>NC_090241.1:2687500-3012500 GCF_024489055.1 Chanodichthys erythropterus | reverse complement strand
GATGGCAATCATTTAATATAGCTCAGATTCGTCTTTTAACACACGCAGCCTGCAGAGCCAGCCTAGTGTCAGCGGCACACATCAAAAACAGCGCTCGAGGTGAGAACATGAGCTTGTGAATGAGATATTAGCAGTACGCCACAATGCAGTCAAGCTAAGATTCTGCACAGCAGCAAATTGCAGTGTTGTGACCATTGGCACATCAGGTACAATAAGATGAGTATTTATCGTAGACTGAGAGACTTTGAATGTAAGGAGCAGTACTTGCATGATGGGCTAATGGAATGTAGACCTCCATTAGAGATAATTTAAAGCAGACTGAAAGCTTTGTTGTGAAAAAAAATGGATTGATGTTAGCAATTATGTAGCTGTGGTAGTTCGTTGCTATGAAGTTATCAATGTATATTCCTGCAACTGGACCCGTGGCCTAGCAGTAAACTGTGTACTCCAGGTGCATTCAGCTGTGGTGCTTATGCGGGAGATGCAAGACTGCATCTTGTTCCGGCATTTCATGCCTCAAACACTTTTCTGTACTGAAAATTGTATGAAAAATCATAAAAAATACATTAAAAAATTATGATAATTAAAACAAAACGAAATAATAATCAAAACATTTCAATATTTCCTTGATGATTATTTATATATATTTTTTTTACACAAATTATGACTGTCCCACAGGTGTCATTTCAATCAAAACTAGTAATTTTGCCTCTAATAAAATGATCAAAAGTTAGTCTACTTCTCTTCCAGGGAGTGGACACTGTTTGAGACTGGATGAATCATGTAATATGAGAATAAAGAAAAAACAATATTATTTGTGTGTTATCTACAGTCAGGCTGTAATTTTGTTTAGGGCTGCAACTAACAATTATTTTGATTATTGGAGTAATCTGTTTTTTATTAGATTATTCAGATACAAAAATGAGTAATTATTAAACAAAATCCACAAATGTGTTTAATGTCCCTGTGTAGCCCCATTTAGCAACTTGTTAACCACCTTTTTCAAAACAAGTAAAAGCTTTGAAAAAAAAAAAAAAAAAAACATCACGAGAGTATTGCGGATGTATTTTATGTTGTGGAATAAAATGTGAAAATATCTTGTGCTTGTGTAAACCACAGACAATTTTTAGGCATTTAACCAAAAACCCATTGAATAAGGACAATTGAACCGAAAGTTCTAAAACCTCACAAATCTGACTTCATTTCTAACAACTCTGAGTTTATCGATATTCTTTTCCAGACTTTTACTCTGAATTATGAGATATAAACTTAGAATTAAGAGCTATAAAGCCCGAATCATGAGAGATAAGCCCAGATTTACTAACAGCTTGTGCCAGCGCAAACCCTCTTTTGGTATTAAAAAACTACTGTCGGGATTTATTAAAGACACGCTGTGCAAAATTAGCGTGGACTGAGTTGTTTTTGTGGCTGACCTCATTGCATATGCATTTATAGGAGTTTCCCTTTCAGACGCAAAATTTATGGGAGAAGATTATTTAAATGAATCGTGATTTACTAAAGTTTGCACTAGTCAATTTACTGCTATTTGCACCATTATTTAATGCCCAAAAAGAAGGTCTTAACCCATTTTGCAACATGGTTGCAATTGTTGCTGCTAGGAGGAGTCACCGCAGAGAACAGAGAGCGCGAGAAGGGAGAAAAATTTTCCACTCTTATTAATTTCTTTGGAATGCCAGAGGAAGATGTTATCCGTATATTACATGTAACAAGTTACGCCTGTGTCGACCCGCACCTGATGAGCATCAGCTCAATTTGGGTTGCTCTTGGTAGATTGCATTGGTCATTATGTACATGATTTGACTGCATCTATGTTCTTTATTTTGTGCATCAGCAGTAGATCAGTCATAAAACTTGCCACTCCCATCGGTGCATTTGTGGAATTGCGCTCTTATGCTGATTTTGCCCGTTTAGTAAATCTGTCCCTTCGACTCACAATTAGGAGAAAAAAAGTCAGAATTGTGAGACTACCTTTTACCAATTACCTTTTGTATTTTTTTATTCCATGGCAGAAACCGTTATTAGTGGACAAATTATGTGAGGTTGTGAAAATGTGTTTGACAAGGTTTTCTTTCTTCTAAAAGTTCTTAGGGCCAAAAGTGCCCAAATAGTTAAACAGTACACCCAAACATGCTTGTACTGTAGCATTTTTGGGGGGGATAATGTTACCAGTAGATTTAGATGTACTAAGTTTAGAATATAAGGTAATTCGGTACTTAAGCAGTTACACATTAACAGATACTCTTCTGAACCAGTTGTGTGGTATGATGCCTAGATTGCAGTCAATTTCCTGTAGCTGCCTAATAAAAAGTCAGCTTCAATATGTAGCAAGTATGCTATATCAGTGTCTTGATGCTAGTGCTAGTTATAACTGTATTAAAAGCTGTACCAACAGTACTGTTGGCTGTGAGAGTGCCTCTGCTGGTTCTCACCCAGGTGAGGGGAACTTTGAAGAAAAACTCTGATCTTCTCTCCCAGTTCTCCAGGCGCTTTGTTCTAGTTAAGCAGGCGAAGCAAACACAAAACCCATCTCTGCACACTTTTAAAATAATCATCACAAGGAAGGCGAGAGACAAAGAGAAGAGGTGAAGATACAGAGAGAGACAGAGGGGAAAGGCTCAGAGAACAAGGTGAGAATGTGTAAATTTTTCATCCCGGCATCAGGATCAGGATGGCAGAGGATTGTAGTGCTGGATTAACTGTTCTAAGCTCTAACAAGGGCTGCTGAGAATGTGGCCACGGAGTAGAGATACTGCAGGAGAGACACACGGATCAAAAGCAGCTGGTTTCCATGACATTCAGAGTCTTCGCAGCTAATTACGCTGGCCAGGGATCTCCCCCTTCCAGAAGTCTGTATCAAACCAAGTTTAGAGCAATGCACACAGCTGCTCAAATCACAAATCTCATGTATCCCTCCATGTAAAAATATAGAATAGACTTGACAGTACAAGCCTGCAAGTACATGAAAATTACACATTAATAGAATGATGTTGGCTGGTCCCTTTTAACGTCCATGACTTAAATGATCCGCTTTATTGAAGTAAAGTCGACGTGAAATAATTTACTCTAGTTACAGTATTTTCTGAATGCACATTCCTGGTCTAATATCAAACAATTAACAGGTGCATGCAAAGAAAGCTGTTGTTCTTTATCTTTAATCAAAATATAATAAGTTGCCATGCCTCTGAAATGACAAAATGTTGGCTATTGCATAATGTTAAAGTCGCCAAGAAATCAAAATTGAAGTTTTTTTGGCTTTTAGTAGGAATATAATGCCTTAAGCTAGTGTACTCCAAAACTAAATTCGTATTAAGAAGATATAAGCATTCAAAACGTATAGTCTCTCACTTCCGCCAATATGGATCAGTGATTTTGATGACATCACGCTGCACTTCAGCTTCTCATCAGATTTTCTGTCCAATCAAATGCTTGCAGTGTTGCCTAGTCTGCGGTTTGCCCATGGAATTGGGCTACTTTAACACTGTTGCTGCGGGTTGTTTTCATGTCAACCCCAAAAAACATGATATTTAGTCCATGGAATGCAAATTTTACCAGGAGAACCCAGCCAAAAATTCAAAATTTGAATGTTACACCCCAGAATGTGATTTTTACAGGAGGACCCCACTGAAAAGTGACTGGGCTAGTTTTGAGTAGCAATTGGCAGGGTTTTGTTGTGAAAACCTGGCAACCCTGGTCACTTGTCTGACAGTGCACTATATAGGTGATAGGGAACGATTCAGACAGTGTAAATATGCTTTCGATTGGGGTGAATGAAGTCTGGTTTCACATTAGTGAAACAGTCTGCTCCGGTACAGAGACATGAGTGCACAGAGCGGATCATATGCACGAGTCGGCACAGACCACAAATCGTATCGAAGGAGGAGATTAGAGGGGAAGCGGTTAGAGATTAGGAGGAAATTAAGGCTTTACCAAGCTCAACAGCTCTGGCTGAGCTGTGATATAAACAACAAGTTTATCTTCCTGTTTCAGTGGAAATTACGTCAACACTTTGAATAATGCTGCATGTTCCAAGGCACTTCAGTGGGCCTTTAATATATAGCCAAATAGTAGCTATTTGCTTTATCAAATTTACATCCAGTCTGACTCAATTCTGGTATGACATGTCTATATTTCAGGATCCAGATAGATAAAATATACATTTTTATTCATCTATGAATATCCTTTTACATTCAGAAATGTATCAGAATGTGAATGTAAAATGGGTTGCAAAACACAGATTCTTTAAATACAGACAGATTAGAGTCAACAGAAATTTGTACCTTGAAGCTTTAACAACAAGACACCAGTAGCTTCTAGCACTTCTCTAATTTGAAGATTAGTTAGTCAGGTGCTAAGACTGTTGCAATGTTTCTCTCCTGCATTTACATGCTTGTCTGGCATGCATGCAGCTGCTTGCTGTTGACGTTAATGTTCTTCAGTGGGCGGATTCGGCTTGAGTGGCAGAAACACTTGAAATGCTATTACGCCTCTAGTGGGCTCGCTTGCACTGGTGGCACGGCACGTTCCGTCAACACGGCTGCAGGATTCATATGAGGGCCCGCTCAGGAGACAGATTGCTTGTCACTACATGGCTTTGCATCTCCACTGATGATGATAATCACGACGATTCCTCCAAGTGGCCGTAAACACGGAGAGTAAGACAGAAAGAGAAAGAGAGGGAGATAGAAATCTCTTAAGAAGAGTATGTATTGTCACATTCTGCAATCAAAACAGAGATTTGGACTTGAGACAGAGTTAAAGATGAATGTTCTCCTGGGATGGGTTTTCAGCTCTGAGGTGGCTTGTTTTGGGATTGTTTCTCAACAGACAATGGTTTTAGGCATCTGGGTACCGAGAGAGATGGATCCTCGTGATGAGATTTTTTTTCCCCCAACAAGTTGAAATTAGAGGCCTTTGTGATTGGTCTGCAATCAGAAATAAGGGTGTTCTGAGTCTGAGTATTGGAAAACGTATTGAGTTGACATATTAGAAAATGTATTGCTTGTTGGATTTTGTAATCAGTTTCATTTATCTTTGATAACATCAGCCGTGTTCTTAAGGCTAAGAAAGAGAATTATGATGATAACTTTATTAGCGTCCACACCAATGCATGGTAACACGTGCAGACTGCAGTTTCTTTTTAAGAAGAAAATGGCTTCTCGAAAAAGACAAACTGACAAAATTTCCATTGGGAAATAATTGAATGGTTATGATTTGCTGTTGCTGTGATTTCATGTGAGTGACAGGTTGTCCCGCCCTCAAGCCAATAAACACGGCATCAGAGAAGAGATGTTGTTTCAAGAGGGATGGGAAGGTATTTGATTATGAGGGCACGTGATTTTTATTTATTTATTTATTTTTAAATAATGATGTGCACAAATAAATCATTTATAATAAATACTTCAAAAGCCATCCTCAAGGGGAAGGTCTGTCACAAGTGCATAAAGAGGAAAACAAACTTTTGTTTACTATTGTTGCTGCATGCTCCGTTGTAAACAGAAGAAAAACACATGTTGTGCCACATCCAGTGTAGACAGCATCACTGATTTTAATGGATTCTATTTGCTTTCTATTTGGTAGTTGTGACGTTTAACCCTTAAATGCATGACTGTTTTGCCAATCATTCTTACATATTCGGGTCTTTATTGACCCGGATCTATATCTAACACGGAAGGATCTCTACCTGTCGTGATAATATAAAACTCCTCTGATATTAGAGTAACAATTACAGAAGAATAAAATAAAGCATATTTTGTTACCTTTTGGAGCTTGAAAGGGCTCAGTTTGAGCAGATGTTTTATGCCATCACCACTGTCTTCGTCAGAGCTCATTTCCCAGAAAATTCAGCAAATAATAGGCCCATTCGCGATCTCAAACATATTCTCAAAACTATATAATTTTCAACATCTTCAAAATCAATATTTTGATCGCTAACAGCTTCACCAGATCCATCCAGTAACAGTTACAGTCATATTTGATTGCGTTCAGTACTTGCTCTGCAGTAAATCACTGAGCCATTTCATGTTGTTATTATTATTTCGTTTTCTGTCTGAATGAGTCGTCACTTCAGCATTGTGTATCAGACATTGCCACCTTGTGAAATAAAGGTGAATTGCACTTATTCCGTCATCTAAGATTCAATTATTGTTGTGAAGAAAAAATATACATACACTCATACACACCTCAGGTCGTTAGCGACCCTATACAATTTTTACAAAAAAATAATACAAAAATAGGCATTCTTTTATAATTTTATTATTTTCTTTATAATGAATTGATTGAGGAATACCAAGAAGGTTGATGTCTTACTTTAAAAAATGAATGAGGAGGAGGGTAGTGAATGATGTCCCGGGTTACTAAAGACCCAAGGTATGCATTTAAGGGTTAAAGTAGATTCATTGTCTGCATTTACCTGGCACTGGCAGTCCTTTCACAAACTTGTCCATGCTTAGCGCAAAATCATGCATCATTCATTTATATTTTTACAAGGCTACCTGCAATACTCAATTCTGATTCGTCAATCACGGCATCAAGCTGCGCCGGCTGTTATTCCACAACAGCAACTGCTACAACTCATAACAGACTGCTCGAGCGGGTAGTGCGAGTCATCTTGACATAATAAAATATTTCAAATTAATATTTTGTGTTCAATTATATAATTGGTATCCCTTAGTTTTTATTACTCCGGGCCCCCAGTTTGGGAACCACAGGTTTAACATAATATGTATTGATATTTTGAGATTAAGATTTCTTGCTCTTTTCTTATGTTATTGTTGTGTGGCTGGATGAACATGACACCAGTATTGCCAAAGTCATATGTTTGAATCCCAAGGGAATGTGCAGACTGATGTTTAGCCTGAATGCATTTTAAGTCGCTTTGAATAAAAACATTCTTTGAGAGCCCAGATGGTGTGGCATATATACCACGGTGAATGTGATTTCACCAAGTACGACATGTTCCTGGATCAACATCTTTGTTGATTCTGGAACAACATTTCAATCAACCAATCAGATTTGAGGGACAACTTTAACATTTATGTCAAGTTTAGGCTTGCAACCAGGGATAGGTGCTTTTACATCAGTGTTATTCACATATCTTTCCCCTCTGATTTCAGGGATACGTTATGGGTAGGATTAGGTTTAGGGGTAGCAATAGGGTTAAGACAAAATTTTCAGACTGGGATGTTGTTCCAGGATCAACAAAATATGTCACGGTGACCTATATGCCACACCAACGCATGATAACGTTATTTTTTTTTTTTATAAGTGCAGACTGCAGTTTCTTTTTAAGAAGAAAATGGCTTCTCGAAAAAGACCAAATACAGGGCGGGACTTGATTTTGTACATTGAGAATTGATTGGTTCGTTGTGGTTTGCTGTTGCTGTGATCTCATGTGATTGACAGGTTGTCCCGCCCTCACGTCAGTAAACACATTATCAGAGAATAAAAGAGAGAGGGCTCATGATGTTTTAAAAATAATGATGTGCACAAATAAATCATTTATAATAAAAACTTTAATATTCCATAAAAAAGAAAATAAAGAATTGTCAGCTTTGATATTTTGATTCCATGGTGAATTTATGGGTGGAAGAACACGTCATTTTCCCGGAATCTCATTAACTATTGAATTTATTGAATTGCAGTTTAGTAGGATGTGATCGATTCATATTTCAAATTGTACATGGAAAGAGATATGCGGATATGTGTGTTTTACCTCTTCCTTATGTCTTTAAATGTCTATTAATTAAATGTCTTATTTAATTAATAATGCTCACTTCTAAATTCAACACCAACAGATTCACACCAAATCAGTTGTGTGAAGCCTTCTGTGAGTGTTTCATGCATGAAGTTCATTGTGCTTTCTTTACTCAAACACATCAATTATTTTTAAGCAAAATGTACGGTAGTGCCAGTTAAGTAAACATTATTCAAACCATTTTTATTAACCAAAATAAAGCAGAAATAAAATAAAATATACATATTAGATGAAAATATGCTAAATGCAAATTAAAAACACTACCTTGGCAACTAACTGAAATAAGGTTAAGATCAACTGGAAATTAAACCTAAATATTATTTTATTACTACTACCACTACTAATAATAACAACAATAATGACAAAAACAAAAATGAAAATTGAAATAATAAATACTACAATAACATACAAATGTTACTAAAATAACACTGGTATGTTCATGTGACAATGGTTTGTGTGTTATAAACTTGTGTGTGTGTGTGTGTGTCCCACTCACAGTCACCTTCATGAGTCAGAAATAATTACAGACAGGCAAGTGACCAGAGGGAGCGGCAACCCACCTCGAGCGTGTGGACATGTCCTTGAGACATCTTCATTAAGGGCATCATCTCACTCACACACATAGGCAAACACACACGAACGCACACAATCACACACTGCTCACCATCAGCATCGTCAGTATCTTCAGCTCCACAGGAAGGGGCGACCTCTCTCCCTTTCAATTGTCGTCTTTTCTCTATGTTCCCTGTCCTTTATCACACTCTTCCTCAAGCGGTCTCTGTCTGCCAGCGGGGTCAGGCAGTCGGGGGAGAGGACGGTGGGGGGTGAGGGGGAAAAAGGGAAGAGGAGAGAAGGTAAAGGGGTGCTCGACTTGAAGGCAAGGAGATAATTCGCCACACTGTTTAAGGTTATGCTGCCATTAGCATTTCAAAAGCTGTGCATGATGTAGCCACCTCAGGGACGCTGCCAGGCCCATGGCGTGTCATAATGTCAGCGGGCGCCAAGGCCTTGATGGAATTAATAGAGCAGCCCATGATTGATAATACCCCTCATCTGGCATGCCTACTCTTCTCTCTCCCTCTCTCTGCTCATCTCGCATGCGTCCTGTTTTGGATGCTTGCTCATTTAAGAGTATTACCCGGCCATGTTTATGCATGGGCCTTTAGGTACACTGCGTCACCAATGCGATGGTCCCTGCTTCCCCTGCCTTTAAAAAGTCGTTTGAACCCAGTGTGGAGCACTGGCTGATGGAGAAAGCTTTGCTAGGTGTGAGGGAGAAAACCGAGTGAGCAAGGATGAGACAGGTGCAGGTGTGAGGAGGAGGAGTGCAGGCAGTGATGAAGAGTTTTCAGGTGTGAGGATGAGGTGTTGATGGAGATGAGATGTGTAAATAAGAGCAAAAAGTGAGAGAGACTGACACACCACTAATTTTAAGCTTGGAGCTGTAAAATATCTTGCACAATTACTTTAAGACTACAAGATGACAAAAATGGCTGTATATCTGGTGAAAAATAAAAATTCTGAGAATATGATGAGGTAAAAACATGATTCTTTAAAAATTAGAAAATGTTAGATAATCTGACTTTATCACAAGTAAAGATTAGTTAGGTTGTAATATGTCACATGGTGCGACACCCTAGAAATGACCTAGTTCTGGCATGAAACTGTAGATGGCACAGGCTGATAGGTCTTTAACTCATTTGGTAGCGATCACACCATTATCTACATTGCACAGCTGATTGGTTGCTGTTGCGTCAGAGGCAAATGAGCTGCAGCTCAACATTCAAACAAATACCGGTAGTGTTGCTGGTAGCAGTTTTCAGTGCGCTCTCAGAAACCCTCCACCTTCCCCATCTCCACCTGTAGAGATCTTCTACGGGGGTTAAATCATGTATGTTACATGTGCAGCAGCATGTCTTACATGCTCACAGCAATGTCTGTGAATGTATTGGCAGTAGCAAGTCTCGGCACTTGCTTTGTAGCAGCAGCAGTGTAGCAAATCTATTCCTCTAATACCAAATGCATTAACATTGCCATATCCATAAACATGCCAATCTCTATTAGCTTACCATATATTTAAATGGGTACTTCACTGCTGGCAAAATGGGCTTTTGATAAAACGATTGATTCACCTAACTCTTGATTTTTAATGATTTAAAAACAAATTTTCTTTCTTTCAGAATTGATATTAATTCATATTAAATTGCTTTATTTCAGTCCTTGCTTATAGACTAGGCGCAGGAAAGTTAACTCTTTTATTTCAGCAGAGGGACTGCCTGGTGGCCCTGGGTCAGCGTAAACGTCACTCGGGACAGTTGACACAGCTGTCACTTGCCTGAACGGGCCAGTGCTGCATCAACAAAAGTTTATCATTTACACATGTTTTTAAGCCTTGCCAATTTAAATATTTAAGTGCTAGAAGACATGAAAGAGAACTCAATTCAATAGTTTGAGAAGTTGTGTTTGAAGCGTGCTCCAAGAAAGCGACTTCTCAGACAGAGTGTGAATGCTGAATTGAGCTCTCTTTCACGTGTTCTTGTGCTTGAACAGGCATATTCACTCAAAATTATTTTAAAAAATGGCGTTGAGAAATCAGATGCATGTGTGAGAGTATATTGGATCCATGCAGCTCTTAAAGTGGCAGCAGCCTAAACCTGGTGTATTTGTTTTAATGTTAATCAAACAACAAAGGACAAATAATAATAATAATAATAATAAAAAATAAAAAAATTATAAAAAAAAAAATAAACATTCACTGCTCTTGACTTAAAACATTTTTAAACTTTAATTTTAATATTAATTAATCTTCAGATAAATGTATTAATTTAAGACGAATCTCCATTTAATTTATACAGTGAAGAATATGCAGTACTGTTTTATTATGTTTTTTATTGTTTTATAACGTTTGATTATTCATTTTCTCTACCTGAAAATTAGACTTGCCTGAAAAAATGTTTATTTTACAGTATGTGTATGTTTGTTCTATTGCTCATATTTGATTATTTGTTCTTATTTTATTACTGACAGTTTATGTGTTTTTAACAATATTTGAAATTTATATGAGTTGGGCTTGTAGTTTTTGGTGTCACAACCTTATTTATTACGTTTTTTTTTTTTTTTTTTTTTTAATGCAACATTGAATCGCAATTCTTAAAAATCACAATACATATCGTATCGGCACACAAGTATCATGATTGTATCAAATCAGGAGATATGTGTATCGTCCCAGCCCTACTATACAGTAGAAAAGAAAAAAAAAAAAAAAAAAATCAGTGCTACCTGACAACAGAAAAAAAGAGAAAAAAAGGATGTAATCTTCCCTTTTGCCAAATAGGTAGGAAAACTTCAACACCCATAATGCACCTGGGCATGATGCTGTCTAAAGCCACTCCCACCAGTCTGCTATGGATATGCTTACTAGAGTCAAATACCGCCTTGCTTTAGTAGGAAATACTTCTTAGCAAACTTTTAGTCGTAATGGTGTTGACTTGTGTTGTTGTAACAATATTAGACTAAAAAAAAAACAAACAGATGAATGTTAACAGTGATATTTATTGAGCAGCAATGAAGCAGATAAAAACCGATGAGTATTGAATTTAGTAATGACACTGGAGAACGCTAACTCGAATGGATTGAACACAGTCCTTCTATTTTGTAGGATATTGGAGGATATCTGGACTGCAGGAGTGGAGTGATGGATAGTACACACCTCATTTGCCGGTGACAGGTGAGATCAACGGTGGTTTGGGGAGTGTACGGTGACGAGGGAGTGAATCGTTGAAGAGGAGAACTTGGAACGAAGGAGCAGGAATGATGATCTTCACAGGCAAGAAGAGCACAGGTAAATGAGTGCAGGTCGTGTATCCGCATCAGAGACCAGACGGAGACTGAGGCTGAGGTGTGTGCATATATAGTTAGGTGATTGGTGAGCTGAAGGGTGACAGGTGCAGGTGATTAGTATTCTGGTTATGGGGATCATTGTGTGGGAATGACTTTGGAACCTGGTGTATCCGTGACAATTGTTCCCAGGTGCAAGAATTCAAAGAGTAAAGGTTTAGCGGGAGTGAGTAACTTTCAGTTTCCAGTGAAGGATCCAGTGTGTTGTGGTTAATCGCTGCAAAGAATCGTAAATACTGAGAGAGTCCTGCAACAGAAAATCTGAAAAACCTCAGTGTTTGTAGTCAGCATTTCAAATTGGATGACAATGAACACAGTTTTAACCCAAATGGAGGGGAAAATATAAAAAGAAACTGCCGTTCTGCCCGAAAGCTGTTGCCATAGTATTCCATTTTTTACTATAGTAAAGAATGCAATCAGGTTATACCATACGCATAGCATAACATAACATAACAAAAAAAAAACACTCTGATGTGCCAAGCCTTCAGAACTGAACCGAAAGCTCTGATTAAAAAACCAAGGTGTGTTTTGTTGCATCCCTAATATATGATTATGAATATATAGTTTTTTTGTTAATTAAATACACCACATTACAGAAGTGTTGCAAATGCGGTTTCATGTTCTTGCACTTTGAGACTAGAACAAGGTGTTGTGTCAGAGATCCTGGCTCACAGAATTTCCTGTTTGCACACCTCTGTTGAGAGGCCATAAGGGTTAAAACAGGTAATGGATATATTGAGAGAGTGGAAGAGATGTGACAATGCATTGATGCACTTGGGAAAGGGTGTCAGTGATAAATAAAGAGAGAAACAGCCAGTGTTTAACACCAACTAATGGATGTTATAATCTGGGCATAGAGGTCAAGATGTCACTCTTTTTCCCTCTCCCCCCTTGACTTGCATATCTCCCTCTCCTCCTGACAACACCTTCCCGGGTTTTCCATCAGCATTCCACAGAGGAATACTGACTATTCCACAGTTCTCTCAGGGAAACACAGCTCTGTTTTGTGTGTGTGTGTGTGTTCTTAAACAACCAGATTTATTGTTATCAGTCCTAACCGCAGGGAAAGAGGGTTTGGCTGTGATCTTCAGTGCTGCGGTGTGGGCTACGAACACACTCACTCTGCCTGCGTTGCTCCATATTCATTTCAAAAGCAGTTAATAAGCACATATTATTGCCCCTCCAATCACTCACTGCCTGAAAGATGAAATGAGAGAAGCACTAAAGGGTCTCTCATCCTTCTTGTCTGCCCCCTTTTTTTTTTTCTTTTCTCACTTATTCACTCATCTACACTGGCCATTATCCCAGTGTATTGAAGCTGCAGAGATAAAGAGAAGGAGAGAGAGAGAGGGAGTGTGCACAGGATGAAAAAAAACATGAGAGAGAAAAAAAGAAAAGAACAATAAAAAAGGCAGAGGGGCGAGCGTCGTTTGAATCAATTACATCCTAAAGAATTTTTCATTTGCATTCGTATCTGCACAGAACCTGAACAAATGCCAGCTGCCTTTGTGTCTGGATATTTTTAGTTTTTTCTTTTGATAATTGTGTAGGAAATATCAAATTTGCATAGAGTGATTATTGTTGATTGTTTATCTAGCCGTCAGGATGGCTCAATATTCTAAGGCTGACAGGTTGTCAAGTACTTAAAACTCATTTATTTGGTGAAATTTGCATGTAATTTGGTGTTAATTAGGGGGAGGTGCAGGGCGTGGATTAGAGCCCAGTGATACAGGAGGAGACAGAATGGACTGGCTGTCATCTCTCCTCACAGCTAACCAAACACACGCACACACATCCCTTAACATGCCACCTATCTGTCTGAGCGGACATCTGAGAGCGTAAAACATAAAACTAAACCTGCGCTAGTTGATTTTCATTGTTATTCAAATCTGAGAAGTGTGCTAGCCCTGCCGACTAGCTAAATTAATAAAAGAGGGTAGAGGACAGTCCTGTCCCCTTTGAAAGTGTGATTAATTAGGTTTTTATTAACAAACAGAGAACAGATGACACCCTCACCACACATGGACGAGAACGGACTCTCCCAGAAGCCCTGCATCCCTGTTTGTTGTAGTTTACCGGCATTTTCTTTGATTTGAAAAAAAAAAAAAAATGGGTAAAATTTATGCTAAGAAATGGCAGTGTAATGTGTGTAATGACACTTTTGCCATTAATATGTTTATGAGCAACTGAAAAAAAAAAAAAAATCAAAAATCCTCAGACCCCAGAGGGTTTATTCTT
Organism: Chanodichthys erythropterus; assembly: GCF_024489055.1. Classification (NCBI taxonomy): domain Eukaryota; kingdom Metazoa; phylum Chordata; class Actinopteri; order Cypriniformes; family Xenocyprididae; genus Chanodichthys; species Chanodichthys erythropterus. Next base: position 2,998,591 of record NC_090241.1, on the reverse strand, counting down.
GAGTACCTATAGAGTAGTATTGCATCCTTCATATATCTGAAGAGTCTTTAGTTTTATCAGATTTATAAAAGACAGATACAGCCATACCGCTTCTTTCCGAAAACAGTCAGACTTTTGATTCGCTATACGTTCGTGTTGTTTGCATTATAAGCACTTATGCTCCGATTGCCAACAAAACACAGACATTTGAAGCAGTTTTACCTACTGCCTGCGGATTCAACTCATGACCGGGATCTTTTATCACTGGGGACCGCTCCATCTTTCAGTTTCGAACGATCTGCAAATCCAGCGTTGAACTGGACCTTTATTATAAAACATTCATCACCGAAATGCCCTGAACAAACAAACACACACACTTGCACAACTCTGTTGTTTCCCCGGAAAAACAAACTGCATCCATTGTTCCCTTAAAGGTATAGTTCACCCCAAATATTCTGTCATCATTTACTCAGCCTCAAGTTCAGTTGATGGCACCCAATGATTTCCATAGTAGGAAAAAAAAAATACTATGGAAGTCTATGGCTACTGTCAACTGTCTGATTACCAACATTCTTCAAAATATCTTCTTCTGTGTTCAACAGAAGAAAGAAACTCATACAGCTTTGGAACATCATGAGGGTGAGTAAATGATGACAAAATTTTAATTTTGGGGTGAACTGTACCTTTAATGCTGGGTTATTTGGGAAGCTGAACAAGGTTCTCTTTCGCTCACAAGCAAAAACACACTTCTTTGGTGACATTGTTGATTTTGTGGTCTAAAAACAAAATGACAAATCTTTCTTGAGCAAGTGCAGTAAGCCGAAGAAGCACATTGATGGGCGTGCTCTCGTTCTGGAGTGCGTTTCCCGAAAGCATCGTTGAACCAATTGAACTCTATTGGTAATGACAGAACTTTGGAAAACACACCCCAGGTTGATGTGTGTTTGCGCTCTTCTGGGAGAAGTGCCCATAAAAGGAATTCTACACTTTATGACATCATACAGGGCCATGCTCAAAAAAAATTCATAATTCATGCATCCAACTTGTTTTTTGAAACGTTGACCATGTTTAGTATGAGAATCCAACTCATTAACAGTGTAAAGAAGTCAGAATGCATGAAGTAGCATTTGACATCCCCTTTAAGTTTTACAGATTTCAATTAAATTTACAGTAAAAATGTATATTTTGTTAACTGATATAATGTTGGTAAAACACATGACATTAAATAATGCAATAAACATTCATTTAACAGCATGAAATTTAATATAGCCTAACTGATAACAAAAAACTAAAAAAAGAAACAATTTTAAATGAAAAACTATCAAATGTGAAGCGTCACAAATGGAATTCTGGAAATGTTAATTTACAGTTAATAGTAAGGGACATAAGATGGACATAAGATGTCTTCTAAACCCAAAAGTACACTTTGTTTTTTCATGAAAGCGTAGCTTTTCAAAGTCGACACGTGCTCTAGAAAGTTTTGTGCGCTATTTTTCTCCAGAAGTTATGACCGATAAAAAATGTCTTTGTATTCTTTTAATCTCATAACTTTTTCTCATATTCTTTTATCTCATATCTCATCTCATACAAGCTCTTATCAATGTGGGCATCTGTTGTTGTTGCAGTCTCTGGTATTTTGTTGTTGTTGTTGCTCTGTCACTTTAGTTTCGTTTTCTAATGTGAAACAAGGGCCTGGGCTAGTGTTGTCCTGTACGACCTGTGTGTATGCGTTTACTATTTTGGTGACGAAATTTGCACCACACGCTCTGTACATGGACTCTTCCGTATGCATAAAAACAGTGTTGAAAAGTTTACTTTGGGCTAAGAGCGCTCGAGGGTATGAAGGATCTTAGCACCACCTAAAGACCTTTGAAGAAACTTTGGGTTGTGTACTTTGAGGGGGAAAAAAAAAATCGCTAAAAACTTTATTAGTGGTCCGTACAGAGTAGATAGTGAGGAGGTTGTAGACATCTCTCGCAGCCATGAAACATTCAGCCCTGCTTAAAAAATTGAGCACTCCACCCTCAGAGTCAAGTCACTTTAAATCAGAGCTTCTGAAACTTCTGTCTGATGTGATTCTAAACCTCTGTAAATCCAAGCTGGGCGCTTGTGTGAGATTCATGTGCATTTGTGTCTACTGGAAATCCACGTGTGGCACTTAGGTCAAATGGCAGCGTGATCTATCCTCCTCTTCTCCAGCTGTGGGTCCACCTGCTGAGGATCCATGCACCGGTGACAGAGCATTTAAGGCAGGGGGTGGGGGGCTAATAACTCCCAGAGCGGGCGGTTAAAAGCCTGGGTCACAGCTTTAAAGAGAGTCTGTGCGTGAGCAGATCTCTGCTTAACAACGCTGGGAAGGACCTCTGAATGGGAGCAAGTTCGTGAGTGCTTTCAAAGGCAGTTAAGGGGAGACGATCACTGCCCTGCTGAAAACTACTCTAATGCAGGTACACACACACTGACAGACAGAGAGAGACAGAGAGATGAGGTGTTTGACACATGAAGAGGCCCTCCACGACTATCTCTCTTTCACATTCGCTTTGCTAAACCACAGCATAGGCAGCAAAAACTCATTCGCTCCTCTCCAGCTCTTCATCTCTCCAACCTGAGCTGACCTGCTCAGACACACATCACCTTAACTCCTCTCAGCACACCACCAATTACTGGACAATTGTTAGAGGCCAATAAGGTTGTTAAAAGTTAACCACATTGCAATCAAAATAAATATTTTGATCATGGGAGATTTGGTCTTTATATATATATATATATATATATATATATATATATATATATATATATATATATATATATATATATATATATATATATATATATAATAATGTTTAGATGCTTTCAGAGATGCAAGCTCCAGGCTGTCAGCGGTTGTTTCAGCGCTCATGTACCCACAGAGAACAGCTTAATCTCGGCTAGTCTTTCGGGAATTTGCCACTGGCTCTTATGTAAATAGTGGTTAAACATGAGATATAATTCATTTGTAATATATCAAATGGGCAATCTTTGGTCTTATCAATCTTTTATATGTTCCAGAAACAAACCCTTTGGGTTAAGGAAAAAAAATAGTTTCATAACTTTATATTTAGGCTATACCCTGTTTAACTTAAAGGGTTAGTTCACCCAAATATGAAAATTCTGTCATTAATTACTCACCCTCATGTTGTTCCACACCCGTAAGACCTCCGTTCATCTTTGGAAGACAATTTAAGATATTTTTGATAAAATCGATCGGCTCAGTGAGGCCTCCAGGTACCCAGAAAGCTACTAAAAACATATTTAAAACAGGTCATGTGACTACAGTGGTTCAACCTTAATGTTATGAAGCGATGAGAATACTTTTCGTGCACCAAAAAAACTAAATAACGACTTTATTCAACAATATCTAGTGATGAGCGATTTCAAAACACTGCTTCATGAAGCTTCGAAGCTTTACGAATCTGTTGTTTCGAATCAGTGGTTCGGAGCACTTATCAAACTGCCAAAGTCACATGATTTCAGTAAACGAGGCTTTGTTACATCATAAGTGTTTCGAAATTTCAATGGTTCACCACTGGGGGGCGTGACTTTGGCAGTTTGATACGCAATCCGAACCACTGATTCGAAACAAAAGATTCATAAAGTTTCGAGCTTCATGAAGCAGTGTTTTGAAATTGTTTTAAATATCTCTTTGGTACCTTTCTGGCCATCTGAAAGTGTTGATTATCTTGCTGTCAATGCAGGCCTCGCTGAGCCATCAAATTTTATCAGATTTTATCAAAATTATCTTAATTTGTGTTCTGAAGATGAACGAAGGTCTTATGGGTGTAGAACGACATGAGGGTGGGTAATTAATGACAGCATTTTCATTTTTGGGTGAATTCACCCTTTAAATGTTCTTGTTTGTTGTTTTTAGTTGTAGTAGTGCTAATAATCAGAGTTATATTATGACTATACCAAGTATTTTCATCATTATGTTTTTACCATGTATAACTATTGATCCACAGTCAGGACATTGTAATGATTACAGATGATAGAAAATACATTGATCACAATTGTACTTGGATCGATGATCTCTGTTTGAAATTGTTCTCTAATTTATTACCTTTTGGAAAATGGAGTTTATATATATGTGAAATCAAATATGTGAATCAAATTGCAATGTGCACCCACCCATTTTCTTGCCTAGTTTCTAGTTGCTCTGCATCCATTCAGGACCGTTGCCAATGATGAGAACAATTACAGGGGTACACAGTTCCAGAGTGGACCAACAACAGAATTCCAGTGGAATTTAATTAGGATCCAAATTAAGTAATCAGTGTTGTTGTTGTTGTCCCTACTGAAACTTTGCAGTGTGGAGTGGGCCATCGGTCCTCTTAGAAGCATGAGAAATAAAACTTTTATTTAAATTATGAATACGGAAAGAAAATCATTTTAAACAAATTTAAAATAGATTACCTATAACGTGTCCTAAATTCGCAAAGGTAAAATGTTTAAATGAATTTACAATATTGGGATTATCCAATATCCTGTTGTTATAGGAAGGTATTTTCATTATGTCCAATCTCAAAAAAGTGTCCACCCCCCACAGTGTCCAAAATGAGAAATATTGCATACTCCTTACATCTTTGGACCTCAACATGTGTTCATTTCTCGTTCTGATTCTGTTTTGTACAAACACATTATATTTCATGTTATGTCATCGGAAGCACTCAAAGTAATACCAAATCCTTTTGGAATATTTCTTCAGTTAAATCTGGTGCACTTGTCAGTTCAGATCAGATCATCCCTAAGAATGGACTCAATCAAACACTGAAGTGAAACACAAAGTGTAGTTGAAAAGAGGGCTAGGAAAGGAGTTTAAAGAGAAGAAAAAGAGGAAGCTCTTGTTGAAGTATGATTTATTCATTGTTGTTTTTCTCAGGACTTTTCTCACACTAAAGGACAGGGTACTTTGAACTGGAGTACAAAGCGATGTATATTTGGGTCACACGTTATTCTGCATCTCTTCCAGAAGTGTTTTTTTTTTCCCCCTCTTTTTTTCTGTTGTACGCTTTCGCTTCAGAGAACTCGTCTGGTGGCTGGGTTGGTTTCTTGCTCCTCTTCTCCACGTTCGTCCTTGAAGAGTGGATCAGCAGGGTGCCCTGATGTGTGTGTGTTGGGGGGTGTGGGGGTGGTAGCAGGGGCAGAGGGGCTCAGAGCTAAATAATGGATGATTTCTTATTGAAATAAAGCTGAGGAGAGAACAGCGCGGGCAGGCATGTCATTACCAAGGAAACGGAGCCGAATACCTTGTCCTAAACTTGCAGAGTCAAACACAGCCTGACCAGCACACTTGCTGCCTGTTTCATTATTATAAAAATAATCATTGTGACAGCTAAAAATGAATCTTGAACACCCCAGCATATTATAAATATTATAATGTATCAAAGAAGAAAGTTTTTTTTTTTTTTTTTTTTTTAGCCTACAGTGACTTCAGCTAACTTCTGAATTAAAATTAATTTTGATATTTTGGTGGGCATAAACTCCAAAAGTAAAGATGATTATGAAGAAAAAATAATCAAATTATTAAAAAGAACCTTATTAAGTAGTTTGCCTTAATCTTTTATTATTATTTTCACTTGAGAAGAAATATTTTAACAAAACTGCTTCAATTAATATTTGAAAACAAACAAACAAAAAAATATGTTCATCTTTCCAAATAAATGTGGCACAACTAATTTGCAGAAGAGTAATAATAAAAACCTACAAGTCTCTTAAATTCACCTTTTAATGAAAAGGTAAGGTTAGTTCAAGTTCTAAAATATCACGTGATGCGAAAATGTAAAAGTAATTAATTCATTTATATTTTGAAATAGTGGTGCAACGGATCACTAAACTCACGGTTTGGATCATATTATGGTTTTTGGGTCACAGATCCGATAATTTTTTGGATCAGCAAAAAAAAAAAAAGATTTGTTTGATTAATGACATATACAGCAGCAGATGTTTATAGGCTGCTGTCACTTTAAAACGTAATGAACAGATCCAATATAATGCACATCTATCGAAACTGTTCACGTTTTCTTAAGATAAAACTGACAGTGTTTACAAGAATACTTGCCGAGACAGATATAATTTAAGATAATTTTGTGTGTATGTGTCTGTTCAAGCGCAAGGAGATCAATTCGGTCTGAAATGCATGTGCGGCTGAACGCTCAGACAACGCTGAACAGAGTTCTCTTTCACCTTTTCAGTTACCAAATTTGGTAATAAGTTACCAAATTAGTTTGAATTTGTACGAATGACCTGACAAATCATATGAATTTGTACGAGTGAGGTAGTACAAATTTGTACGAATTAGCCACCTCGTAAAATACGTACGAATTGGTCATGAGATAGCATTGGTTAAACTTGCCAATTAGTCTGCAAATCACATGCGTGCCTGGTCTGTACAGATCATGGACCCCTATTTGGAAATATATAAAATAAAAGTTAGAATGCATACTTGCACATTTTTGTAAGGAAAATATGTTATTGCATTTTCTTTGATGGTTATGTCACTTAAATGTAAGATGTTTTTTTTTTTTTTTTTTTATGAAAAATGTTTTAAATGTTTTTACAACACCATATGAAAGCAACATGAATACAAAGAGTACCTTTATAAGAATTTGGTTTTAAGATTTTTTATTTTCTTTATCATGAAGGCTTTTATTTATAATTTCTCAAGAAGAGTTGAATGAATATATAACTATCCAAATAAATCCAAAAGATTTTCTCTCCCACATTTGGATGAAGTGGATTATAGTATAGATGCACATCATTTTAACAGATGGTGTTATAAACATTCTTGTATCATGTTAATCAAGAACTTTGGCCATGCATTTGCCCACTTCATACTGTACTTTCTCTCTTATACTGTTTGGAGCTGAGAAATGCTTTTTGTGCTTTTTTTAAGTTGTAGGCCCATAGCAAAGCAGTCAGATACTCTGCAAAAACTCATTACTTTTTTTGCAGAATTACTTCAGTTGCGTTTTGTAGTCATTAATCATATATTATTCTGCTTGTTTTTGCTTCAATCGGCACCATACAGGAAATGGTTTGTTATGTGTATTTTTCCCCCTCCCTGTTGCCTTAATCAAAAACCCAAGGTCTAAGAAACGACCTTACAAAAATACTTAGCATATATCAAAGATGGCGATCGCAACTTTCTCTGCATTTTCCCTGAACTCATTAACACTTTGAGAGAAACTTCCAGGGCCCTTTGCCAGCAGAGTGAAAAATGAGGTGAGGAGTGGCCCCCGACAGAGAGCCGCGTTCGGATTCAATGATAGCACTTGATTGGCTGTTCTCACTGATGAGGCCAGCATACACTTTCAGCTCATTGCTGCATCATGCAAACAACCCATACATTTACACCCGAGCCTGACTCCAGCTTTAACCAAGGTCACAGAGCCTGCTTTGGTTTGTGTGTGTGTGTGGTGCGACAGGCTGACAAGGTTTTTATAAGAAAACAGTTGCTTGTATGTAACATCATTTGCATCTAAGCTCTGGAAAGCTACTGTCAAAGACTATGTGGCTAAAGGGAAGCATGCGGACTCCAGGATAGTTTAAGGATTTAAGTAAACAATGTAAGTGCAAACATAAAGTAAACTGTTTTAACCTTGCCTTTTTAATTTGGCAGCTCAATACAAAACAGAACGATTTTGACATTAACTAAGACAGGAACAACAGTCCTTGCTTGGTGAATCCAGTGCTTTTAGTTAGACATATGGTGATGATAATTAATCCCAGAACCAAAAGAAAAACAAATAAAAAGAGGCTTCATAAATAAAGGGCCAGCTAAAGAGCTGGAGGGCTCTTCTGTGAGACACGGAGGAGAGACGAAAGAGAAAGAACTGATCTTATCATAGGTCCGCGGTGGAATGAGGGAGGACAGGAGAGTCAGGCCACAAACACAGGAGGAAGAGCTCAGACTCTGAATATATGCCTGCGGAACTTTTCCACAACACAGACGGACCCGAGACACTCTGATAACGCATCTCTGCATTAACATTGTGATTTGAAATGAGGAATGGTGCACAGTGATGAGGATTCATCCTGTAGCTGTTTTTTCTCCCTCTATTTTGTTTTAGAGTGGTTACAGTAACAAAGAGAGTTGCACCCCTCTCATAAGTCTTTGATAAGGCCAAAAAACACACACCCATCTTTCTTTCTTGACCGCTGACCTATTCCAAGCTAGATCACATTGGCCAAATACAAGTCACTGCTAGTGCTGTCATTATATCAGTTACACTGCACTCATAATCATGGCCAAAAGAACTCACGATAATGATGTTATCACAATGTCTATAGAAATTCTGAATAATAATAATGAATAGTTACAGTTAAATTAATCTTTAACTTTATTTTGTGCTGTCTAGCCAATGAATGCACTCAAAGTAGGGCAGTGGAGAGAGGGTTTTTAACCATAACTGTACAAAGCGTACAAAAAGAAACTTACCATTGATCGGCACTTCCTCCTTACTGGGGTACACACTTTTTTTTTTTTTTTTTTAAACAGAATCCAAAGAAACTCCTATGTGGGAAAACTAACTTTTTCTGGGTGTGGGAAGAGTGTCCTGCTTTTGTCTGTCATCTTGCCTGACTTGTACGCTCTTAAAAAAAGTCTTTATTTGCATCTATGGTTCCATAAATAACCTTTTAACATCCATACAACCTTCCCATTGCATGGAAGGTTCTTTAAAATGGAAAAAAAAAAAATGTTCTTTAGATTTTTAAAAATGACTTTCATACTAAGAAAGAAAAAAAAAAGTTTTTTTTTTAAGAACTGTTCACTGAAAAGTTCTATGGGGAGCCTATGATTGTTCCATAGACTGTAAAAAAACATGGACGTAGCGTCCGTGACGTCACCCATAGAGTTCTGAACAGCAGTTTTGAAGCGAAAATGAGGCCGCGGCCATCTTAGCTGCGCGTCACCGCACGTCACTCCCGGATAACTGAAAATGGGCAACGAGGCAGGGAGGTGGTTTGAGCTGATTTGATTGGTTGCTGAAACCACACCCGTCTAGCTTGACGTGACCACGCTAGCAAGCAAAGGAGCTATCTATCTAGATACTATCTAAATTATTAATAAAGATAAGTTTTAACATCAGAAAGTTCTAAAGGTTTACTGTCAATTTACGGTGTTTTTTTAAGATATAGATGCTCCAACACCAGTAATTTGTGTTGGGTGTGCAAATAACAACATGGAACATCAAATGGGACTTCATACATTTATAATAGAGATCACGAGATGAATCCAATCTGTGGCACTTGGGTAAAGTATAAATGTCCATTGCAAAACAAAAAAACATTTCACATTTCTTCTGAATGATCTGCTCTCTGTCATCGTTCTTCAAGAAAGGATGCAATCTGAGCAGCGATCATATCTAACAAACAAATGAGCCTGTGTCCAAAGTATTTATTTTTCAAAATAGTGCAGCATTTTTAGTTATAATATCCAAGCAGTGCTGTCAGAGTTGTATATCCTCCTGGTATTGTCATTGTAGTAAATCTCGCAATCAAAACTTTCAGCCAATGCCACGATCCAACAACGTGTGTTCTGTGTCTCTTCCCCATGCATGCACATCTACACAGACACACATCAGTCTCGAATATTATGCAGCACGCCATATTTTATAATTGTATAAAATAATCGAGAAAAAAAGCACAAAAAAAGCTGAGATGCCAAATTCAGCGGCAGCTGAGGTAACATGACGCCTCACAGACAGCAGCGCACTCTACCTGTCACTCAAGTGACCACGCCCTTAATTATGCAGAACTTTAAGGCTTAATATAATTTAAACGGATAAGTTATAAAAAAAATTCACCCCCCTCAGAGTTGTCATGAAGGGCAAAAATAGCAGTATAGACCAAAACCACAATTTGTACCAACTTGTAAACATGTTTTTTTCTGCTATAAACTTGGCCAATTTAACATTGGACTCTATGAGATTCTGCTCTCTTTTGGAGCCTGTCCCTAGCGGCCAGTCGATAAATCGCAGTTTAAGTTACTTCCGTATTGGCTTCACGAGAGAAAGGGGGAGGTTGCCGCTTGGATTCTTCTATGGCATTGTTGAAAAAACAACAACAAAAAAACATTGTAAATAAACAATTTGGAACCTTTATTAACTACAAAGTTCTTCTTACTGTTTTAAGATGGGTGTCAACCAGCGTTAAGATGCTTTTCCACCACCTACTATAAGGGCTTTCATACTGAATAGTTCTAGGAACTCAGTTATAGAAACTAGCTACTAGGATAGTTCCCCGGAAACTAATTTTTCCCCCGGGCCATGTTCATGGTTGCATTCGCACCGGGAATAGGAACTCTGAAGAGGGCGACAGCGACATCTGTAAGACATTTACAAACGCTAAAAACTAGTTGATGGAGGATACCATGGTCGGTGCTGTGTTTGTTGTGTGTCGTGGGTATAGTGATAACGGAGATGGAATGTAAACACATAATTTACACGACTGAAAGAGCAAAAAGTGGGTCTAAAATCTCCTATGACAACTTTCAGTATTACATATCATCGAGGCGAAGAAAAGAACACAACCCTGCAGACAACAGATCAATTGTTATCTCTGTTTTCCATGTTCGTGTTTAAACAGCTTTTTTAAAAATGCCGGGTGCTGGCGTTTGACGTGTTTGTCCAATCATCATACACTTACGTCACTGATAGTTCCTATAGTGCTGGTTTAGACTCTGAAGTAGGAGCTAATTTAGTTTCCCCAAAAGGAGTTCCTAGAACTAAAATCATTCCTAGTTCGTAGTTCCTGCGGTGCGAACACGGCAAAATCCGGGTACTTGAGTTCAGCCGATAGTTCTAGGAACTATGAAAAGGTTCCTCAGGTGCGAAAGCCCCTTTTGTTGGTGTCAACCAGTTACTTGTGCTAAATTATTTACATTATTTTCATGTGTAGTATTAACATGGTATCAGTATATGACACCTCTAGTCACTATAAAACCATTTCTAATGTCAAATATATATTTTAATTTAATTTATTTGTAATTTTAAAAATAAAATTGTCAGAGCCATAGCCTTGTGCTCCGACAAAAAAAAAAAAAAAAAGAGTTTGAGTCCTGTGGTCTTTTCACAATCCCACTCTCTTCTCTCCTTCCCAGTCGCTTATTGTCTCTCCTCAGCTGTCTTTTCAAATAGGCAAAAAGCCCAAAAATATAACTTAAAAATATTTCCTTCAAATATAATTTTTATGTAATAAATATTTAATTAGTTTATGATGGATTTTCAAATTTTAATATTAAAAGTAAGGGTCTGGGACAAAAGTAAAAAAATATATATACATAAAAGGTTTTTGAAAACTAGCAAATATAAATTAAGTTATGATAAAAAGTTTTAATGTATTATATAACAAAGAAAAAAGTTGATAAACAACTCCTGGGGCAAAAAGTGAAACTGAGGAACATAAATTGGAATGACATTTTATTGGCACTTTATTATAAACTAGGGATTCGTTCCAATAAAAATTCATGTTACCATGAATAATCAATAAAAAAGAAAAGAAAGAATAGAAACTTCTAACAAGCAATGCAACCAGTGATGCCTCATGAGGAGTTTTGTTAACTTTATTTTATATTTTTATTTATTTATTTATTGTTGGTCAAAGCTCCCATCCATATTCCATATAGTCTACTCTTTAACAGTGAATCATCCAGACGATGCAGTGTAGGGCCAGTGGGAAAATGTGTACCATTTATCGCTGAATCATGTTATTTTATTAATAGCCATACGTTTTTCAGAGTTGGAGATCTTTCTCACACACACACACACACACACACACACACACACACACACACACACACACATACACACAAAATAAAAATAAGTAAATAAATAAAATAAAATAAAAATGCAATGATATGGCCAGTATTGCTTGACTGTCCAAAAAGTGCTGTCTGAGATAACTACAAATTGTTTGATTGGATGGACACAAGGCCATTATTTATTTTTATTTTTTTTATTTTTTTTGGCCTTACAAAAACTCTGCAGGGCAGAGGCTTACAGCTTTGAGCATAGTACAGTGAGGATGCAAGACTGTGTGTGTGTGTGTGTGTGTGTGGGGGGGGGGCTAAAACGAAGAACAGACAAACATTATAAGCATCTCTAATAAGACGCTGGGGCTTTGGGCTTTTGGGAGACTCCCCCCCCGGTGCAGGCCTGGTACTGAGATAAGCCAACTCTGTTGTCGTCTCGGTAAAATCAACAAAGAGAAACAGGCAAAGGGAGAGTTGCTCGTCCCCAGCGCAAAGCGGGTTTTTGTGGCGCCGGAGCATTTAGACGCATTAGAAATCATTAAGGCTGGGCTCTAAAGGATAGTGTGCCAGTCCAGGCCGCACCAGTTTACTGTGTCTCCAACACCCCTTTATAAGCCCACTAATCCTGCTTGGAAAAAAAGCAAAAAAATGCAAACCATAATACGCAACTCGCTTCGATGTGGAGTTTTTAGGCCAGGACGGGCCACACATACGTGTATTTATTCAGGTTACACTTACCCTCTGCTAATCTGTGTCCCTCTGCGCGCGATGCACCAGAGAGATAAAAAACGTGTCTGGTTTTTGCTGCCGACCAGCAGGTGCGCGTGTGTGTGTGTGTGTGTGTATAAATGGTTCCGGCGACCTGCAGAATGCTCAGGGACACACACGCCGTTCAGATAATGGAGTGTGTGTGAACTTCACAGGCTCCGTGGGCAGCCCCAGGGGGCGAGCATCCTCACACTGATAGCAAAGAGGACGAAGAGTGTAACTGCGGCAGAAAGCGACTGCCGTAAGCTGCTCCATTCTTTCTCTGTCACTCTCACTCATTTTGTCTCTCTCTCCTTCTCTTGCTGCTCTAATGAATGGCCGGGGCTGGAGGGGTCAGCAGCTGGAGTCTGGGGAATCATTAGAGTGGCAGGCTGTGGGGCTGGAGCCGTGGACTCAGAGAACCTTTGGCCTGTGTGTGCTAAGTACCCAAACAGCGCGTTCAGACGGCCGCGGCCGTGCTGAGCCGAGCAGCTCTGGGATTTGGCCCTGAACACCGTCATTCGTCTCCGGCCATTCCAAGGCAGCCGCTGGGTACATTAAACACTGATCTATGAGAGAGGAGCATCCTCACCCCCTATGGCCCATAGAACTGACACGCAGGAGAAAAGGCACAGAGATCCCCTGTTCCATCACACTGATTATACAGCTAACCTTTGGGCCACTGAAAGTAGTGGTTTGTGAAGTGCATTTGTAGCATTTGGTTTTAGTCGACTGAAACAATAGTGGGGCTTTTTGACACTTTTTGATTGATAAAATCCATTGAGACACCAGGAATTTTTTGGGAGAGGCAGAGTGTGAATCTGCCTTTGGATGTTACAATATTACCTAAAACATACCTTTTTTCCCAAAATGGAGGGAGAAAACTTTAATTTGGGGAACAATTCTCACTTTTAACTAGTTGCTTATTAGCTTACTGGCTGTTCATTAGTACTTATAAAGCATGTAAAATAAACCTAGCAGTATGGATTTGTTGCTTTTCAGTAACACTTTAGTTTAGGGTCCAACTTTCACTTTTAACTTATTAACGCCACTTATTGCTTATTAGCATGCATATTACTAAGATATTGTCTGTTTATTAGTACTTATAAAACACATATTAATGGCTTATTCTGCATGATCATATTCTACATCCCTTAATCCTACCCAGTACCTAAACATAAGGAATACAACAATTACCTTACCACTGCCATAACAGTGCACTAAAAACATAATCTAATAGGGGTGTAATAGACAGAATTCACAGTTTGGTACGTCCCTCGGTTTTAGGGACACGGTTCAATTGGTACAAAAGGAAAAATAGTAAAAAGGGAAAAAGGGTCCAATTTTCACTATTAACTTCTGCATCAATAAACCCCTAATTACTGCTTATTAGTTAGTAAGGTTGTTAAGTTTAGGTATTGGGTAGGATTAAGGGATGCAGAATATGATCATGCAGAATAAGCCATTAATATGTGCTTTATAAGTACTAATAAACAGACAATATCTTAGTAATATGCATGCTAATAAGCAATAAGTGGCGTTAATAAGTTAATAGTGAAAGTTGGATCCTAAACTAAAATGTTACTGAAAAGCAACAAATCCATACTGCTAGGTTTCTTGTATTATATTTTGAACAGAAAGTAGTGCAAATCATAGTTTGTTCCACTGGCATTTAGTCCACTAGTTGGTACAGTCACAGACTATAGATATAGAAAGATGGTTTCATAACTCCTTTTAGTTATGAATGGGAGAAACTGAAACATGCAATATGTCAGAATATGTCTGTCTTCTAAGTAAACAAGCCAATCGCTGATTAGTAAAGTCATTGCATCACTGCAGCTGCCGTTAGAAACTCAGATTCACATTGAAACCTGAGACTCACGCTTATGACTGCACATGCGCATTGGCTCATCTAGCCTGAAAATTAAGCTTTTTTAATTCTATTTGAGCATAAGAAACAACATTTATGGGACAGTTCATGTTAGCTCTCATTGCTTTCATTTGAAATACGTTATTTAGTTGTGAGTTCGCTAAGAGATTTCAGGATTCCCCCATTCAGATAGATAGGACTTGGTCTTGGATGCCCAAAATATCTGCCAAGAGGCATTGCAAATATGGCTGCAAAAGGAATTTGGTCACAATCAGCTTCAAAACTGAAAAGCATCTATTGTTACAAAAGTACAAAGAGAATAATGAAAAACAAAACTTGTATATTAGGAGTGTTACAATTTGCTCCACTTAAACTATATTTAAACATTCAAAGCTTAAGCACAACCCTCGTATACTTAATTTTCCATGTTCCGTTCTGTTTTGAGTTGAGAGTGTGAGTCTTTCAAAGTATAATCCTTTGTCTGTGAGTACAGAAAGACGCATTTGACGTGTACATGCATCTAGAGGACTTGTTTTCAAGTGGTCATTTTCACATGTGCTGTTCTTCTTTTGCACTTTTCCTGTTGTGGCGATTAGCAAACAGCATTGCATTATCGCGCACGCCCCCTTCTGGATTGGAGTGTGGATCGACTGTGACTGACTGTATCCGTCGTCTAACTGCATGAACCGAACCATGACATCCGTACCGTACGGTTCGGGATGAATACATGTACCTTTACACCCCTATAATCTAATATTCTAGACATCTCTAAAACACAAATTAATAACACTCTCCAATTCATGACAAATGCCCAACATAGTAACGGTCACGTTGTAGTTCAACAATCACAACACAGAATGAATTCAAAGTCTTTAACCCTTAAATGCATACCTCGGGTCTTTAGTGACCCGGGACGTCATTCACTACCCTCATCCTCGTTCATTTTTTAAAGTTAGACATCAACCTTCTTGGTATTCCAAAATCAATTCATTATAAAGAATATAACAAGAAAACAATCATAAAATTACAAAATAATGCCTATTTTTGTATTCATTTTTTGTAAAAATTGTATCGACCCGAGGTGTGTATTAGTGTATATTTTTCTGCACAGCAATAATTGAATCTTAGATGACGGAATAAGTGTAATTCACCTTTATTCCACAAGGTGGCAATGTCTTATACACAATGCTGAAGTGACGACTCATTCAGACATGAAAACATGAAATGGCTCAGCGATTTACCGCAGAGCAAGTACTGAACACAGTCAAATATGACTATAACTGTTACTGGATGGATCTGGTGAAGCTGTTAGCGATCGAAAATATTGATTTTGAAGATGCTGAAAATTATATAGTTTTGAGAATACGTTTGAGATCGCGAATGGGCTCATATTCATGACCTCAAACATAAAACTAGCCCATTATTTGCTGAATTTACTGTGAAATGAGCTCTGACGAGGACAGTGATGATGGCATAAAACATCTGCTGAAACTGAGCCCTTTCCACCTCCAAAAGGTAACAAAATACGATTTATTTTATTCTTCTGTAATTGTTTATCTAATATCAGAGGAGTTTTATATTATCGCAACAGGTAGATATCCTTCCGTGTTAGATATTGATCCGGGTCGATAAAGACCCGAATATGTAAGAATGATTGGCGAAACAGTCATGCATTTAAGGGTTAAGAAACCAACACGCAGGAGAATAAGGCAACTACAGCATAGACGATGTCGAACAAATTCAGGGCTTAAATACACAGAGATGGTAGTTATCGAAACAAGAACAAGGTACATAACCCAATTGGAAACCGGAACGAGAACTCGGGTAACAGGAACAGGGAAAACCAAACTAAAATGTAATAAAACTAAACATAACCCTGAAAGTAACTTCTAAAAAGTTTTATTTATACCGCAAGGTTTAACTGCAGAGTAATGATATGGTTGCATGACATGGAGAAGATTTAGCCACTCTATGCACTTTAACCAAAATTTTTGGGCCAAAATAAAAAAAAAGATCTTCAGTTTTCTGCTAAAGTAGTTTTGCAGGGCCAAAAACAATGATCGAATTGGCGTTTAATTAGCACTTCTCCAAAGATGTTTTTTGACTGTGTCAGTGTCCATGTGTTGAGCTGAAATATCAAGAGGCGCCTCATTGCTGTAGAACTCTGCTAAAACTCGTTTGATTTATCACCTTTTCAACTAAATGAAACTTTAATTTCAGTGCATCACTAATGTATATGTAATTTATTTAATTCTTAGTGCTTCATCCATCAGCTTAGATTGTCTCTCTTTATTTAACCAAACCATAAAAAAAAAAAAATCGAATCAAATTCTGTCCTCTAGTTCTGGTGTAAGCCTGGAAGCTAAAGCTCTGTAAATGTATTACTGCTGATGCTTTTCTGCACATGTTGCTTATATATACAGTCTTGCTGCGTGAGCATGTGTGCGTATGTGTTTGATGCACATGCTAACATTAACACCCTCAGCCCTCGTTTTCATCACCTCCTCAGATGGCAGCCTGGCCTCACACCTCTGTTTTGGCCATTTCTTCCCTCTCTCATTCCTTTCGCTCGCCGTCTTATCTCATGTTCTCACCGCTGCTGTTGGGGAGGCCAATCTGTGCGGCCACAGCATCCTCCCCTTCTGCTCTCCTGCCTTTGGTGTTATGCACAGTCTTTTGCTGTAGCGTGTCCCTGGAGCAGGGCCAATCACCGCCACTCAACAAGTCTGTCAAACTCAATTCTGTCGATATGGCTGCTGAAAGCTGGCATTGCAAACATCTCTGCCAGAGAAACCAGTCCCTGCCTCTCTTTCACTAGCTAAAGCAAAATGACTAGGCCTTGTATTAGTGCAGCACATGTGATTTCATAGATGCCTCGTTTCGTATGGATTATAACAGTGGGTTTATTTGAGCTCTTATGCAATATAATCCTGTTCTAATGGAGAATGAATCTTTGTTTTCAATGTTTCTCACTGCCAGTGCTCCTTGATGTTCATCCTGGCTGTGTTTGAGCAATGCAGAAATAAACACTCCCGTGAACACGCACAGTGTTTGCGCTGAACATCGTTTGGAGGTGGACAGCCTTAGAATGAGTGGTTTGTCTCTCTCTCTCTCTCTCTCCCTGATGAATCACTCCTTCCTTTGTTTCTTTCCCTTCTGGAGGAAATCACATTAAGTGGAGCCCTGTGTTTGGCTCGAGTCTGTCCTGCCTTAATGGCAGTCATTTGGACGGCGAAGAGAAAGACGGAGAAGAATGGGGAAGAAAGCACCCTCACAACACTAATTCCGCACAACAAAAACACCCTCTGCCATTCCTCCGTATTCATTTGCATTCAAATATCCCCTCAGACAAATATAAAATGTGGAAATCTCTGAGCTATTTTTGCGCGCAGAGTTCCTGGGATGCGGTGTGAGCGTGTCTCGGATGTCTGCGCCTCCCTGCGCCGCAGAGCTCCAGACCTCCCACACTAGGGCTTCAATGGCACAATGTATATTTATCTCATTCAAAGGCAAAAGAAAGCGAAAGAGATAGCGAAGCAGAGCAAAATATAGATGTACGCGGCAGACTAGGATGGGAAACATGGAGGGTTTGGGAAAAACCGAACAGTGAATGAGCAGCAAATTGAGAAATGTGGTAGAAATTACAGCAGAGCCGCAAACAGACAAGGCCCAGACTTATCTGAACATCTGCAGCGGACAGTATTTCTGCAGCACTCGAGGGGATTCGACTCGTATAACTGGGAATATGTGAGCCTAGAAATCCCCGTCAGCTGGACGTCCATTTGCGCGCCTAAATAAAAGGAAGTACAGTAGCTGTACTCACTATTTATGCACAATTAAATCGGGCAATTTGATGCAATGGTTAAAAGGTTGTGGTAGATGTGGAATTAGCCGTATAACGGTCATGTTTACAAATTGGCAGCTGAAACAACTGTTAGTTCAAAGCTTTGCTTTGCTTTCCTGGGCTTCCCCCCCCCCCCCCCCCTTGCTGATATCCAGCGCCCATATCTGCAGATAATGCTGTAATTTTATGGCAATTCTTAGTGCTGAATGGTCTGAATGATCCACATTAATGCCTCTCTCTAATGCTACAATCATGCTGATAATAGCATTATCCAATCCTGCCACTGTGAGTTTGTACCTTTCACTGGCGGAGGAGTTATCCAGATAATTCCACTAACTAATGCACAAGCTTCTCCCTGCTCGCCCCCGCTAAACTAACTCTGCTCTGGTCACGGCCTTTTATCTCGCTGCCAACACACACACACACACACGCACACGCACAAACAGATGTGCGGCTAACATGCTAGCGCTTCTGTTATTCTTTACACAACCTCAAATCAAATGAATCTGCTTGAGGATTCATCTAAATTACATATTTATCTATCGGCTAATCTTTTGCTACTTTACACAAGGACCTCTGAGAAATGAATCGTTTTATTGAAACTCTGATGCTTTCACAACAGATTGCAGAATACAGTGGAGTCCTAATGAAGCATACGATAGATCAGCAATCATGTATTAATAACACGCTACGCACTGTACTGATTGGTGTTTTGAACCCTTCTGCCTTTAACTAAATATTTAATTCCAAGCACTGCTAAAACCATTTGGGAAATGTCCTTAACTACAGAAGTCTTCTATAATCAGCTGTGCCTTTGGGGAATGCAAGGAGAAACCCTCACATTCATGCAGTTCAGATTCATGGCTGTCTCTGTTTGGCTTGCCATTTCCTAGTGGAACGCCACTGTTTTACTTGGCTGCTGCCGGAGCTCAGGACAGGAGGACAGTTGTCCTCTCAGCTTCTCTGCACCCCAAGTTTTCGTGCTTACTTTTCCCTTGCTTTTTACAGGGAGAGAAAGAGAAAAATAAAAGGAGAGAGAGGGAGGAAAGAGTTATGGACTTACAAGGAGAAGAGCAGAGAAAGAGAGAGAGAAGGAAAAGCTCAGTGTTTGTGTTTTCTTTTCAGTTTCCACAGCACAGTAAATTCTCACCTCTCCCTCTGACATGGCCAGAAAAACAACAACCGAACCTTATGCTGCTTTAGTGACTCACTTTTCAAATAGACTTTTTCTGCATAACCCACAAGTGGATTGATAAACTTGCCCTTATGTAACGTGCGCATGCAGTTCAAACTGAACATATTTCCAATTAAGCACCAGCTGTCGTAAAGAATAAAGGATTTTATTTGTAAAAGTGTCTCTTTTTCTGGTTTATGCACCTGACTCAACGTATAGTGACACAGTGGCTGGCTTTACACATTTTGTATCCCCTCATCTCAGTGCTGTGTGCAAAATACGATTTGCAACTTACACATTACTTGAGAGATTGATCATTTACCATTTTTTGTTAACATTCACAGATAATTCAAAGTACTTTCTGTACTTTCATTTCCTCTGTAAAGGATGTTAATAGCACTGTAAAAAAAAAAATCTGTAGAAAAACAGAAAAGGTAGTGGTAATTTTCTGCCAGGACATTTTCCATTAAGTTTTCCATTAAAGTGGAGAAAATTTCATTTTGGGGAGAAAAATTAGAGAAACTAAATTCCAAGAACAATCCAGTGAAATGATTTAATAATTGAATATTGTTGATTTAAATTAAGTGGACATGTCATAAAAGCGCAGTGTCTGTTGTCATTGCAAGAAATGAATAAAAAGAAGATGTGAGGGCTTGCAACACAACACTTCAGTTACAAATTAACATATATTTATATATGAATCATTGTATAGCAAAACCTTATTGTAAGGGTTATCGATACACTCTAAAAAAATGTTTGGTTAAAAACAACCCAAGTTGGGTTGAAAATGGACAAACCCAGCAATTGGGTTGTTTTAACCCAGTGGTTGGGTAAAATGTTTGCCCAACCTGCTGGGTAGTTTTATCTAACCCAACTACTGATTAAAAATGACTATATGGCTGGCTTAAAATAAATCCAAAATTACAAATCAGACACATAATTGCTAGAGGCAACAATAATAATCAAAAGGTGAACATTTATTAATAAGCAATTTATGAAATGTTTATTGTTTATTTATTCATTAAACTTATGAATAAATGTTCATTTATTAAACATATTAATAAATGTTCATTTCCAACATATTTTGGGTTCATTTTAAGCAAGTAATACAGTAATTTTTAAACAATAGTTGAGTTAAATAAAACTACCCAGCATGTTGGGCAAACATTTAACCCAACCACTGGGTTAAAATAACCCAATTGCTGGGTTTGTCCATTTTCAACCCAACTTGGGTTGTTTTTAACACAGCATTGTTTTTAGAGTGTACAGATTTCCTGATGTGATTTTTATTCACAAGTTCTCAATTCAGTGTGATTTTGATTAGGATTCATTGGGCATATTTCAATTATTATGTCAATTTTTATCACATCTGTAAGAAATTCTCTCTCAGATGTTGTAAATTATACAGTAGACTTGGTACATTACAACAGATACAATGCATATATGATAATCAAAATCAGTGGATTCCTACTGAAGTAAACTTTTTTTTGTTGTTAAACTGTTATAACATAACTGTTATATTACTGATTTATTATAAGAATGTGTTCAACTATTATAAAATCTTAAACTCAAGAAAACTTTGGGTATAATCTTTCATGAAAGAGTAAAGTTTGTGTCTTTTTGAAGTCATTAAAGTATTAGTTCAATTCAGAAATAAAAGTTCCTGATAATTTACTCACCCCCATGTCTTTCTTTCTTTGAAAAGAAATTAAGGTTTTTGAAGAAAACATTCCAGGATTTTTCTCCATATAGTGGACTTCACTGGGGTTCAACGGGTTGAAGGTCCAAATGTCAGTTTCAGTGCAGCTTCAAAGAGCTCTACATGATCTCAGACGAGGAATAAGATATACAGTACAGTCCAAAAGTTTGGAACCACTAAGATTTTTAATGTTTTTAAAAGAAGTTTCGTCTCCTCACCAAGGCTACATTTATTTAATTAAAAATACAGTAAAAACAGTAATATTGTGAAATATTATTACAATTTAAAATAACTGTTTTCTATTTGAATATATTTGACAAAGTAATTTATTCCTGTGATCAAAGCTGAATTTTCAGCATCATTACTCCAGTCTTCAGTGTCACATGATCCTTCAGAAATCATTCTAATATGCTGATCTGCTGCTCAAGAAACATTTAATGTGTACAATTGTACAAAATATTTGTGTACAATATTTTTTTCAGGATTATTTGATGAATAGAAAGTTCAAAAGAACAGTGTTTATCTGAAATCTAATCTTTTGTAACATTATAAATGTCTTTACTGCCACTTTTGATTGATTTAATGCATCCTTGCTGAATAAAGGTATTAATTTCTTTAATTTCTTTTCAAAAAAATAAAAATAAAAATTCTTACTGACCCCAAACTTTTGAACGGTAGTTTATAATGCTACAGAAGCTTTGTATTTCAAAAAACTCAAAAACTCTACCACAAAAAAACTCCATCTCATTTTCTCCTCCAACTTCAAAATCGTACAACATCGTTGTTGTTTGACTTAGTCTTTGTACGCTTGCTTTGTAGACACTGGATCGGTACTTTCGTCTACATCACGCGTGATCTTTCTAACATGATTACATAATATGTGGCTCATCACAGAGCAGTGCAAGTCGAGCATTTGTGGTTAAAAAAGTATATATTGAATTTTAGAAAATGACCAATGGTTTCTCTAGATCAGACTCTTACTCCTCGTCTGGGATCATGTAGAGCTCTTTAAAGCTGCACTGAAACTGACATTTGGACCTTCAACCCGTTGAACCCCAATGAAGTCCACTATATGGAGAAAAATCCTGGAATGTTTTCCTTAAAGACCTTCATTTCTTTTCGACTGAAGAAAGAAAGACATGAACATCTTGGATGACATGGGGGTGAGTAAATTATCAGGAAATTTTAATTCTGAAGTGAACTAATCCTCTAAAAGCGCTGGCTCATGTGAATCAGTTTTAAGAATCAATATTACATTCAAATAATAATCTTGATTAATCTAAACAAATTACCTCATTAAAATGTGTTTTCAGTAATCCAATCACTGTGTCTTGAGCGCATTCACACCTAGCTTTTAATGTGGTCACTCAATGCTTTTTACACAACAAAAAGTTCCTTTATTCACAAAAAAAAAAATCCTTGTGTATACAAAGCATGCCAAATCCTCTGGAAATGGCCCAGAATGCACCCAAACTGTAGAGAGGATTCCCAGCAAGATGTCAGAGCACAACTCCCCACACAAACACATTTAATCTTACTGTCAAACTAGACTTCAGCACACTGCCTCTACGGCTCTGGGGAAGAAGATCCATTCCTTGTCATAGTCTGTCATGTAAGTCAGGGGGTAACTGACATCCCCGCTGTTCTCTGTCCAAATGGGAAAACACAGGAGTTCACTCAGAACGAGTCTGCTTTCCATTCCAGAACACATTCAGCTGAGCATCTCAGAGAACCGAATCAAGTTTGCTCAGTTTCCTTTTTGTATTCTCAGCTTTTCCAGCTTACTGTGGGCAGACTCAACAAGATAAAGGCTTTGGCCTGCGTTTGAGAGAAAGAGCGAGACAGTTTGCTTACAGCTCAGTGGGAACATCACTATAGTGGGTTATTTTGGGCGTTACCTGTGCTTATGTTTGTGTGCGAGTGTGCGTGCTAGCCGACATGTGGAAGAGAAAGTAAGATAGAGAGCAAGAAAGAGAGCAGGGAAAAGGATTGCGAAATCCCATTAGAAAGCCGTGTTAGCGCCACGCTTCCCCATACACACTCTGAACCGTGTGTAATCCACTCACACTCTCGCTGTGCGTCTCAACACCCCAACACACACTCACGGTCAAACTCGCACACGCTCAGGAACACAAATCTGCCTCCAGACTGGGATACCCAGGCAGCGAAAAGGGTATCGCTCCTCTCTACCGCTTTAGCAGCCGTGTAACATGACAGCTAATCACATCAAGCATGCTTCACAGTTTAAAGGGGTGCTGGTGGGGGGAGGGGACAACTTCTTTTCTACAATGGCTACTAGCTACGTTACAAACAAGCTGTTGGTACTACTAAAATACAGTTTTAGACCGCAGCCAACGTTGCTGCGAACAGAAAAGAAAACATTTGTGTTTGTGGCTTTACTGTGCACTGTTCCAATGGAGACTTGTTTGTGATTGTCTGTTTGTGTGTGTCTGGTTGGTTCCCCCATGACTGTAATTAATGATCTCACTAATGTGCTGTCTCAAAACGCTCCGCTGCTGTGGCTGTGCTGAATCTATAGGGGGCGCTGTGCATGCATTTCCATTTCCTACGCAACAGGAAAGGGACGAGTCAGCTAAGATACGCTCTCAAACATCCACGTCTGTGAGGTTTCTCTCCTTCTTGCTCTCCCTTTCTCTCTCTCTCTCTCCCTTCTCTTCTGACCTCTCCACCATCCTCCAGTCTCATCCTTTATGCATACTGACAATATGCCTCTCAGTTTATGGCCCTGCATACCATCCCTTCATTACCACCTGCGAACCAAAGACCTAAACACCACAGGAGAGAGAGAGAGAGAGAGAGCAAGAGACAGGCAAAGACAGAGCTGATAAGAAATCCACAGATATGACTGCCGATAGTTGGAAAAGAGGGAGAAAAGAAACCAGAGGAGTGAATGAAAAAAGAAAAGACACTAAGATGCCAACAGTGTTTTTGTTGTCTAAAACGGTGGTTCAAAACCACTGGGCCATGACCTAAAATAGACCCCAAGTTTGTTCTGATAGGGCAACAGAGAAAAAACAATGCTGAATGCAAATAATAATATAGCAAAATGAAAAGATTTGTCAGCTTTTACAAGTGGAGGAAGAATTGCTTCTCATATATTATGTTGTTGATGCCAAAGACCAACCGTCCAATCAAATTCTTCAGTTTTTTTTTTTCTTTTTCTTCTTCTTACAATTGATAGATTGAAGCCAATTAAGGCAGATGTAAACATGAACAGCTTGTTTGACATGTTCCCATCCTCAAAAATGCAGAACAAAACTATGCAATGTGAAAGAAAATAAGGCCTAGGCTACATTAAATGCAGATTTATTTAAAACAAGAAAGAAAGAAAGAAAGAAATAAGGAAAGAAAGAAAGAAAGAAAGAAAGAAAGAAAGAAAGAAAGAAAGAAAGAAAGAAAGAAAGAAAGAAAGAAAGAAAGAAAGAAATTTGATTGTTTATTGATTGATTGCCTGTAGAGTATTAATTATATAAATTTTAATTAACATAATTTATTTATATAACATTTTTATTATATTAATATGCATATTTTATCATATAACAAGTTTATCATATAACTACAATTGAAATAAAATATTTAATTCTTTGCAATTATTATTTTTTAAATCAGTGCAAATAATTGTGTATTGTACAATTGCTTATAAGTAAGGATGGTGACAGCTTTGATTTTTTTTTTTTTTTTTTTTTTTCTCATTGGTTTTGGCGGCATTTTGAGTGGTGGTCTGATTGATTAGCCTTGTGACATTAGTGTTTTCATTTTCTCATTGCTTCAATTACTTGATAAAGTAGACAAAATAAGTTAAGAGTGAGATGTACAGCTCTAAGCGGTCATATACATAACATTAGGACACTATTGTCATACAATGTAGTGATTTCTTTGTTTAGTTGCACTGTTTTAGCGCATTGTTCACAATGGGAGTTGCACATTCTGACTAGAAAGTATTGTAGTTCAAGTTCCCTTGTGCATTCACATATTTTTGTGTAGATAGATAACATTTATTTTTTTGCATCAATGCGATTAATCTGATATAGGACATGTATGGTTGAGTTAATTAACCTGCTTCAATCCACTTCAGTTTACCAGTGTTCGTTCACTCTTCACTCTTCAGCTCCCACAGCTCTAATGGCTGAAGTCATTGACAACTAATGGATTTGAAACAATCATATTTCTTTTAGATGTTTATTTTTCCAAACATTGAAGATGCTATATTATTAATCTAGCAGTGCTATTTTTTCTTGTCATATTTTCATCAACAGTTTTAATTAAAATTGTTTAATCATGACCTCAGCGCATCTGAGTACTCAAGTACTTGTTTTGACGCAAAGAAGAACGGCGGCATACTCAAATTTCCCACAGAAACCCACCAGTACGGATTTTATTATAAAACATTATTACAATAATACCTTTTTGAATCAGGCTAAGGTAAGGAGATAGTTTTGAACACTGCACTCAAAAAAAAATAACTCTTTGAACGAACATAAAAAAAAATCATGGAAAGGATTTCCACATGATTAAATTGCTTTATTTCAGCATTATGCAATTCTGTTATTCCAATTTAATGTACTTACGTTGGGTCAACTTAATTTATTAAGGTTGATTCAACTTATGTACTATGGTTGGGCACAGCTTAATTTAATAGTGTCAGCCCAACTAATTTACAATGTTTTGGAAAATAAATAAAAAGCAATAAATAAAAAAAAAAAAAATGTTTTCATATACATTGATTTTTACAATTAATTCTTCTTGTTTACTTTTGTGATATTCAGTGTTAGAAATCTAGATGTGATACTGGATTCATCCTAAATTGCCTTAACCAAAAGCATTGTAAAGCCTATTGATCATAAGTCCATTGGTGGAAATGGTTTACAATCAACATAGTTTTACAATGCTTTTGGGAAATGCAACCTAGAGCACTACCACAGTGATTACTTTATTATTAAAGTAATTTGAAAGTTTGTTAGCAGGTCCTCAACCCAAGCACAAGTGCATCAATTCACCACAATGGTAACCCTAAAACTATTAATTAACAGAAACTTTTAAATACCAACATAATAGAACAGTAAACATTAAAAAGTCTTTCCATTTTCTCATCTTGCTAAAAACTGCTTAAAATAACACTTTATTTCAACATTTACACTCCTAGTTCAGCCCCTTTGCAAAGCATGATGGGAAGTAAAAAAAAATCCTGTTTGATTGATTCCTGGTTGGGTTTACTTGATTGAAACATGTTATTCCAATATGAAAACATCAAGTTAAGTCAAAGAGTAATCGTTTCAAGTCAATTTAACATGAATCAATCACATTTAAACCAGAAACCTGATACAATGGTGTTGAATCAAAATAAATTGTTTAAATAAACTGAACAGCATCAAAAAATCTTTTTTTTTTGAGTGTGGCTGGTTATGAACTTAAATAATTGTTAACCCAAAAAAATAATTACGGACTGCAGCTTTAAGCAATCAAACAATCCACTTTCTTTCTTTTTTTTTTATACAAGGCACAACATACTATTGTGATTATTTCTAATTTGTAACACCTGTCCAATGTAAAAATCTGCGTCTTGAAGCAAAAGCATTTAAAAGTCATTGCTCTAATATTAATTTTGTTCCTTTGACAAAATTCAAAGCCATCACCCTTATAATTTGTTGGTTCTCTGTGTGTGTATTAATCCTAGTCACTTAGATGACAGAACTGGATGTGTTTCAGAAGCAACAGGCACACACACACACACACACACACACACACACACACTGGAGTGGGCAGCTTGTGTTGCGTGTAAACAGGCATTCAGGCAGTCTGGATAAATGTATCTCAGTAAGACTCTGCGTTCTCAGCCAATCAACCCCAAGGCTCCTGTACCGACCCTGCCCCTAAGCATCATTCAAATGCCAAGCAGATGCTTTCTCTCTCACTCTCACTCTCTCTCTCTCTCGTTCTCTGTTATGTTTTACATCTATATTTTATGGGACCGTCTCTGGAAAAGCTCTCTGTTTCACAGAAAGAAATTTATCAAAAAGATCAAGAGAAATGGAAGATGCTGAGCTAAAACAATATCATTTAGAGCTGATGCTTTAATCACTGTTACTTTGCAAATGGTGTGTGAAAACCTGGACCTGGTTTATGTCAGTTGCTGAGTCATACTGAAAGCACACACACAGTGACTGGTCTAAATTACCCATTTGTCCAATATAATGTGCGTAATCTCCTACAGGACTCTTGTCAGGAGTTTATAAAGTACAACAGGAACCGGCCTGACTTGCGTCATCATTCAAGACTCTTTGACAAAGCGGCTATTGTATGTGTATTTCTGTCTGTGTGTAGTGTGAATGAAACGTATCTCCTCAATTCCTGTCCCATACCGGAATGAGGTGGTCCATTCAGAACTTTGTCAGTGGACGCTGACATCAGTAACAGGAAGGACACATCCACCGCAGAGTACATTTATTTTTATATTTTCAGTCAAAACAGCTGTTTATGTCCATAAAGGACATATTACTGGTTCAACATTCATATCCCTTGATATCACTAACCCTAAAATTGGATCTGTCTGATCACATGAACAGCAATCTGTTAGCATTCCCATCATTCATCTCAATGGTAGTTGCTTGGCTGGCGCAGGGACCCCTGGAGGAACATCATTTGAAATCTTATGGAGGCACAGTTTCTAGCCAGGTTATTTTGAGCCAATCACCTGAACTGTAAATAACATGTGACTAATTATTCTAGAGCCACAGGAAAATTAGATCATAACAACATTGAGCCCAGCACAAAAGAATATATATAGTTTTGTACTATATTCGACATTTTTTTATAATGAAAACTAAATCACAAGAACTGAAACCAGAAACATCAAGACAAAAGAACTTCAAAATAAAAGTCCTTGAACACAGAGACACAGAGAATCGAGACATAAGTATTCGTAACTTGCTGGATGGCATACAAAGTGAAGCATTTCTGATCGATAATCGATATAAAGTCACATTTTGCCAGGCATAAAACTTGGATGGACAAGATCAATGACCTTAAATGGGCAAGTGACTGTTCTGTCAACTTTCTTATACTGGCCATCTTTATTTTTGAGCCTTGAACATAGTCCTAAACCCTTGATCCTACTTGAATAAATAATTTTAAGCCTATTGACACCCTCCCTTCTCTGCTGTTTATAGATTAAAGTTCGATTATATCATCTTCACATTTGAAAAATGTTTGATCGGACCAAATGGGGAGGTTACAAAGACAAGTGTGTGTGAAATAATCTGAATGTGTGTGAACAGACAGGGGATTCTGCAGGTGTCATGTGGATGATTAGGCAGCTAGTATCTTTCCACACGGGCCCAAGAAGACAACAGCCCTCACCGCTCCCTCTGATCCATCATGGCCGTCGACAGCATCATTCCCCTCTATGTCACCCACCCTTACCACATGCTGAAAAATGGCTGTCTCACAGACACTAAGAATGATTGCAGAAAACGAGAAGAGAGGGAGAGTAAAAGTAGGGAGAAAGTAAGTGAGGGGATCTGGGATGGGGGAGGAGAAAGGTGAAATTGCAGGAAACTCTCTGTAGATTAGGTCTGGGTTAAGAGAATATCGATTTGTGTGCAGACGACTGTTGATCTCTCTTAGCGGGCGATGACAAATGGCAGCAAACAGAAAATCGAGCTCTCGTCTTCTCCAAGGACAATGCGTCTCGCCTCTGTAGGAGCCTATGTTGGACTCAGGTAGAGCTTGCAAAGGCTGCTGAGGGGTGGAAAAAAGTGGTTTGTCTGGTAGGGGATGGGTCTGGTCGGGTGGGAACCCTCTCAAGTCTTGAGTAAATATGTAAATGGCAGGACGGCGGTGAGTCAAGAAAAGAAGCGAGAAGAGAGGCAATGAATTTAGCCTTTCTTTTCTGCTGCAAGACTGGATTTCAGTTGTTGCTTAAACTATATTTTGATTTTTTGTGTGTGTGTGTGTGATGTGTTCAGGTTCCCAACAAGCCAACCTTTATAATTTCGATTGTTTAGTATGTCTGTTATTTTTTCCGTAGCCAATAATTCCCGAAAAACAGTGTGGACAACATAAAACATGTTTATCCACATTGCGTTTTCTATGGATGCACTGATATTAAACCCCAACATAGGTAATCTGATCAGGTTTTTATTTTTTTATTTTTTTTATTTAATGTTTGAGCTGATATTAAAATGTTATACTATTTTGTCCCAATACATTAAAAGCAAAATAAATTTTAAAGTGAATTTAGATATTGCAACATAATGAAAACAGATAGTTTTAACCCTTTCCAGCAGTGACTGAATGATTTTGAGATTCATCTTTTCACACTGAGGACAATTGAGGGACTCAAACTCAACTATTAAAAAAGGTTCAAACATTCACTGATGCTCCAGAAGGAAACCCGATGCATTAAGAGCCGAGGGGTGAAAACTTTTGAATTCAAATATCAAGGTAAATTGTACTTAATTTTTCTTCCGGGAAACATGCAAGTATCTTCTGTTGGTTCCGAAGGGAAGTACTAAATGTAAAACAATGATATTTAAACAAAATAAGAAAAATTATGACATCTTCATCCTGTTCAAAAGTTTTCACCCCCCCCCCCGACTCTTAATGCATCGTGTTTCCTTCTGGAGCATCAGTGAATGTTTGAACCTTTTTTAATAGTTGAGTTTGAGTCCCTCAATTGTCCTCATATGAAAACACAGATCTCAAAATCCTACAGTCACTGCTGGAAAGGGTTCAAATATGCAAAAATGCTTGAAAACGGATGAATCTGCAGGATCTGGAGGATTTTCTGAAGAACAGAGCTCAGTTTAACTGCTCAGGACAAACAAGAGACTCATGAACAACCATCACAAAACATAAAAACAGTCGTGGATCATCAGGTAACCACACACAGTATTGAGAATCAAGGGTTCACATACTTATGAATGGGGTTATTTTAATAAATTCAGCTGTTGTTTTGTCTTGTGAACTAAATGCAAACATCTTTTATGTAAAATATCTTACTCAGGACAGTACTAAACAAAAAATAACATGCATTTTTTATCATCCCTCTTATTTAATTAAAATAATTGTAATTTTCACAGATTCTGCAAGGGGTTCACATACTTTTTCATGCCACTGTATATTTACGTTTTAAAGTCATGCGCCCTCTAGCTGCCGTAAAAATAATGACAGTGTCGTGTTACGACTGTCGTCATGAAATGTAGTCGTTACCAATCAAAATGCCTGTTCATATACATGCAGTGTGTACTTTTTACACCATTTGTCCCATTTCCATTTAGAAAAACTTTTTATTTTTTTATTAACCACTACACCTACCCCACCCCTAAACCTATCCTTAGTGACTTACAGTGCATACACACTTTATGAGCACATGCATTCCTTGGGATCGAACCCACGATCGTATCACATGATAGCATATATTTGTATATTGCAATGCTCTGCCAACTGTGCTATGCGAAACCCGAAATATGACACAGAAAAAACAATGCATTAAAATGAAATTGTCTTGTTCTCGATAGAGGCACAACTAAAGTAAACGCTCCTATGGGTCTTATTTCAGGGAAGTGACACACAGCCTATAGGCCAATATAGGCCAATATCTATTTCTAGCCAATATAGGTGTATTGGTTAGAAAACATGTTGGCCAGAAGCACTGACAGTGCTGTGTCAGACAATTAGATTTGCATGAAAGTTGCAAAAAGTATTCAGAGATGTGAATGAGAGGTGCCGTGGTTGGATCTCCATATTTGCACAGCTAAAATCAATTTTTTGGAAACATGTACCAGCATCTTCAGAAACTGACCTTACACCTTTGTTTTAGTTTGTATAAGCTCAGCATTCATTATCTGAGTGAATGTATTCTCTATATTTGTGTCTTGTTGTGTTGGACTGGCAGGACAGTCGTAGATCTTTCTCAGGTTATTTATAATGACTGAGTGAACCCTCGTCTTCACTCCAGATCAAACAGAACTGTGGCCTAAGCCTGCAGCCCCAGGGAAAGCCCAGCCTCTGCTTCATCTACACCCAACCTTCTGTAGGGGGGTCTGGGCTCAGAGCCCTGGGGAGAGTCCCGCTACCCTCGCCTCCCTCTAACTTCCCCAGCATGCTGGAGGGGGTCTGGGCCTCTTCTTCATCCCCACTGTATGCTATCTCACTCTTTCTATCTCTGTGTGTCTTTTTTCTTTTTTTTTTTCATTTGCACTCATGTGAATAGTGTGAATGGAATAGAGGTTTCCCCCACTGTCAATCAAATTTGCAGCTGGCTGGTGTGCTGCAACCTGCAGGATTTGGAGAATGAAAATTTCCCAACAGGTTCATGGTACGTTTTTAACAACACCTAATCTGCATTTAATGCTATAATGTATTATCATCATTATTTTTTAAGAGGGTGAATTATTGGAAAGAAAAAAAACAGTAGTAAAACTAAAACATGATATCATAAGGTCAGTAATTCTTATAAAATATCAGATAATTTGACCTTTTTATGGCATGAATAGGTTATTTCAGATTGTAAAAAGTCATGAGGTGCGTCTCTCCAAAAACTTGATGCTTATAATTGAACTATTCTTTCTGGTTCTCGAATCTGATTGGCTGAGAGCCGTGTGATATTCTAGTGATAACATCACTCCTACCTTTTCATTGCTTGTATCACTCCGCTTGAAGCGACTGTCCTGTTGGCCGAGCAAATCCACCGTATGTTTTTCACAAATACTACTCTTGTAACACAAACTGTAGTTTTTTTAGGCAATAATGTAGTTGTTTAGACCTGAAATATGTGACTCATATTTAATTATAGTGCCTATTTTACAATTTGTTTAGACTTTTTTGGAGATGCGAGCTCCAGTCCGTCAGCGGCCGTTCAGTGCTCGTGTACCCGCCGAAAACAGCTTCATCTCGGCCAGTGCTTCGGGGATTTGCTGCTTTTAGTGGTTAAATATGAGATATAATTAATTTTGGGTACATAAAACAGGCAATCTTTGGTCAATGGGCAATCTATTTCTTGTTCCAGAGCAAATCAAATTGGGCTATGTTCAATTTAATAATTTAATATTAATTATTAAACTGGCTGTGTCGTTGCGACACATCAAACCAAGCTGTATTCATGTTATTGTAACTCTTCAACCAATTGCAATCAAAATAATTCTAATTGACAGTATACAACATGCTCTTTTCAGCAATATATTATGGTATTTACAAAATATTACGGTATTTACAGCTTGTTACGGTAACTTCTTGTTTTCCGTCAGCAAATGACGGCAGCTTTCCGGGAGAGCAGGAAGAAAGGATTTGAACCGAGAGATAAGGAGAACAGCAGTTTAGAGAGTTTTGGATTGCATAAAATAATAAAAGAAACGAATAAAAACATAGTGAAAAGAAGTGTATATATATATATATATATATATATATATATATATATATATATATATATATATATATATATATATATATATAATTGTATTATTTCGTACACTTATGTGATCAAGGTCATGATACAGTAGTAAAATTGGTTGCAACTATGAGCTACCTTTACCAATATTTCTGAATAAAAAAAAGATATTTAAATAAAACCTTTTTTTTTTTTTTTTTTTAAAGGCTATTTGGCTAAAAGGTTAAAATAGGCTATAGGAAAATATGCTATTGCTTATTAACACTATGCATGACATTTTATTGGTAACATTTTATTTTACAGTGTCCTTGTTACACATTTTACATGTAGTTACTGTAATGATAACTATAAATTATGCATAATTATATGCAACTAACCCTAAACCAAACCAAGCACTGTATTTTACAAAGCACTTTATTTTACAGTCTTGTACATACTATGTACTTATTGCAAAAAAATGGGTAATAACTAGGTACTAACCCTGAACCTACCCCTAAACATAACCTTAACCCATGTACAGTAGTTACCAGTACTTCCTTAGGTAAATACACTGTAATTACATGTAAGTGCACGTACTGTAAAATAAAGTGCAACCCCAAACCCTAATTTATGCCTAACCCTATAGTTAATTGATATTACTCGGTAATTAAATGTATAATTACACTGAAACAATGACACCTTAGAAAACAAATGTAAACTAAGTATTTTACTAGCATTTATTTTCTATCAAGAAATCTGGTAGTAGTGGTGACTAAGGGAAAAAGGAGCTGATCTTTGTGCTTTAATGGACTGTAATGGATGAGTCATGTGTATTAGAGGAGCTGTATGTGGAGAGAGAAGAAGTGAAGGCTTATTTTCTGCTTCACTATTTCTTCGCACTGTGGTCAGCCAGGGGAATACAACTGTCCATCAGCTGTTCTTAGAGCCTGTAACTCTCTTAAATTAACCACTGTCTCTGAAACACACACACACAGATGTTCACTGGCTCTATTGCACTGCTTCGCCTGTAAATCCTGACAGTCGTCCATCAAGCCTGCTGTAGAAGGAAACAGTGGCTAACCTCGCTCCATCTGTTAGGAACAGTCTGCTTGCTCTCTCCAGGCAGGATTTAGTGTTCGCCCGTCCCCTTCTCCCAACACCACCAAAGCCACCCAGACGTAACAAGGCCTTTAGTGACTCCAATTTATCAATCTTGTGAAACATTCATGTATCACGGATGATATCAATCACAGATATTCATAGGTTTTAATCTAAAGTTTGGGTGAAAAACCGAAATCTTGCGCTCTCAGTAAACCAAGCCCATCTGAGAGTAACGCAGTAAATTGGAAGCTGCAGAATGTTGGTTTTTCAATCCTTGCCAGTGTAGTGATTGAGAGCGTCTGGAAGCCAGATGACAGCGCCAACCTGGTCATGCCAGGTGAGCTGATTCACAGGGCAGAGGGAGTTTCAGCTAGCCGTTGGCATGTGACCTCTATTTACTGACACCAACAGCTTACAGATGCATGCAGAGCTCCCTCAGAATCACTGGTGCGCCTCAGAGACCAAAGGAGATGAATACAAGTGTGTAGTGTCATGGAGAATATTTGCTTTTTATTATATCTGTCTTTCTCTCACTGCGTGAATTCATTCCTCCCATTAACAGAAGCCCCTTAGCGTGGTATAATTCAGGGCAGAACGCAGCAGTTGTAGATGTTATTAGCGGCGTTATCCATCAGGGTGGGAGCGTATGGAGAGCAGGCTAATGCCTCTGTCACATCTCTCCGTTTGCCGTATTTATGGCCTCAGATTTGAACTGCATGACTGGCGTGGCACAGCCCTCAAATAATAAAATAAATCAAAACATAAGAGTTTTGTCTTTGTGCAATTTCCTTTTCAGTCTTCGAATATGAAACCAGATGTTTCCGGCATGCTGAAGATGCTTTTCATCTTTTTTTTCTTTTTTTTCTTGTTCTCCCCTGTTCCACCCCCATGTGCTTTCAAAATACTTGCACCTCTATAAAATGAAAAATAAAATAAAATAAAAAAAACGGAGAACGGGGTGAGGTTGAGGGGTGCACGAAAGCGGGTGGCTTATGAAAAGTGAAATGTCCCGTTAGCCTCAGGTAGTGGTCTGTTTTGCATTGATAGAGCGGCTGGGAGTGCCTCAGGCTGTTATGAGGAGTGTTTTCCCTCCGCGATATCCTCCTGCACCATCTCTCTCTCTGGAGTATGCCTCTAAGTAAGGCATGTGGGTCAAAGCAATACGCCTCGCATCCCTCTCCTCCCCTGCTCCCCTAATTGGGGGTGTGGAGGTTAAAGAATGTCGCGGTTATCACAAAGCCGGCAGAGAATACATTTCAGGAATATAAGTGACCTGCATTTTCAAGCATTGCATCTCCGAGAATGTTTACTGAAAACACAAATCTGTAATCGCTCTGTGTGCATTGATGTGTACAATGATGGTAATGAGCACGACAACATAAATTTGACACGATATATCGGTAGAAAGTGGCAGATAAGACGTCACCTATATTCACCCAATCTCCGAAGGGAGTGCAGATACTCCGCTGGTGTTTGTAGCAGTCTGGCCTACGTTCTGTGGTTCTTCAGTAGTGCATGCTCACTGACAGCCATATTTAGTCTCTCTGAGCCACTGAAAACATGCTCGCTCTCTTACTCTGTCTCTCTTTCTCTGAAATCTGCCAGAAACAGCACATTTCCTGGCAGGCTCCAAATCCGGGCTGAGTCCAAACAAACACGTCCTGTAGCGCTGGCTGTCGTCCAGCGGGCAACTCTCACCTGCACAGTGTACCGGCAGCCCGACTGCGCTGTGACATGCTAGATGGGCTTTTTGAGGTTTCCAGGGATACGGTGAACGTCCGTGACTGTGGTGGCAGCCCAGGCCAGGCCAAGAGAAACTCCTGCGGTGAGGAATTACAGTACTATAGCACAATGAGCTAACAGTCTAGTTCAAACTAACTGTTGGTCTTCAAATAGCTGGATAGTCTCACTTGCTGAAAAGACTTATGAGGGCAAATATTGATAGACCGAAACAAGGGTGGATGGTAAAACGAAACTCCACACGGCACAAAACATTTTTTTTTTTTTCTTCCTTCTATAACGTGGGCTATTCAGTGTGTGGCTTAGACTGGTTAGAGGACATTTGCAGTGTTAAAACATCTGAAAAGGTTAAATAATCACTGCACAGTTGTTAATTAGTAATTACTATGTAATTGCATTGTAATTAGCACAAAACTCCATTCACAAACAGATTGAAATCTACAAATGTTTCAAAACCACTTGATCCAGGTTTTTTTTTTTTTTTTTTTTTTTTTCACAGAATTAGGTTGTGGACAGTAATAAAGTACATTTACTTAAGTAAACTTTTTTGAGTATCTGTAGTTTACTAGATTATTCATTTTTATGGAAACTTTTGACTTTAACTTCACTACATTTGAAAGACAAATATTGTACTTTTCACTCCACTACATTTACACATACATCAAGGTCCTTGAAAGTCTTATAAATGCTATGTTAAAAACAACCCAATTTGGGTAGTTTGGCAACCCAACGCTGGGTCAGAATTGGACAAACCCAGTGTTGGGTTGTTTTTGCCCAGGTGGCTGCATTAAATGTTTGACTCAACATGCTGGGTCAACTATTGATTCAAAATTACTATATTTCTGGCTTAAAAACCCTACAGTTTCCTTTGGTGAATAACACTGTCGTAAATACTCCAAGCGCAGCTCTGGACTACAACGACTACAACGCTCACCAGCGCAGTACATTCTAAAAAATGCTGGGTTAAAAACAACCCAAGTTGGGTTGAAAATGGACAAACCCAGCGGTTGGGTTAAATGTTTGCCCAACCTGATGGGTAGTTTTATTTAAACCAACTATTATTTAAAAATTGTTATATGGCTAGCTTAAAATGAACCCAAAATAGTTGGGAAATTAAAAACCAGAGGCAATTAGAGACAACAATAATAGACAAAAGGTGAATGTTTATTAATAAGCTTTAATATTTTATTAATATAAATTTAATAGTTTATTAATATACATTTATTAATAAGCAATTTAATAAATGTTTATTGTTCAATACAGTAATTTTTAAACAATAGTTGAGTTAAATTTAACCCTACCGCTGGGTTAAAACAACCCAATTGCTGGGTTTGTCCATTTTCAACCCAACTTGGGTTGTTTTTAACCCAGCATTTTTTAGAGTGTAGTTTTGCAAATACAGTACACTCGATGGAGGTGGGTAATTTTTTTTTAAATTGCCTTATAAAGTCATAATATATACATTGTTTTTGAATTACCGTAAAGCATTTTTTATCACTCTTGCGTGAACGTGAACATGAGGCGAGATTGTGTCGGGTCGATGCAGCTCAAGTTGCAAGTGCTGTTTTCTGGACGGTTTTCTTAGACGTACCAGATGGGGTTAGTGCACGCCTCAAACACACCACTACAAGTCCATTAACCATCGTAAGGACTTAGAAAACTATTTATGAAGGTAAAAAAAGTTACTTAGTTCTGCTTTAAAATGATCCCAAAATTAAAATCACACACAATTACTTGAGTAACAACACAAGCAACATTAATAATCAAAAGGTGAACATTTATTAATAAGAACAGCCAGGAATGCTCAAAAATATAGGCAAGAGTTAAAACAACTTGTACATGTGTATGTGAGTGAAGAAGTGCAGAAAATAATGACAACTCAATTATACAGCTTATACCATTAAACGGGATTGCTTTTTAAAAGTTAAATATTTAATAACTTCTGTTTGAAAACAAATTTGAACATATTTCACTTATTTTTCTCATGCCAACGAACAGACTAAAAGCACTATGTCCAAAACTCGCTGCAGCCAATTTTCAAAGTTCTCTCTCCTCTCCACTTCGATTTCTATTTTCACATATATTCTTGTCGTAAATGCAGCGGTGTGCTGCTGAAATCTGAGCCGGTGATGGGCTGCTGTTCGGCGGGAGAGTTGCAAACCTCAGACCGCTGCACTGTGTTTCTCAAAGCCAAAAGATATCATGGCAAGCTCCTTATAACCTGCACATAAACAAACAGTACAGAGTCCTGAGAACATATTTTTAACATCCAAATTAATAATACTCAGCATTATAACAAATACAAATCAGTTTATTCAAGGTAAAAGACGTTTCCATCATGTGAGACGACCGATGCTGACTGACATCTCATCCCTATATATTTTATTGCATTAAATAAAAGGATTAACAGCACTGTAAAGACTTTATAGACAAAATAAAATGTATGAAAACCTTTATATTACTGAAGTAAAGCACCAATTTGGCGGCCGTGAGATTTGCTCTCTCCTGACGAGGATGCAAAAAGCCTGTGCTCTGTGTAACCCAACAGCTGGGTTGCCACTGGGTTGTTGCGTAGTAGGCCGGGTTGGGAGGTTTGTATTATTATTTAAGCTGTCCGTGAGATTGACCAGCCTCTAACCCAATGACTGGGCTACATGAAAACTACCCAGCCATGGAAAAATAACCCAACAAAATAACCCAATAGGCTCGACCCAGCATTTTGGTAGAAAAAACAACCCAGCGTTTTTTGTGTATGTAGCAGCTTTGAAAGTCAGTGGATGAATTTATTTATTTATTTATTTTTGCAGGTGACAGACAGCCTATCAGTAATCACTCTTGTAGGGTCATGTTAAGTTCAATGATTTCCCAGCATTGAAGACAGTTTAGAAGATGGGGCAGTGCACGCACCCATGGCCATATTTAGAAATAGAAAGTGTTTCAGTTTTCTGAAAATATTAAACATTCATTTTGTTTTAAATCTTTGCTTTGTTTGCCTAAAACGAACCATATCAGAGCCTTCAAAAACGCGCTGTCCAACCTGCAGAATCATATTGAGGTGTGTAAACATTTAATTTCTGGTGAAAGCTTGACATAGAAATTATGCTTTTAGAGCTAAAGTTTCAGTATGAAGTATAGTTTATTATAGTGTATATATATATATATATAGATATATATATATATATATATATATATATAATATTAATGGATTTGCCCACCAAGTTGTCATAGCCTCGTGGATACATTGCAATGCATGTGCAATGGCGTTAGTTAGCATGCAAAAATATTATTGGGCAAATAACATTAACTGAAGCCCTTTCAGTAATATGTTTTTGCATAATCTTGTCAAATAAACACAAACCTTTCCTTTCTAGTACGATTTCAAACTAAAAAGTTTTAAACAATTATTTAAAAGTCAAAAGATTTGTGATAAGGACAAAAGAAATGTTCCTACGTTCAGTTGAAACTGCTGTGCAGTTCTTTTCACAGACAGCCTTCATTCTGTAGCAAATTTGACCAAATTACATTAGGAAAAAATCTCATACAGATACACAGAGAGAGAAGCAGTTCATGGATTCTTGAGGTTTCACCTTTGTCACGACTCCTGGGTGATTTATGGTGCGTGTGTGTGTATGTTTATTTACTTACCTGTTGGTGGCAGTTCCTCGCGTGTGCACTAGCCCCTCCCACTCGTTTCGGTAAGTGTTCACCTGTTGTGTCTCATTAGCTGTTTTCTTTAAGTAGCACGCTGTCCTGTCCTTCGTCGCGCGCTCATTGTCTTGGTTGGTCACAGTCACGCTGTCTGGTCCAGTTATTCATTTTCTCTCAGTTTCTGTCTCTGATTCAGTCGCCGGCATCTGGAGGTTTGTCTTTGCCCGGAGTTCACACGTCTGTGAGTGTTCGTGAAATTGACCTCGAGTGAACCCTGCCTTGTTTTCCGGTGAAGCTGGTGCGCTTTGTCTTTAGGCGAGATCCAGTCTCCTCCGGGTTGC
The DNA here is from genome assembly GCF_024489055.1 of Chanodichthys erythropterus. Lineage (NCBI taxonomy): Eukaryota > Metazoa > Chordata > Actinopteri > Cypriniformes > Xenocyprididae > Chanodichthys > Chanodichthys erythropterus. Next base: position 2,959,274 of record NC_090241.1, on the reverse strand, counting down.
GGTGAGCTGTCTCTTTCTTTGCTGGTGTGAATCACTTCTTCAGTCATCTGTCGTGTGAGGATTTCTCTCCGGTCACTGACCAGAGTGGATTACATCGCTGGACGCCGCGTGTGGTTCTTCACCTGTGAACTGTTACTGTTGTGCTCTGTCTGACCCTCGCTCTATCTCTTCAAAATAAACACTGTGAACTTGCATTTGACTCCGAGACTTCTTCTGACAGAATGAGCGCGCCAGAGATGGAGTCAGCGAGTTCGGAGGGTTCGGATTCCGTGCAGACCGCACTTCATCAGCAGGGAGCGGCAATTGAACGGCATTCGTCAATGTTGAATGCAGCTGCCAGAGACTTTCGTCTCCTGTCTGAACAATTTACAGAGCTCAGTACCCGGGTTGAGCAGGTTGTTTCTCCGCTCGGTGAGCGTCTTTCCTCTGTACCCGCTGAGACTACATTTGCAGACCGTGAGCCACACGCGGCGACACCTCCGTCCTTCGATGGCGACCCCAACACCTGTCGGGACTTCCTACAGCAGTGTGCCCTTGTTTTCGCTCTCCAGCCCCGGCGTTTCGCCGCTTCTACTACTAGGGTGGCTTACGTTTTAACACTACTCACCGGTAGAGCGAGACAGTGGGGAATGGCTGCATGGGGGGCCAGGGCTCCGTGCACGATGTCGTTTGAGGCTCTCGAGACGGAGATGCTGAGTTTGTTTGATCGATCGCTTCGCGGGGACATGGCAGCAGCCGAGCTGGTGAGGCTGCAGCAACGGACCTCTTCCGTCACAGACTATGCCATCGCGTTCAAAACGCTGGCTATTACCTGCGGCTGGAATGACGCGGCACTTCGGGCTCAGTTTCTCGAAGGTCTCAATCCTGCCATCCAGGACGAGGTCGCTGCAAGGGACCCCCCAGCATCTCTCGAGACGGCAATCGACCTGGCGTTGAGGATCGAGACTCGCCACCGTCAACGAGACCTCCGCCGATCATTTCGACATCTCGCCGTCTCTGAGTCGGAGGAAACCACCGCATCGTCATCTTTTCAAGCGGAGGAGCCCATGCAACTGGGCAAGCTCCGCCTTACCGCTACTGAGAAACAGCGTCGTCTGTCCTGTGGATTGTGCCTGTATTGTGGTAAGGCGGGGCACATCGCTGCTGCATGTCCGGTAAAAGGTACTGCCCGCCGATGACTTCGGGAGTTTCGGTGGGCGTGTCGTCATTAAAGTCTCCCGTAAGCTGCACTACACTACCTGTAATAGTGAACTTTGAACTGACTTCTTTTCATTCACAGGCGTTGTTGGATTCTGGTGCGGAGGCAAGCTTTCTAGATGCCGCTTTGGCCTCATCGTGGGATATTCCTTTTATCCCTCTGTCTTCCTCTCTCTCCGCCTGGACTTTAAAGGGTCAGCATATGGCTGTTATCACCCATCGCACACCCCCTGTGAGTTTGTTTGTCTCTGGCAATCATCGTGAGGAGATCGAATTTTATTTGTTAGAGGATTCTCAATCTCCAGTCATTTTAGGTCATGACTGGCTGACCAAACATAACCCTCACGTTGATTGGCAGAACGGTGTTGTGTTGTCTTGGAAGTCTTCGTGTCATGTTTCATGTCTTGGTCCTGCTCCTTCTCCTGTTGTCCGTTCTTCTTCTCAGGTTCCGGCCGTTGATCTCTCGGGAGTCCCGGCGGAGTACTTCGATCTGTATCAGGTGTTCAGTAAGGCTCGGGCTACTTCCCTACCTCCTCACCGGTCGTATGATTGCGAAATCAAACTTCTCTCAGGTACTTCTCCGCCTAAGGGTCGTATATTTTCCCTTTCTAAACCAGAAAGAGAGGCTATGGATAAGTACATCAATGAAGCTTTAAATGCCGGTCTCATTCGCCGCTCCTCGTCTCCAGCTGGTGCTGGATTTTTCTTTGTTAAAAAGAAAGACGGTTCTCTTCGTCCGTGCATTGATTACAGAGGGCTGAACGACATTACTGTTAAGAATAAGTACCCCTTGCCTTTAATGTCGTCAGCGTTCGAGTTGTTACAGGGAGCGCACGTGTTTACCAAGTTAGATCTGCGCAACGCTTATCACTTGGTACGCATCAAAGAGGGCGATGAGTGGAAGACAGCCTTTAATACACCATCAGGGCACTGGGAATACTGCGTTTTACCGTTCGGCCTTTGTAACGCACCAGCTGTCTTCCAAACCATGGTCAACGAAGTGCTGGGGGACATGATTAACAAGTTTGTCTTTGTGTATCTTGATGACATTCTCATCTTTTCTCCCTCTATGCAGATACACACCCAGCATGTTCGCCAGGTTTTACAACGGCTTTTAGAGAATCAGCTCTTTGTTAAGGCGGAGAAGTGCGAGTTCCACAAGGAGTCGGTTTCGTTTCTGGGTTTCGTCATAGCCGAGGGAGAGATTCGTCCCGATCCCGCTAAAGTTAAAGCGGTCGCCGAATGGCCAGTGCCCGACACTCGTAAGGAGCTTCAGCGATTTCTGGGTTTCGCCAACTTTTACCGGCGTTTCATCAGAAACTTTGGTCAGATCGCTAAACCTCTTACCGCTCTCACTTCTTCTAAAGTGTGTTTCCATTGGGATAAGGAGGCTCAGGTAGCCTTTGATGAATTAAAGTCCCGTTTCATCTCTGCGCCTGTTCTTTCTATTCCCAATCCGGCTAAGCAATTCATAGTGGAAGTGGATGCATCTGATGTCGGGGTAGGCGCCGTTTTATCTCAGCGATCTCCCGTTGACGGGAAAGTGCATCCGTGCGCTTTTTTCTCTCACCGGTTAAACCCAGCGGAACGAAATTACGACATAGGTAATCGGGAGCTGCTGGCGGTTAGACTCGCATTGGGTGAGTGGCGTCACTGGTTGGAGGGAACCTCGGAGCCCTTTCTGGTCTGGACGGATCATAAAAATTTGGAATATGTCCGTTCAGCCAGAAGATTAACATCTAGACAGGCTCGCTGGGCACTTTTTTTCGACCGTTTTAACTTCACCCTCTCGTACCGGCCAGGTTCTAAAAACACTAAACCGGATGCTCTCTCCCGTCTGTTCGAAGGTTCTGAGTCTGAGCGGACCGAAACCATTCTTCCGGAAGGGAGAGTGGTCGGTGCCCTCGTGTGGGGAATCGAACAGCGGGTGAGGGAGGCCGGCCGAGAGGGGGAAGTTCCGGAGGGGTGTCCGGCGGGTCGTCTATGGGTTCCTGAGCGTTTACGTTCCGATGTCATCCGGTGGGGTCATGAATCCAGGTTTGTCGGCCATCCGGGAGTTCGGAGAACGTTGGCTGCCATCCGTCAACGTTTCTGGTGGCCTTCCATGACTACGGACGTCAGACAGTTTGTATTAGCCTGTTCAGTCTGTGCTCGTAACAAGACTTCTAATCAACCTCCCGCTGGTTTGCTCAAATCTTTGCCCGTGCCCTCCCGCCCTTGGTCTCATATAGCCCTTGATTTTGTCACCGGCTTACCGGCGTCTGATGGTAACACTGTCGTATTGACTGTGGTGGATCGTTTCTCTAAAGCGGTTCATTTTATTCCCCTACCTAAACTCCCTTCTGCCAAAGAGATGGCTCAGGTTTTGATTATTCACGTCTTTCGGTTACACGGTATTCCGACTGATGTAGTTTCAGATAGGGGTCCTCAGTTCATCTCTCGTTTTTGGCAGGAGTTTTGTAGACAGATCGGCGCTACAGCCAGCTTGTCTTCTGGTTACCACCCGCAAACCAATGGGCAATGCGAACGGGCTAATCAGGATCTCGGTCGAATGCTTCGCTGTCTGTCGTCACAATATCCAAACTCTTGGTGCCAACAGCTTCCATGGGTCGAGTATTCTCATAATTCTCTTCCCGTTGCGTCTACTAATATGTCTCCGTTTGAGTTGTCTATCGGTTTTCAACCTCCCCTTTTCCCATCACAGGAGCCCGACGCAGCGGTTCCGTCTGCTTTAGCTTTCGTGCGCAGGTGCAGACGCACTTGGCGGAGAGCTAAATCACTTTTATTACAGAACTCCAGACGAACCAAAGCTGTGGCTGACCGTCACCGGCGACCTCCACCCCGTTATGTGTGTGGACAAAAGGTATGGCTTTCCACCAAGGATTTGCCTCTCCGTGAGCCTTCTCGTAAGCTGGCTCCTCGTTTCATTGGGCCATACAGTATATCTAAGGTCATTAATCCGGTAACGGTAAAGCTTAAGTTACCTCTTACTCTTGGTCGGGTTCACCCTGTTTTTCATGTATCCAGGGTTAAACCTGTGTTTTTTGCCCCTAATAATTCCTCCGCCTCTGCCCCCAACCCCCCCGCCCCTCGTCTAGTGGATGGTGCTCCTGCTTATACAGTTAGGAGGTTACTAGATTCTCGTCGCAGGGGCAGAGGTTTTCAGTATTTAGTGGACTGGGAGGGTTACGGTCCGGAGGAGAGGTGCTGGGTTCCGGCCCGGGATATACTGGATCCTGGTCTGATCGAGGACTTCCGTCGACGACAGGGTGAGTCTTCTTAGAGCCCGTCCGGTGCCGGTCCTGGGGGGAGGGATACTGTCACGACTCCTGGGTGATTTATGGTGCGTGTGTGTGTATGTTTATTTACTTACCTGTTGGTGGCAGTTCCTCGCGTGTGCACTAGCCCCTCCCACTCGTTTCGGTAAGTGTTCACCTGTTGTGTCTCATTAGCTGTTTTCTTTAAGTAGCACGCTGTCCTGTCCTTCGTCGCGCGCTCATTGTCTTGGTTGGTCACAGTCACGCTGTCTGGTCCAGTTATTCATTTTCTCTCAGTTTCTGTCTCTGATTCAGTCGCCGGCATCTGGAGGTTTGTCTTTGCCCGGAGTTCACACGTCTGTGAGTGTTCGTGAAATTGACCTCGAGTGAACCCTGCCTTGTTTTCCGGTGAAGCTGGTGCGCTTTGTCTTTAGGCGAGATCCAGTCTCCTCCGGGTTGCGGTGAGCTGTCTCTTTCTTTGCTGGTGTGAATCACTTCTTCAGTCATCTGTCGTGTGAGGATTTCTCTCCGGTCACTGACCAGAGTGGATTACATCGCTGGACGCCGCGTGTGGTTCTTCACCTGTGAACTGTTACTGTTGTGCTCTGTCTGACCCTCGCTCTATCTCTTCAAAATAAACACTGTGAACTTGCATTTGACTCCGAGACTTCTTCTGACAACCTTATGTTGATATGCCATTTTAGACATTCTACTATACACTCTAAAAAATGCTGGGTTAAAAACAACCCAAGTTGGGTTGAAAATGGACAAACCCAGCAGTTGGGTTAAATGTTTGCCCAACCTGCTGGGTAGTTTTATTTAACCCAACTATTGTATGAAAATGACTATATGGCTGACTTAAAATCAATCTAAAATGAAATTAAAATGTTCATTTATTAAACATATTAATAAATGTTAATTTTCAAGATATTTTGGGTTCATTTTAAGTAAGCAATACTGTAATTTTTAAACAATAGTTGAGTTAAATAAAACTGCCCAGCAGGTTGGGCAAACATTTAACCCAACTGCTGGGTTAAAACAACCCAATCGCGGGGTTTGTCCATTTTCAACCCAACTTGGGTTGTTTTTAACCCAGCATTTTTTAGAGTGTATAAATTACTTTGCAGCTACATGTCAACTAACTCTCATTAAAGGGTTAGTTCACCCAAAGATGAAAAATTCTGTCATGTAAGACCTTCATTCATCTTCACAACACAAATTAAGATATTTTTGATGAAATCCGAGAAGTGTATTATCTCCCATAGAAAGCAACGTAATTAACACATTCAAGGTCCAGAAAGGTAGTAAAGACATCATTAAAATGTGACTACAGTGGTTCAACCTTAATGTTATTGAGCGACAAGAATAACTTTTTGTGCTCAAAAACAAAACAAAAATAATGACTGTATTCAACAATTTCTTCTCTTCCCTGTCAGTCTCCTACTTTTTTGAATTTGCAACTTCATGTCAACTAACTCTCAGAAGAATAAGACTGTTAGGCTAGGGTTAGTAGAATAGGTTGGCATGTACTTGAACAGTTATTTATAGTCAATAGTATGTCGGTTTGGGACCATCAAAATAAAGTGTTACCCAATATTAAGCAGACAGTCCACTAATGCTCTAATGTTTGGTAGTTGACATGTAGTTGCAAAGTTATTTAAAGTTAGTAGAATGTCGAATGTGGACTAACAAAATATGTTACCATTCTTGAATATAACAAACTGTTTTTCTTCTGTTTATGTATGTCACTTTAAAATTTTGGGAGAGTTTGTTTAGGTTTTGAAGTTTTTATCTCTTTTAAAACCTTTCAAAAATAACATTTGAATGCTATTTTATGAGGACTACAATACCTTCACTTCCCCGGTCTAGTTTTATACCAACTTAAAGTATATATTTCTCTTGAGCACTTGGACAAGTTGAAATCTTTTAATACTTAAATCCAGCCTGATCTAGGTGTGCCGAGACTGACACTGCTCAGAGGAAGCCGCAGTTTGTTATTTCAAGGCCTAACTGTTCACGTCAAATCTGGAGTGTATCCACCCCATGCCAAGAGCAGGAGCAGAGAAATTACCTCTGGCAGACTAATACAGCTCCTAACAGACACGTCTGAAAGAGGAACCAGACCAAACATTGAGAGCCTTTAGCAGAGCAGAGGACTTACATAGGAACAGTTGACCAATTAGGGCTACATTCTGCAGGTACCTCGGTGTGTGTCATACCTTAGTGTAATGACGGTTGTCTCTATTAGCATGACAGCATGTCAAACAACCTCTTCCTGTGAATGGAGGCTTATCTTAATTGGCTCCGTCTCTGTGGATTGTCTGTGTGGTGAAGTACAGTGGCCGAGAGCTCTGCTTCATGTCTGCCCTGGCCACCACACACCAATATTTCATGTCAGACACCCAAAATGAGTAAGGCATATTTCATCAGATGCTATAAGGGGGAAATTAGCACTGAGGCCCATTTATTTTACCATTATATGGATCCTGCATCAATCACTGGAGTTTAGAAAGAAATTCCAAACTCTGTGGCAATCCAAGGCTCGAGCACCCCTGCCCTAGAACGCATTCCAAAGGCATACAGTTGCAGGTCTGGCCCTCTTCTGTGTTGAACATGTTTTTAATTCATTTTGCCATTTTTTTTTTTTTGGAGGGTATAAAGTCAGAAATGCTAAGGTGAAAAAGTGAAACTGAAAATGCAATTGAGTGCATTTACGTGCACGTTCTTCACCTGAGTATGCATAATAAGTTGACAATGCACGTGGTCATGTAAACGCGTTTACCTCTTTCATTTATCAGTGTAAGGTCAAAAATGGCGTAAGCATAAATCGATCCTCACAGCTATCACCGATTTCGCCCAGCATGTAAACACATTAACTCGCTTTCTGTTGGTTTATTGAAAAGTGCATGTGTGATATGTGACAGGAACGCGTTCTTACTACGGATTTAAGTGCATCCAGACAGAGTAAACTTTTTGCAATGAGGGAGGAGGAAATAAACTCAGACTCTTTCTTAACCAAAACATTTATAAAAGTATGTCGTCATCTCATGCAGCAGAAGTAGAAGTGGTACATACAAAATGTTGCATCTGTAACTGCATGAAATGCCGGCTTCACACAAAAGTTTCTCCTGAAAGATGAAGCAATTCCCACGCATTTGTTTATGGATCACAACATGTAAGTATGTTTTATTATTTGTGGCTCCGCCGGCCTGCTAGCGAACTGTTAATGACTTGTTTAGCTACGGGGCTCTCGCTTTTGTAAGAATGTTCACTGATCTTTAGGAACTTACCACTCTGAAAATGTCCTGTAAAGTCCGTGCTTACATGTGTCCTGCACGATCCCCTTGTTCATTAACATTCTTAGGGTCTGAATCAGACTCAAATTGGCATGGCAAAATTGATGGCATTGTTAATATTTACACTTGAGCAGATGAAACTTGTGATTATGGTAAGTGGCGTGACATTTCCAGAACACAGTTCGCCAATCACAACACACTGGGCTAGCTAACCAATCAGAGCTTGGGATGTAGAATATGGTCATGCAGAATAAGGCATTAATATATGCTTTATAAGTACTAATAAACAGCTAATAAGCAACTGATTAAAATTGAGAATTGTTCCCCATACTAAAGTGTTACCAGTAACAGTTATGTTGTGTACATATATTCAAGATTTAAGGGAAATATTACCCTTTTTACTTGATGCTTACATTAAGTTTACTTAGAGAGGATTTTTTCATCGACGGAGAATCCACAGACTGTTACTGAGTTTTTGAAATGAGCGCATGCGTAAGAACAACCCCCCTCCTTCACAGCTCACATTTCAAAGGAACGTCTCCCAAAACGTGCACGAGTATAGAGGGTATGCAAGTGACGTCACCGTCGACCGTTACGGTTGCGGTCACGTCCACTGAGAGGCAAAAGACTGAGCGGCAGCATTGGTTTTCAGTGTGAATGTCGCGAAAAACACACAAAACACATACAAAACGGGAAAGAGCTTTGTGATTGACTGTACAAATAGCTTTGACACAAAACCTAAGGCATATATTTAAAAATAAATAAATAAATAAATCAGAAAGCAACAGAAAAAAAGTAAACTTTTTCTTGAATGATATGCTAGTTTTTCAAAACAATGAAATATGAAATCAACCAATGGATGCAAAGAGTACATTTCTAAGAACTTGGAACATGTGTTTAAAGACTTGATTTTACCCGTTAATCTTGGACACTCTTAATGATCGCTGTTCATTTGACACTTTGGTCGATATGAAAAAAAAACAAACAAATGACTTCTTCATAATGACCTAGTAAAAAAAAAAAAAAAAAATGTCAATGTTCACATCAGTGCGATTCATCACCTGCTCATTTCATTCAAGTATTCTCTCTTCTGTCCTTTTAGTTGGTGCCACTTCCTCTTTACCGGTCCTTGGATCCCCTGGGTTTGGTTTGGGGCAAATGTGGTACAGAGGCAACGCTTGGCTTCTAATGAAGCCTTGCCGCTATCTCCCCCTGACCTCGACGAGATGGAGCTACAGAATAGTTTTATAATACTCTATTCATGTTTCACTCTCTCTCTCTCTCTCTCTCTCTTATTAATCTGTTCTTTCCTCTGGCCATTTTTCAAATCACTCCTTTTGTTTACTCATGAATATTTTTGCGGCTCATTCCTGGGTGGCTGCAGGGCTGTTTGGCCGCTGGCCGTGCTCTGCGGTTGGAGGTAGGAGAAATACTTCTCTCTTTCCCTGGGTAATTTGCAGCAAGAAGACCCTGTATTTCATCATAGGATAATCTAACCTTTGAGGTGTTCTCTAGTCTGCTTGCGAGCCTAAAATAGGTCACTTAAGCGGGCTTAGCGTGGCAGAGCGGGCAGATCCAGCAGCCTGATGCCCAGGGGAGGGAGAGCCACAGTAATTGGTAGTTATGACTCCGGGGTTCCATAAACGAGGAACAAAGCTGGCCCACCTATTGTCACATTTAGGACAACGCCGCTCCCGGTGCCGATAAGAACGGAGGATTCATTAGATCCGTGCAATCCTAATTACCGCCTATATAAATAAATAAAAGAGCAGTCACCTGAAAAGTCAGTGTCCTTCATATTTGGATTAGTGCACTCTCAGTGTTTCGTATGGAGGGGTAATAATATTATCCGTCTCTAAAAAGCACCTGACATCAGGCTAATCTGTCACTCGTTCCAGTTTCTTTCTGTCTGTCTGTCTGTCTGTCTCGTTCTCCCTTTAATGGAGGGAGCTGGAGAAAGAAAGGGAGGGGGGCTAAAGGCATAATGAAAAGGCCTAAATGACAGAAGCCTGACAGTAGGATTGGCTGGTAAATGACTCCGGAGTGGCTTGCCTGCAGAGAGAGGCTGAGGGAAGTTCCCAGAAGGACTGATTAATTCCAGTCGCAGTGGCTGCCGGGGGAGCAGCAGGGTTAGCGGCAGCGCGTAGAGGAGCCTATTACCACTCCACATCTAATCAGAGCCAGAGCGACCCACTCCCCGCGACAAACTTTCCGGGGCTCGCTCCCATTCGTTCCACATGGGGACTTTAAATACGGGGGAGGTGAGCCCAGGCCAGGAGTTTTGGGAGGGGTACAAAGGATTTGCTTTTCAAAAAAGATGGTTAGGAGCTTGCTAAGAAATCCTCTTCCCTGGCTTTTGCTGGGAGAAGATTCCAGGAAGCTTTGATAGTGACAGACCTTCCTGCGCCGCAGCTGAGCGTGTGACCAGATATGAATGTGCCGTTGTGTTTAATCCCAGCGGTTTCACTCCAAGCTCTCCGAAAGTATGTCACTGATACACGCGCAGCTCGCAGACATCAGTGTTATGCCAACTGGGCTACGGATGTGCCGAAGACAGACATAAATAAATGAAATAAAATTACACAGCCCATCCGTCCCTGTGAAAAATGCATTTTTTACCATTTCTATATGGTGTGAGATAAGCGCCTGAGCTTTGATGTAAATAACATAAAAAGGAAATCTACAGTTGAGGAAACAACAGCCTTCTACCCCAAAACATAATACTGGCATAGGCTGGCATAACCATATGCTTCACGCAGGAGTTTGGAGGTGTTTTGTAGCAACACAAACTTTCTGTCATCAGAGACAACTCAAAGACAACCGAGGCAGCTCTTTAGTTTACCGAAGAAATACCATGGTATTACCAAATGGTAATGGTCAATGACAATGAAGAAGAGGTTCAAAGATTAAGAAAATAAAAAGTAATAATAATGAACAGTAGAGTACAATAATAATAAAACTTTTGATTTTGTTAAATGATTTTCCAAGAAAAGTTTCAATTGAATGATGGCACCACATGCCATTTTACAGCCTACATTAACCTTGCGGTTTCATAAAAAGGTTACATTTTCCAATGTTTTAAGAGATTTGTTGGCCTGTCCATGATTGGAGTGCTTTCTGTTATATAATTTCCTGTTTTGTTTGTCCTGCATATTTCTGCATATTGGTTGCACCAAATGACATATTTTTTTGACATTTATGCCATCCCATAATAGTTTTTTTTCAAACCCACATGACCACATTTGTTTTTATGCATATTTGTGACCAAACTGGCAAAATGAGTCGAATTGCGCACAGGCTAATTATGAGCTACAGGCAAAACAAGTGAAAAACTTAAATCGAATTTAAGGTTTTCACAAAAATTAGTTCATTAAGCCCTCATCTAGCGATCCCAATGCTCCAAATAGCAATTAAACATCTAAAAGAATCTTTATTTGTACATTTTCTGAGAGGAGTACCTTTCCTTTGTCCATGAAGAATGCCAAAGGAAGCGCAGCATTCTAGCTTTGTGAATATTTATATAGCGAATATTCTCTGGCATGAGTCTGAACCAATGAAATGTGATGAAGTCATGTTGACAAAATGATCTTACGCTGACTGGCACATCCGAAGTGTTCTCACAAAGACGCCTCAGAGATCGCACAATCCCGATTTATTGTACACATATACACCAAATTACAGTATTTCAAAAAATGTCTTGGCAAGTATTCATGCAAACATTATCTATTATGTCTGTTATGTGTAACATCATCCGTGCAGTACAGTAAGTCTTAATATACTGGCTGGCTGTTTCATTAATGTTAATCAATCAATTGTGGTATCATGGGGAAAAAAAGTTGAATATATATTTTTCCTATAGATATGGGTTTTGACTTGGTGTGTGCCAAATTTAGTGTTATTATACCAGAGATTTTAAGGCATGGTTGAGAGGTGATTTTGTTTTGGAACCTTCAGAAAACATTAAAGGGGCTCTATGTAACATTTTTACTTTAATAAAGCATAACAATACCCCAATATGTTTGCAGATATTTAGAAAACATGCTAAGTTCACCTACATGTTCCTCAGAAAAACAATGCTACAGCCAGATATTCTACTTTGAAAATGTGCGTTCCGTGTCGGAATGTCTTTGTTTTGGTCTGTGCGAAACCAGTTTATCCAATAGTATTTTGACATCACAGGTTGCCAGTTTTTGCCGTATTGCAGCAATGGAAACCAGCAAACAAACTGGGTCAGAGAATCGCAGATTCTGACCCAACCTAAAAAGCCTCTGCATCCATCTAAAAATCTCTTTGAACAACAGCATATTAAAACAGATAAATCAACTCATCAGCTTACAGTGTGTAAGTCTCTTCAGCTTTCATTGTCTATTGCGCTCCCTCTTGTTGCGTGTCCTCAAGCTGGCCACCCGCGTCTTTGAACGAGGGGGCGGTGCAAACAATATTTTGAATTTGGACTGCAGTACCTATTTCGACCACTGAGTGACATTCCTACATAGAGCCCCTTTAAATATTTTTTTTTCTCAAAACTGACTTTGCTTACTTTATCGAATTAAAACAGGTGTAACTTAGTCATTTTTTTTGTCTGATTCCAACAAATCATACATCATTTTGAATATGATTCATTACTTATTTGAGAATATGAAAATAACAATAATTTATTTTGCCAGCACAGGTCACATTTATAGACCCAGTGGATATATTCAGTACTGTAGAATGTTACGTTTTCCATCCACATCCCTCTGTGCTCTTTTTGTCCACTGGCAGAATCATAAGTATCTTCTCTCTCTCTCTCTCTCTCTCCACTCAGTCTGAGACACGCTGCCCTCCTGCGCTGACAAAGGTTATGAATAATACATATTAAGTACTGTACTAAAGCCTGTAACCGAACTGTTAAAATATTGATCTTGCCCAATCATAATAAAGCAGAATTACTGAAAGTGATCCATCATCCTTAACGTTTAGCGTCCCTGGCTTCAGCTGGCTTAACTTGCTCAATTTCTCCTCACCATGAAGCTCCATCACAACTCCATTATGACGAAGATTGTATCACAGCGGCAATTGCTGGTTTACTAGCTGACTGTTGTCATGCAAATGAAGTGACAACAAGTCCATAGAATTATTAAATGTATTTAGATGCATACTCTGTGGACGAGTGGAGTATTTACTGCTGCTCTCCAGATTCCTCATGTACGGGTTTTAGGTATCTGTACTTGTGCATGTTTGAAAGCATTAAATGTATGCAGTTTGTGAATGTGTTTTAACACTGTCTTTGTTTCATGTGGTCTTTAATGTCCTTGTGGGTGACTACATACTTAACTAAGCCAGACATTTCCACATCTAATGACTTTTTAAATATTAAAACTGGTCCGCATCGTCACAATTGTGAGCTCTTAATTTACTGAGCAATTAAGTCCAGACCCTCATTTATCAAGGGCTGTTCATTTGCTCCAAACCTCGTCACTTTTTATTAATTGATGCTATAGAAAACACTGAGGTAAAATTAATGTGCACACACCCGAGGTCACGCCGGCAGTCGTTGGTAACTATTGCTGAACTAGACGTGAGATAAATAGTAACGTCATTTCGCCGATTACACCTGAGATACGTGAAGACATTAAGCATTACTCTGGGGATCATCCTCAGCCGAGAAAACGGCTGGAAAAGACTAGCTGGCTTTTTCTGTGACCATCTGTTTTGCAGGAAAATTATCTTAATGCTGCTAAGAGGCAAAACAATTATAGCCTTAACCTTTGAGCCCGCACCACTCTTCTATTTCATCCTTTACTTTCTGGAACACTTCTTCAATTCTATGGAACTGAGTGCCAGATGATGTTCTGTTAGTGCCAGTGGGTTTTACAGTGATTGAGAGAGATTTTGATGCTCATGATTACATATATATATATATATATATATATATATATATATATATATATATGGAATATTACTATTAATTAAAGGGTTAGTTCACCCAAAATGATCTTAAAGGTGCCCTAGAGTTAAAAATTGAATTTATATTGGCATAGTTGAATAACAAGAGTTCAGTACATGGAAATGACATATAGTGAGTCTCAAACTCCATTGTTTCCTCCTTCTTATATAAATCTCATTTGTTTAAAAGACTTCCGAAGAACAGGCGAATCTCAACCTAACACCGACTGTTACGTAACAGTCGGGATCATTAATATGTACGCCCCCAATATTTGCATATGCCAGCTCATGTTCAAGCATTAGACAAGGGCAGGACGTCTGGATCTGTGCACAGCTGAATCATCAGACTAGGTAAGCAAGCAAGAACAATAGCAAAAAAATGGTAGATGGAGCAATAATAACCATGATATCATGATATTTTTAGTGATATTTGTAAATTGTCTTTCTAAATGTTTTGTTAGCATGTTGCTAATGTACTGTTAAATGTGGTTAAAGTTACCATCGTTTCTTACTGTATTCACGGAGACAAGACTGTCGTTATTTTCATTATTAAACACTTGCAGTCTGTATAATTCATAAACACAACTTCATTCTTTATAAATCTCTCCAACAGTGTGTAATGTTAGCTTTAGCCACAGACCACTATCAAACTCATTCAGAATCAAATGTAAATATCCAAATAAATAACATACTTGCGCGATTAGACATGCTGCATGACGAACACTTTGTAAAGATCTATTTTGAGGGTTATATTAGCTGTGTGAACTTTATTTATACACTGTTTAAGGCAAGCGCGAGCTCCGTGGACGGGGAGCATGAGCATTTAAAGGGGCCGCAGCCTAAATCGGCTCATATTTAATGATGCCCCAAAATAGGCACTTAAAAAAATTAATAAAAAAAAATCTATGGGGTATTTTGAGCTGAAACTTCGCAGACACATTCAGGAGACACCTTAGACTTATATTACATCTTTTAAAAAGACATTCTACGGCAACTTCAACACAAATTAAGGTATTTTTAATGAATTCCGATGGCTCAGTGATGCCTCCATTGACAGCAAGATAATTAACATTTTCAAATGCCCAGAAAGACATACTAAAGACATATTTAAAACAGTTCATGTGACTACAGTAGTTCAACCTTAATGTTATGAAGTGATGAAAATACTTTTTGTGTGCCAAAAATACCAAAATACAGACTTTATTCAACAAAATCTAGTGATGGGCGATTTCAAAACACTGCTTCATGAAGCTTCGAAGCTTTACGAATCTTTTGTTTCGAATCAGTGGTTCGGAGCGCCAAAGTGATGTGAACCATTGAAACACTTATTATGTAACGAAGCCTCCTTTACTTATATCACGTGACTTTGGCTGTTTGATACACGCTCTGAACCACTGATTCGAAACAAGATTTGTAAAGCTTCATGAAGCAGTGTTTTGAAATCACCCATCACTAGATATCGCTGAATAAAGTCGATATTTTGTTATTTTGGAACACAAAAAGTATTTTCGTCACTTCATAACATTAAGGTTGAACCACTGTAGTCACATGACCTGTTTTAAATATGTCTTTAGTATGTCTTTCTGGGCATTGAAAGTGTTAATTATCTTGCTGTCAATGGAGGCCTCACTGAGCGATCTGATTTTATCAAAAATATATTAATTTGTGTTCTGAAGATGAACAAAGGTCTTACGGGTGTGGAACGACATGAGGGTGAATAATTAATGACAGAACTGTCATATTTGGGTGAACTAACCCTTTAATTTGCGTAAAAAAAAAAAAAAGGCTATTCATTAAAATGCATACTAAAAAGGCTTCATTGCCTATATTAACACATTATAGTATTCATATTGCCCACCTAAGTAGAGCGGTGGTGCGTTCCAGAAATAAATAGTGGCAGTGCCATATGTGCTAGTAATAGCGCATAGTGTGCTGAACTCAGCAGAAAACTAGGTTAAAAATGCACTGCAAACCTATTTAACACAATCTTCTGTAATATTGGCTTTTTTGAAGCATTAAGAGCGAACTGGAGAAAAGAATGGAGATTTGGGCATTTAAAGTTCCGCAAACAGTGTTTTCTATTCAGTAAATCTGACTGACTAGTGATATAAGCAGTTTAAAACTATACAGGTTTAGTTCTATTGATTAGATCATAGATTAATTCTCAGTTCTCTCCAGGGAACCCTTTTAATAATTTATCATTTAAAGTAACCCAGAAATCACTTATTTTATACAGTATGTTAAGAAATGTATGAATACATGTAATGTAAATATATTTATAAATTCGTTTTAATATATGCAGCTTGCTGTATATATGGATATTCCGCTGTTTCACTTACGCTCTGCTTGAAAGTGAAGTGCGAAACACGCCTAATAACAAAATGTCATCGTTGTTGTAACACGACGGGATGTTCTCAAGACAAATGCTTTCAATATTCGCTGCTATACCTTGTCAGAAGCCCTCTCTGAAAACACTCATAATTTCTTGAGGACAGCTGTCGGGCTGTTGAGAGTCGTGGAAGAGCAGGCACTAATAATAATGTATCAATCTGCGACAGCGGGAGACGAAACAACGTACAGCGGTCCACGAGACTCAGTCGCTGCTCCGCTCTTGACCTCTGACCCTGGGCGGTATTGGGGGCTGTGATGGTTCGGTGCCAGGCGCGGCTGTGCAGAAGCAGCCCGGGTGCTAATACGCTCCCATTCCTCATTCAGACAGTCAACAGGGCCAGCAAAGCACTGGGGCAAAATATTCTGTCTCCCACAGCAGACGGTAATAAATTGTCCTTTCATCGATGTAGAAGATAAATTTTTTCTCTTTCTCGCTCACACTCACTCACACACACACTTTCACATTGACGGGTTTTTTTCAGCCCCTCGGGAGGAGAACCTGGTCTGGGTTTTTTGGGCCACTAGGCAGGTGAGGAACGGTACACAGTCCTGCAGTGTTTCTGGAGGAAATGTGTGCGTTACATTTCCAGCGGGGATCTCGTGGGGAAAGCTTGGGCTAACCGAAATAAGCGAGTGCCATATTTAACGGCGCCTCTACTAAAGAACCTAATTACCTAATGAGAGTGTGCACGAGGACTAGAACTACTTTTTTTTTTTAAAAGGAGACCACGAATGAGAAACAGAACAAAAAAGAGTGGGAGGGCTTGCGTGTGTCACCGTACCCCCTCCGGTTTGCCTCACCACAGCTCGGCTTCCGCTTTGTAATTGTGCAATTAGTGCCACAGCTTGGTTTTCATATATCACAAATGGCTGAGTGGAGGTATTACAGTACGGAAAGTTCCAGCCTAGCAGTCTTGGCTGGGAGCAGGGCATTAGGGCCAGCGGTTTGTAAAATGTGAGCCAATTTATCATGATCTGTTATCCTCTCACGCCCACCACTCTCAACCCCAATGCCTCGTCTTTCCGCCTGACCTTGTGCCGCTTTTTGTGGGGGTTCAATTTGCTCATTGTTACTCGCTTGCATAATTTCAGCAGCCGCACGCACGCGCACCAGCGGCCGATAAACATTCCTGCAGCTGATTACCGCTGCTGCCACTTCCCTGCCTCTGTTACCCTCTTTCTCCTTCTCTCTCTTTATCTTTATCTCTCTCTCTCTCCCTCCAAGTGAACTCTATTTATTTACATGCCGAGGCTAAACGGGATTCATTTGTAAGATGGCAGGCTGCATAGCTCTTCTTAGTAATTCTTCCTAACCGGTCGCCACGTTAGCTGTCATAAGCGGCGCGCTGGAGGAGAAATCCTCTAGCATTGTGCAGCCGGCCTCTCTTCTCCCTGTCACCCACACATCACACCCATCTCCACAGCTGCAGGTTGCCACGGCGAAGATTTACAATGCACGCCTATTCACTCAAGCGTCTCCTCTCTAACCCTCCCCTCGTCGGTTCCCTCTGCTCCTCACTCTCCACGCTCCTCTTCTTTTCCTTTGTGAAATCTGTCGCTCTCTTTCTCTGCCCCGACTCCCTCGGCTCACGCTGGCTTATCGCCCCCGGCAAGCCCCCGCGGCTCCTCACCACGGCAACCAGCTGGCCCTCGAGCGGGGAGCGGGGGGCGAGGGCTCTGGGTTTAGGCTGATACGACGCTCGGGCTGCAGGATCCCTCCTGACCTGCCAGAAGATCAGTCTCTTACACCCTTATCTGCCATCTTAAAGCCTGCTTAGAAACGCCTGTGCTCTCCTGTCTTTCGGCGCTCAGTCTCACTCCTTTCTTTCAAAAAGCTGCCGCAGTGGTTTATCCGGCGGGGTTTTTGTAAGCCGGATCCTTGAGGCCCCTGGTCTTACGCGATCGAGGGGGCCACCGTCCCACCCTGCGCCGGTTCCCACAATCCCCTTCGTCAAAGCAGAATCGCCGTTATTAACTGATTGTAATCTGAGGCAGAAGGTAAACTGATCACTCACGGCTCTGGCTATGAGAAATAAAAAAATAAATAAGGCAACATTTTGTTTACTCCTCCATGACAGACTCTCTATCAAGTGGTATCATTTGAATTCAGCAAGCCTACACAGGTTATCATCTTTGCCAGAGGAAAGGAGAAACACAATAACAATAATAGTAATATCAATAATGATAATAATTATCACAAAGAACATGCCCATCTTGACAGATTATTTTCAATCACAACTTTGCGAATGTCATTGTGGATTCGTGGTAGGAGACGCGCCGCGTGATGTCTGAGTGAGATTCTGTCTGACATGACATTGTTATATTTCTAGGCAGATAACTTTTTGCCATGTCTATATAATCTGTCTGTCTGTCAGGGTTCAGGCATATGCATGATTTGAATCTGATATTGTAGTTATAGGTGGGGGATTGTATGTACTTTTCTTTCATTGTTTTCTCACTTTAAATGACTGTCACAGCATATTATCGCTGAATTTTCAAATCATAAAATGCGTCAATGCACAATCATGCTTCATTCTTTCTATCATAAAGCAGATGTTGTCTTTAACGTGGTGACATAGAATAGAATTTTAAATTCTCAATTACATTATAAAACATTCATATACAAAGGTGTGTCATGTTCACCTGAATTTTGTGTTTTCTGTCCATATCTGCTCAAGCTCTTGTGTCTGTTCATTCAGCAGCTTTTTCCTTTTCACCGCCACGAGAGGTTTCACACCCCTGCATGAGCAAAGTGAACAAGCACAAGTCTAATTAGTTTCAAATGTGGTTAATGTTACAAACGTTGTTCCCACTTTAAAATAGGTGGCCTTAACTACTATGTACTTACATTTAAATTAATCAGTTCAGTGCACTTATTGTGTACATACATGTTTTTGCATTGTACTTATATATTTTTGAATACCTGCATGTAATTACATCTGTAGTTAATTTCTGTAATTGCATTTATAATTACACTGTTGACCCTTTACTTCACACCTTAACCCACTACTAAACCTGACCATACCACCAAAGCTGTGCCTAACCTTATCCGTATCCCAATAGCATCACAAGTGTTTTGCAATGTAATATGAACATAATAAGTACATTGTACTTATTTTTTGATGTAAGTACATAGTAGTAAAGGACACCTAATATAAAGTGTAACCCAACTTTTAGGACTTCCTCGCTACATATTTGTTTTGTTGTTTTAATGAGACCAATAATTGAGGCCTGTATCATTGAACAGGGTTTGGTAAGGTGATACAAGGCCGCAACCATGTTTTAAACATTGGGGAACATGTTTGAACATGTTTGAACAATTATTTTTATTTAATTTTTTCTGAGAGGGGGGTTACTGGGTAATTTTTGTTATCTTGTAAAAAGTATACTTTGGTAATCTTGTTAAAATGAATTAAATAAAAGATTAAAAAGGGATTCAAGGAAATAACTAAAAATAAATAAGAATGGTAAAAGTTACAGGTCTATTGTAGTTAAGTAATCAATATAAACTATTTGCAAATAATATTTTTAAAAAACATATTCACTCTCATTTGTATGTCTCGGTTAAAAATGCAAAACGTTTGTTGTCTCGTCACATTCAGTTATGAATTTCATTAATCATATCATATTGATCAAATAATAGCATGTTTTCAATTTAAAATGGCGAAATTTCATAAAAATGTTGAGTAGCTTGCATCATTGGATATAACTGTCGGTCGCTGAATACTTTAGTAGTCAAATATTAAAGGTGCCGTAGAGCGTCTTTTTAAAAGATGTAATATAAGTCTAAGGTGTCCCCTGAATGTGTCTGTGAAGTTTCAGCTCAAAATACCCCATATATTTTTTTTTTTTTATTATTATACATTTTTTTAACTGCCTATTTTGGGGCATCATTAAATATGAGCGATTTAGGCTGCGGCCCCTTTAAATGCTCACGCTCCCCGCCCACGGAGCTCGCGCTTGCCTTAAACAGTGCATAAACAAAGTTCACACAGCTAATATAACCCTCAAAATGGATCTTTACAAAGTGTTCCTCATGCAGCATGTCTAATCGCGTAAGTATGGTATTTATTTGGATGTTTACATTTGATTCTGAATGAGTTTGATAGTGCTCCGTGGCTAAAGCTAACATTACACACTGTTGGAGAGATTTATAAAGAATGAAGTTGTGTTTATGAATTATACAGACTGCAAGTGTTTAAAAATGAAAATAGCGACGGCTCTTGTCTCCGTGAATACAGTAAGAAACGATGGTAACTTTAACCACATTTAACAGTACATTAGCAACATGCTAACGAAACATTTAGAAAGACAATTTACAATTATCACTAAAAATATCATGTTATCATGGATCATGTCAGTTATTATTGCTCCATCTGCCATTTTTCACTATTGTTCTTGCTTGCTTACCTAATCTGTTGATTCAGCTGTGCACAGATCCAGACATTAATACTGGCTGCCCTTGTGTAATGCCTTGAACATGAGCTGGCATATGCAAATATTGGGGGCGTACATATTAATGATCCCGACTGTTGCGTAACAGTCTCTGTTATGTTGAGATTCCCCGGTTCTTCGGAGGTCTTTTAAACAAATGAGATTTATATAAGAAGGAAGAAAAAATGGAGTTTGAGACTCACTGTATGTCATTTCCATGTACTGAACTCTTGTTATTCAACTATGCCAAGGTAAATTCAATTTTTAATTCGATGGCACCTTTAAATGTTTAGCTACTTACTCGCCACATACTCTTTCACTGCTAAAACGAAAGAGTCGTATTGGCCTTCGCACTCATCTTCTGTGAACAGTAAGCCCCGCCTTCTTTGATTTGATTGGCCAGCTCACTCATTCTGACAGTAATGAGCGCTGTTAGACCGCTAAAAGCCTAAAAATATAAAACTTTTAAAACTTTTTAAAATTTTAAAACATTTTATTAGACAAAAAACATTACTGGTGTGCATCTTGAGGCACAACAATGGCACTGACATATTTTACGTTATGTTAGTGCAAGTTGCTTTCAGTTAAAACAGCTCAAACATGCATTTTAGTCTGGGACTAGCTTAAGCCTTGTCTGTACTATACTAATTGTTCTGATGCTGTTAGAAAAGAATATATATTTTTTTTTTCACATGCATATTAGGTACTGTACACATGACACCTTTATTGTAGAATGTCACACATATTAATTCTGAAATGAATCAAAGTTACAAAATGATCCTTTTATCCTTTTAAAACAAAATCACAAAGCTGATGCATGAGAAAGTCCGAATTAACATGTTGAACTGGATCTATTTCTATCCTGTTGATGTTAGGATCTGGCAGACAGTGATTCTCTACCACAGGTCAAAGGTCACTCTGTCCAGTGTTGTGGCTGACCTGTCGGATGACATTGCTTAAATATTCTCCTCTCTTCAGCTGGAGGAAAAGAGAAGCGAGGAGCACACACCGACTGCTGATCAGAGAAGAATACTAAACACCTTCCTGCTCATCTCCCTCTCCTCCTCTCATTTTCCCTTCCTATTTCTTTCCCCATCATTCCGTCCACACCCCTCCTCCTCCCCACTCCTGTCTCTTTTACATGCTGGCATAGTAGAAAACATTCTACTCTTTGCAAGTTATTTTGAATCTGTTTAATAGCACACACAAAAAAAGAAAAATGTACGGTAAAACTCACGGGAATGACCTTGAACTCCTCCACCACCACCACCTCCAACTTCTCAAAGGGAAGAAATTGCACAGAAAGTCAAATCTGCCCAGTTTGCTTGTCGTTTTCTCCCATTCATAGTCAGCGCTAGCCCACAAGCTCGCACTTACAGGGGTGACACGCCGGCTAATTGAAATTTATTTGCAATTATGTGACTACAATAAACACAATCTTCCTTTTCTTTCATTAATATCTCCATGGCCCATGAGGAACAATCTCCTCGCTGCTTTTTACAAGCCGAGGAGAAGCAGCCCGCGTTGTAATAGCACAGAGAGTTAATGTAGCTTGAACAAGGATCCTAATTGTCCCTGTCTCTGTCATATTTGTCTACTCCAACAGGCCTAAATACCACAGCGATTAATTACCACCGGGCAGGTACGCCGAGGCAGTGTTTGTGTGGGTGTGTATGTTTATATGTGAGCATGTGTCTTGCTGTATAATCTGGTAAAATATTCCCTGACAAACAAGCGTGTGCACACGTAGCCGTCGTGGTTCGTGTTCAACCCGTAGTAAAA
Organism: Chanodichthys erythropterus; assembly: GCF_024489055.1. Lineage (NCBI taxonomy): Eukaryota > Metazoa > Chordata > Actinopteri > Cypriniformes > Xenocyprididae > Chanodichthys > Chanodichthys erythropterus. The sequence continues at coordinate 2,936,989 of NC_090241.1, read as the reverse complement.
TTTTCTGTGCCACACAGGTGGGCTGGAATGGGATAGATCATTTGGATGATTATGTTGTGACTGCACGTGAAGTTCACGAGTCTCACCTCCTCGAGATTTCCGTGTTGAAATTATTTTCCCACCATGCATCTCTTGGCGGCGGTAGCTCCCACCTACTCATCAGCGCGTGCATTAGTTGTGATCAGGGCGATGACTGCGTGTTTACGCACCTCCTGAACGGCTGCAGATCGCAATTTAGCCTTGACCTTTCCGCTGGGCCACCGAGGCTAATGATGGTGCAGGGACAGCAGGTGTGTTGCATTAGTCCAACTTCACTGGCAAATGAACACACACTTTATCACCAACACTGCCACCTCCTGACTGTGAGTATTGAATCTTACCTACACACACACACACACACACACACACACACACACACTAACACTAACACTGACATATATACTTGTTTGTGATCTATATTATGGCAGGATATGGTGTAATTCTATGGTTGCGCCTGCCCAGTTAGTCAGTGCCTTAACAGGCAGTAATTTTGTATGAAAGTACCACCTAAGTAAACTAAGAACCTCTACACATTTCACTGAGATTTTTAGGCATAATGAAGCACATATTAATGAACACAATTTCTATTTACATGTAGAAATGGAATCACACATGCACACTTCCTTTAAAAACGCATTTAAAAGCATCTAGATAAGATTTAATGCACTGATATTAAAATTCTGGCTGTCATCAGTATGCTAGTTATTATTTTCATGTTATGGCCGATAACCAATAAATGGCAGGTATTTAAATTCTATTCCTATAATATTATTTTGTCTAAATTTAAAGAGAGAGTTGAAAAAGATGAAAATTCTGTCAACATTTACTCACACTTTAAAAAATGTTTGGTTAAAAACAACCCAAGTTGGGTTGAAAATGGACAAACCCAGCAATTGGGTTGTTTTAACCCAGTGGTTGGGTTAAATGTTTGCCCAACGTGCTGGATAGTTTTATTTAACCCAACTACTGATTAAAAATGACTATATGCCTGGCTTAAAATGAATCAAAAATCAGACACGTAATTACTAGAGGCAACAATAATAATCAAAAGGTGTACATTTATTAATAAGCAATTTAATAAATGTTTATTGTTTATTGTTTATTATTTATTATCTTATTAATAAATTCTCATTTATTAAGCATATTAATAAATGTTAATTTCCAGCATATTTTGAGTTAATTTTAAGCAAGCAATATAGTATTTTTTTTATACAATAGTTAAGTTAAATAAAACTATCCAGCACGTTGGGCAAACATTTAACCCAACCACTGGGTTAAAACAACCCAATTGCTGGGTTTGTCCATTTTCAACCCAACTTGGGTTGTTTTTAACCCAGCATTTTTTAGAGTGCACCCTCAGGTTGTTTCAAACCTGTATGAATTTCTTTCTTCTGTTGAACACAAAAGAAAATATTTTAAAGACTGTTGGTAACCAGACAGTTGACTTCCATAGTAGGAAAAAAATACTATGGAAGTCAATGTCTACTGTCAACTGTAAAAAATGCTGGGTTAAAAACAACCCAAGTTGGGTTGAAAATGGACAAACCCAGCGATTGGGTTGTTTTAACTCAGCGGTTGGGTTAAATGTTTGCCCAACATGCTGGGCAGTTTTATTTAACCTAATTATTGTTTAAAAATGACTATATGTCTGGTTTAAAATGAACCCAAAATATTTTGGAAATTAAAATTCAGACACATAATTAATAGAGGCAACAATAATAATCAAAAGGTGAACATTTATTAATAAGCAATGTAATAAATGTTTATTGTTTAATTATTATTCATTAATAAATGTTCGTTTATTAAACATATTAATCAATGTTAATTTCCAACATTTTAAGCAAGCAATACGGTAATTTAATACACTTAACCCAACTGCTAGGTTAAAACAACCCAATCACTGCACTCTAAAAAATGCTGGGTTAAAAACAACCCAAGTTGGGTTGAAAATGGACAAACCCAGCAATTGGGTTGTTTTAACCAAGTGGTTGGGTTAAATGTTTGCCCAACATGCTGGGTAGTTTTATTTAACTCAACTGTTGTATAAAAATTATTGTATTGCTTGCTTAAAATGAACCCAAAATATGCTGGAAATTAACATTTATTAATATGTTAATAAATGAGCATTTATTAATAAGATAATGGATAATAAACAATAAACATTTGGGCTCCATCTTTAGGAAACACGGCGTTTCTTTCCATTGTTACGCAGATGACATGCAAATCTATCTGCCTGTAACAAGAAAAGAAAAATCTGCTCTCCATACTCTATTAGCGTGTCTGGATGATGTTAAATCATGGCTTTCCAATAATTTTCTTTTCCTGAACTCAGATAAAACAGAAGTCATTGTCTTCAGCCCCTCTGACTCCAGAACACAAAATCAAATTGATCTTGAGTCATTAAGTTTGTTTATCTCTCCCCAAGTGAGGAATCTGGGAGTGGTTATTGACAACTGTTTGAAATTTGACAAACAAATAAGTACCGTTGTTGGTTCAAGTTTTTTCTATCTTCGCTCTCTCTCAAAAATTAAATCCTTCCTTTCGGAGGGCTCTTTAGAGACTGCAATCCATGCCGTCATTACATCACGACTGGACTATTGCAATTCCCTGTATTACGGGATCTCAAAGACCCAAATCTCTAGATTACAAGTAGTTCAAAATGCTGCAGCTAGATTTCTGAAGAGGCGTAATAAATTCGATCACATTACGCCCCTCCTGAGATCTCTACACTGGTTGCCTACCCAGTTTAGAATTGAATATAAAATCCTACTACTTGTTTATAAATCTTTAAATAATCTAGCTCCCTCCCTATCTGACCAATCTTCTTCACCCTTACACTCCTGTGAGAGGACTGAGATCGGAGGGAAAACTACTCTTAAAGATCCCCAGAACCCGTCTAAAGACGAGGGGAAATCGAGCTTTTGAAGTGGCTGGCCCCACGCTCTGGAACAATCTTCCAAACTCTGTCAGAATGGCTTCCAGTTTATCTGAGTTTAAATCATGCCTTAAAACTCATCTTTTCTCTCTCGCATTTGGTATATAATATGTAGGTATTTGAGTGTATTTATGTATGTGTATATGTTTATGCATGTATGTGTATGTCTATATATGTGTATATAATGTGTATTTATGCATGTGTATGTATGCGTATGTATATATCATGTATGTCATACATGTGTGTGTACGTGCATATATCTGTATATATACGTAGGTGTGTATGTATGTGTATATATATATATATGGATGTGTATATATATGTGTATATGTAGATATGTGTGTATATAGTGTCTATATTTCTCTGCCTTCTGTTTCTTTGTCTTTTAACTGTTTCTTTCATACTTTATGTACACTCCTCTTCTAATTGTTGTACAGCACTTTGGTCGGCCTTTGGCCGTTTTTAAATGTGCTCTAGAAATAAACCGAACTTGAACTTGAACTTGAACTTGAACATTTATTAAATTGCTTATTAATAAATGTTCACCTTTTGATTATTATTGTTGCCTCTAGTAATTATGTGTCTGATTTTTAATTTCTCACCTATTTTGGGTTCATTTTAAGCCAGACATATAGTCATTATTAATCAGTAGTTGGGTTAAATAAAACTACCCAGCAGGTTGGGCAAACATTTAACCCAACCACTGGGTTAAAACAACCCAATTGCTGGGTTTGTCCATTTTCAACCCAACTTGGGTTGTTTTTAACAGATTTGGAATAACTTGAGGGTGAGCAATTGATCATAGAATTTTCATTTTTGGGTGAACTAACCCTTTAAAATAAATAAATAAAATCTAATTTAGACAGCATGAGATTATAATGCACAGTATGGAAATGTGTATTCATTTTAAGAATTCCTAAAGATTTAACAATGTTATTGAATTATTTGTGTTTTCCAATTATAACTTTAAATACCGATACGGTATACTGACACATTGTGTATTTCTAGCAAACGGAATTTGAACTTTAGTGCCTATTAAGGCTTTGCAGATTTTGGGCACAAAATGTGTGGATATACAGAAAAGGCTAGTCTATCATTGCAGCATTATTAATCACACTACAAACACGCAGTATAACATTAGTGAGGTTATGAAGGAAAACACTGTTTTGGGGTTGTTTTTATCCTTTGTGTGTGTGAAGAGAGAAATAGTCTAGCATGCTAAGACAGAGATCTATTGCACTGACTTCTCTGTTTCTTATTTTCACGTTATATTATGCAAAACATTCCCCTCCACCACTTCATTTCTCTCTCTCTCTCCCTCTCCCAGTGTCCTCTCCTCTCCTCTCCTCTCCTCCTCTCTGAAATCCAATCTGAGCTGTGCTCCACGTCTGAATCAAAGAGGAAAATCAGCTTGATTTGGACTCCTGCTGATCCAGAGGATGTGTGTGCGTCTGGATGTGCGTGCGGGTGCGGGGGGAGGGGTGGGAGGCTATTGGTATTCTGATTTTATGTGAGAAAAAGAGAGTGTGTGCGAATATGGGACCTGCTCCCACAGCCAAATCAAAGACTGTTTTAATGCCATTGTCTCCTTCCTGTAAAACAGGATCATATTTACTGTCATAATTGCTTGTTGATGTTTTAATGAAATAAGAGAAGCACATAAGCTATCTGTCTGCATGGATGCTCGTCTCGAGAGGCTGACAGTAAGCTCATGGGCTTTCGCCTTATTCTCCCTGTCTGATATTCAAATCCCATATTAGGCACATAAATAAGAGATGCAGTTATTTAAAATGGCTTCTGCACAGTTAAACTGATTTTGCGTTTTCTTGTGCTGCTTGTGCATATGCGTGTGGTCTCGCTACATTACTCTCTATTGTCCGGCAGTCGGAGTCTAGCCCCGGTGCAGAGGTGGAAGCCAGTGGCGGCGTTTTGGCAGGCTTCGGTGGAGCCCTGATGCCAAGAGCGCAGGTCAGTGAGGCGTGGAGAGAACATCTAAACATGGCTCCTTTCCTCCACGGCCCTGGCAAGGCCAGCATCTCTGTTCTCTACCCAAGCTACACACGCTCCGTGTTGGGATCTGGACGCACGGCCTGTGTGCGCTAACCGAAAGTCAGATTTATCGCCTTAATGATGCGAATAAATATCGTCCCATGGCAATTTTTTTCTGGGTTGTGCTAGCTTGTGGTTAACAGCTGGTTACAGCTGTACCAACTGCAGACTGGCAGCTGCAGACACAACCATCATTTTTCTTTCCTGGGTCAATTATCTGATGCACTTTTTTTGTCTTATAGGAATTTAATCAAAAATACATTTAAAATGCAATTTATACATACAATGATTCACATATATTAACATATTTTTTCATTTCTTAAAATTTTGAATCAGAAATGCCAGGGTGATGCAACCTTCCTGATATCACAATGAAGAAAAATTATTAAAAGCATGAAATTCTTGAGAGGAAAATTTAAAGTAGTTTGGCACAATATTTTATAAATATTGTGCAATATTTTAAAACAATATTTACAAAAAACAAACAAAAAAAAAATCCCCTAGCAAATCAAAGTCATGTGTATCAACCAACAAAGTCATGTAATCCGACTCAAACTCAATTCGCATCCCAAATGACACACTATGACACTATGCACATATACACTATGTACTCATCCATGTAGAGTATGAATGTTATAAGTTTATTTTGTCATTCAACATCGAAGTCTAATAGCCTCTCCCCCTCCGCTACATAATTAGATCTGCGAAAGTTGAGTGCATGAAGTGTCCAACATTCCACACTTTTTTTTCCGTTAATTTAGTGCATCATCCGGGTATTTAAAGTGCACTTTTTCTTTTTGGAATTTTCTGCGTGAACGCACTACTCACACTATTTATACTTAAAAACATCATAGAATAGTGCATGAATATGCGAATTGGGACGCACCATCAGATTTAAAAAAGCGCAGAACAGGAAGTGATATCTTTGCTATGATATCACTTATGACTCAAGGTCAATAAGTCATGGTTAGTTCAGGCTGTAAATTGTCAATTGTCATATTAAAAGTTTGTAAATTATCAATTATCATATTAAAATCATTCAATGTGTAAATAAATTACTTTTTACAGTAACACTTTATTTTAAGGTGACGTAGTTCACGTATATAGTTATAACAATAAATGCATAATTACAAATAAGTTATAACAATATTATGTTAAATCAATATTATGCAGAATTAGTAACTCAAACCCTAACCTTAACTTAACATGTAACAGTACGTGACGTTAATTAATATTACTCAGTACTTATTTAATAAGTACTACGTCACCTTGAACACTCTGGAGTCTGAGGCTGATTTGGGGCCTGGAGAAGTTTTGACATGCCCTGACATTTGTGCTTTTTTCAGTTGTTCATAAACATATAAATGACAAAAGTGGCAATACACTGTATTCAGCACAAACTAGGCTACAGTAATATGTGAGGAACATGTATGTACATGTTTGTGTTTTTGAAGGAATAACGTTTATGCGTGGTTATTGAAAAAAACAAAAAACTTAAGTCACTGAAATAAGGCCAAAAAAAGTATATTAAATCTGTGTTCACAAGACATCTGGGTATTGGAGGTTGTAGACTAGAGTTTTTGCTTCAGAATTATGTAAAAATTATGCTGAGTACTCTTTCATATAAAACAATAGAGAGATTTAAATTTTGTAAGAGACTTTTTGTCAAGAAACACGGTATGCATGGAGGTGTGAATCATCATGAATAATGGGCCATTTACACCTGAGAAGATAAAAGAATCACATAATAATGACCTGAAATGACTTGCATATTAATGAGGTCTTTCAGTCAGGTAGGCTGTGAAAAAAACCTCTGTAATAATGTCTCAGCTCATCATAAACAGCAATACTGTGAAATATTATTACAATTTAAAATAATTGTATTCTATTATATTCTTTAAAATGTAATTTATTTCTGTGATACAAAGTGTCTGAACAATTATGTTACCTCTATGGCATTTCATATAGGCTTTTAGCTTAAAAGCATGCACATTTGGAGAAATATTGATGGATTCTTATATATTTATGTCAATTTTCTATACTGAGAAGTAATATTTATTGTCATCACTATGAGTGCTGGATACTGTGTTTTCAATTCATACTTGCAGCCGGAGGGCGCTCTCTGTACACCTTTAGGCCACAAATTCATATAAAGAAGAAAAGGAACTAGGATCTAACAGCATGTCTTCTAGAGATCGCTGACCATGGCTTTACCATCCAGATAAACACTTTTCAGGACAATAAATACACGATTGAGACGATGAATGCATGTATTGACTGAATTTGCGTCTGAATAGCGCTGGCTCTGTGGGTGTGGCCGCATTAGCGGATAATGAGCTGAATCACGGACTTCTGACATGGCTCTCTTTTCATACAGATTACATAAACACAGAATGTTTGTTTTTGATTTGACTTACACGATTTAAAACCTGACATTTCAACGTTTCTTTAGACATAAGTGTCATTTTTTTTGTCATTAGTATTCATAAGTTACAGTTCATTTTCTGAGAACTATCAGTTTGGAGTTCGTTCAGAGGGAGACGAGAGATCACGCATCATGTTAGTTTTCTTTATTTTACAAAAAGCACAACATTGTGGTTTTACTCTGAGTGTACACAAATAAAAGAAGACATTCTATAGTTTCAATTGATATATTACTTATGTCTCTATGACAAGAAATGACAGAGTATTTTAGGTCTGTTTTGTTGCAATGTGAAAAAAATCCTGCAAAAAGCGCCGACGCGTTTTCAGACCTCAGGGAGTTAAAGGCCCACTGAAGTGCCTTGAAATGCACAGCATTATTCAATGTGTTGAAGACAGGGTGGAGCATATCGAGCAGCTCCTCCCCACTTTTTAAAAAAAATAGCCAATAGCATTTAGTTTATATCACAGCTCGGCCAGAGCCGTTGAGCTCAGTAAAGTCACAGTTTCCTCTTAATCTCTAACTGTTTCTCCTCCTAATCTCCTCCATATTGCTTTAAAATACAGCATTCTGTGCAGAGTTCAAAGGGGTCTGATATGTTTTGTAATCTGCGCCGCATATGATCTGCTCTGTGCTTTCGTGTCTCTGGTCCGGAGCAGACTTATTCGCCTCTATGGAAAGCATATTTAGACTGTCTTAATCGTTCCCTATCCCCTTTATAGTGCACTATGTGCCATTCACCATGTAGAAAATAGTAAATGTGTGACCGATTTCAGCCACAGCTTCAGCATCTATTTATAATGTAGGGGGCGGGACGCTTTAGACTCTAGAGAGCATTTGATTGGACGCAAATTCTGATGAGAAGCTGAAGTGCGCCGTGATGTCATCAAAATCACTGATCCATATTGGTGGAAGTGAGAGACTAAGTTTTGAACGCTTAATACAAATTTTGTCATTGTTTTGGAGCACACCAGCTTATAGATAAAAGTAAGGCTACTAAATTTGATTTCATGGGTGCTTTAAATAAAGTGTAACCCTTTTTACTTGCTGATTACAACTCATGACACCTTAAGAGTCGTTGATTTTTTTGAAGTTTTGAGTTTTTCAAAAACATATGAAATCAACAAAATACAAAGAGTTTCAAAGAATTTGGCACCGCTAAAGATTTGTCAGAGAGCGTAGAATGAATGCATTCACACTCGCAAAGCACAGGTATGAAACATTCTCAATCAGTTGTGATGTTAACCTCAATTACAGGCTTCCGGAATGTTCCAAACATGCTCATCCCACTGGCAGACTGGGAGGAGAGGAGAGAAAATTAAACACAATTTGACGGGGTGGAAATTGGCCCTCTCTCTGTGTGCCATAACCGCTTCACCTCTGCAAATCACCACCTTGCAGCGTCCAGCTTATTTCCTTTACTGTCAAGCTCGGCATTTTACCCCGTCGCACCCATGTGCCGCAGCTGTGATTATGGGCATCAGAGCTGCTTGTTAATATATTTGTGTGTGTGTGGACAGTGTGTGTTTGTGTGTACGGTCCACATGTGGACAGTCCCTTGACTGACACCCAATCTGCATTCGGCAGGATTGCTTTCTTCTCTCCTGTGTGGTTAAAGGGAGGAGGAATACAAACGACAGCAGATCTCCGTTCACCTAATCAGACATCTTTGATTGATCTGCCCCTATTGCCGACTGTGATTGGTGTCCTGGAAGGACAGAGATGGAGGAGCGTCTGGGTATTTGCTTCTGCTCTCCACTGTAATAACTGTAAACAAGTATGCGTTAAATAGTACACTAGAATAGAAACAGAGGTACCTGAAATGGATGCAGATCTAAAGAGAGCAAAACCAAGCAAGAGAGTTGCAGGAAGGGCAGACTGATGGTCGTGGCTGTGTGAAGCTGTAGACATGCATGAGGGAACTGACACATGCCATAAGTCTGTCCTAAATCATGAACGCAGCAAAGGTGACCAGATGACCATGATCAAACATGCATAACCTGATATTGCGGAGTTCAACATGTTCCTGAGTCAACATTTTTGTTGATCCTGGAACAACATTCAAATCAACCAATCAGATTTGAGGGACAAGTATACAGATTATGTCAAGTTTAGGCTTAAAATCATGAATTGGTGCTTCTACGTCAGTGTTATTCACCTATCATTTTCCTCTGATTTTTGGGATAACTTATGGGTAGGGTTAGATTTAGGGGTAGGAATAGGGTTAAGACTAAATTTTCAGACTAGAATGTTGTTCCAGGATCAACAAAATATGTTGACCCAGGAACGCATCCAACTCAGCAATATCAGGACGTGCGATGAAACATACAGGGCAGGTTGTGAAGGGTGTCCAACATCAGCATTAACATTAAAATTATTAAAGTCATGACATCTTTGACCAGTTTTGACAATTTTGATTGTTTTATCCAGTAAGGATGCATTAAATTAATCATACGTGACAGTCATGTTACAAAATATTTCTTGAACTTTCTATAGAATCCTGAAAAAAAGTATCACAGTTTCCACAAAAATATTAAGCAGCACAACTGCTGAAAATAATACGAAATATTGAAAGTAATAAGACCTAAAATGTATTAAAATAGAAAAGTTAGCTTAAATTGTAATAATATTTCACAATATTACTGTAATGGGTTTTCTCTGTTTTGGGTAAGTTTTGAATGTTTTGGTTCTGTTTACTGTGTTTACATGACAACAATTTGCTAAAAAGGGAAAAAAAACATTTCTTTGTGTTTTTCACGTACAGGCGACAACATTGTCAAAACGATCCCGTTCACAAAAACTATTAAAAACATTGTATTATGCTGCCAGGCCATTAGATGGCAATGTCACTTTCTAAAGAAACACTACGCGCCTATAGATTGAGCGCATATTATGCATGAGCACTACATCACTGTTTTCATAAATCTGCGTTTTTGTAGATTACATTGAGACAATAGTGGTATCATTTTCAAAAAATTGACTTTGAAACCTGTTTTCAAAAGTTTGCATTTTCAGGCCCAAAACTCCATTGTCATGTAAATGAATGGCCAAAGCGTATAAAAAGTTTTACGTTTTTAGTTGAAAACAGTGTCATGTAAACAGCCCCTAAAATTGGTTTCGATAGTTTTTCATTGATTGATTAAGTTCGTACACCTCATTAAGTGCCTCCTGGGGTCACTTAATGGCTGAATTAACTTTATGACTTTGTTAGATGGTGGTCAATAAAATACCAGAATGTATTTACTTTTAAAAAAATCATATTACATATTATGCAACTAGATAATATTTGCCATGTGTTTACTGTAATGTGTACCTTGGCAGAGAGGTTGATCTCCCCAAGCTGAGTCTGGTTCCTCTGGAGGTTTTTCTCATATTTCACAAACTTTTTTTTTTTTTTTTTTTTTTTTTTTTTTCTATAATCATCCTTGCCTTGCTTACTAGGAGCATAAAGGTACTATTTTCTCTAAACCTGTTTCTAACAGTACAGAAAAACTGACTAGAGTGGACTTGACATGTTTTTCAGAGAGTCTGCTGCTTTTTTCCTCATGATAGAAACAGTAAGAAGCACAGCAGTGTTGGTTTAAAATGTTTATTTATTGCTATCTAAAGCTAAACAAAAGCTTATTCTAATTATTAGGACAAATGACATGCACAAGACATAAATGGGACTGTCCCGAGTTTATCTGGGATGTCTGATCACCCTACACATACCTGAGACGAGTCTGTTCCACACACTGCCTTTACTGTATAAAACACACTGTGTCCTCAGAGGGCCTCTCTCTTCAGCTCTCTCGTTTCCACACCGGCCGGCAGTGTCAAGTTAGGGGATATATTTTCACATGGGCCTCAGGAAGTAGCGGTCTTGCCCAGCCATCATGTGGGGACATTTGTGTTTATGTATGTGAGTGTTCTTCGCTGCGCTTAGACATGTAACAAGCTAACTGTGTTAATTTTTTTTATAAGAGTAATATACCGTAATCTACTAACATGTAGTCTATAAAAACATGGAGGTTGTGATTTATAGTTGGTGCTTTTCCTACATAATTATTTACATTACATTATTTGGTAACACTTTCTATGAAAACCATGCTTATAATGAATTATGGCTCCATTTATACTCATTTATAAGCAAGTATTACTATATTATAAACATATTTATAAAGACTTATTAAAACCTATACCACATTATAAGAACAGTTATAGTTACATTTATATTATTTTTATAATTACTTATAAGTCATGCATTTTCCTTTTCAATGCATGTTCATAATTCATTATACACTGATTTATAAGTATTAATTAGTCCATTGTATGGTTACATGAATGTTTTTTTTATAAAGATGCAGCTTGCATTGCTTTAATGTTATATTATAATGACTTTACTGAGATTTATTTCTGTTGAATAAGTGAATATATTGTTATTAATAGCCGTGTTGTGTTCTTATAATTACTTATTGTGAGTAATAATAGTTACTAATCTCAATAAATGCATCATTTTTGGCTTTAAGTAAAGTGAAAACAAATCAAATGTTAAGAAATCACAAATATGTGCACATTTTACATTTTAAGTTGCTTACTTGTAAATCTAACAAATGAACAATATTTCCTGTAATAAAAAAATAAAATAAAAACAGAAATCATTACTACAAACAATTGGGGGGGAAAAGGTGTATGTTATTAATGTTACATGCTAGCAAAACACTGCAACAATATTTTTAAAGTATAATTCCAAACTGCTATAAGCAATACCATGCAAATGGCTGAGGAGATATAGAGTTTAACAAATCAAAATTACCATTCATGACCTCTGATGCAAACTTTAGCCAGACTTTTACAGCAAACAAGTGTGTCTGGAACTATTTTATATTTGATCATTTATAAAGCAGTGTATAATGGCTTATGAGCATGCACATTGAAAAAGCAAATGCATGACTTATAAGTAATTTTAAAAATAATATAAATGTATCTATACTGTTCTTATAATGCAGCATAGATCTTAATGAGACTTTATAAATATATTTATAGAATAGTAATACTTACTTATAAATATGTTGAAATGTGGCTATAAATCATTATAAGCATGGGCTTCATAGAAAGTGTCACCCATTATTTTATTGCAAAACATGGTAACACTTAATTTTACAGTGTTCTTGTTACATGTTACATATACTTACTATAGTAATAGTAAATGATGAATGATTACATGCAACTAAACCAAACCCTAATCCTAACCCTTCACTCTAAAATAAATGCTGGGTTAAAAACAACCCAAGTTGGTTTGAAAATGGACAAACTCAGTGATTGGGTTGTTGAGTGGAGTAACTCCAGTTGCCCAACCTGCTGGGTAGTTTTATTTAACTCAACTTTTGTTTAAAAATTTCTGTATTTCTGGCTTAAAATGAACCAAAAATATGTTGGAATTGAACATTTATTAATATGTTTAATGAATAATAACTAACATTTATTGGATTGCTTATTAAGAAATGTTCACCTTTTGATTATTATTGTTGCCTTTAGTAATTATGTGTCTGATTTTTTATTTCAAACCTATTTTAGGTTCATTTTAAGTCAGCCATATAGTCATTGTTAAATAGTTGGGCAAACATTTAACCCAACCACTGGGATAGAACAACCCAGTCGCTGGGTTTGTCAAATCTTCAACCCAACCTGGGTTGTTTTGAACAGTGCAGTTTTTAGACTGTAGTAAGAACATGCTGCTAATTAATATGATTCTGTACATGAATGTATTATTACACATGTAAACAAGGACACCACCTTTGCTGCTTTTAAGGTGGGATGTGGGTAAGGTTAGAGACACATTTGTTGGTCAGGTTCAAGGTGTAAGGGAAGGGTCAACAGTGTAATTACAGAAATTAATTACAGCTGTAATTACATGCGGGTATTTTTACAATACAAGTATAAAAACATGTACAAAATTAGTGCATTGTATCAAATGATTAATTTAAATGTTAGTACAGTAGTTAAAAACACGAACATGGATTTAAATCAAGATTTTTGTGATCAAGCAAAGCAAGTGCTAATTCATACCAATAATAGCAATGAACAATAATGTTCCTTTTACCTGATCTTCACTGCTAAATGCGTGACAAATCCCGACAACTGAATGCGATCAGACCTGTGAATGATTAGCTGGATTTGCTAATTGTGCTGTCGGAGTGTTTTCGAGCTCATTAAGGTGTAGCTCAGGTGTGTTTAAAGAGTTTGTTTCAACACACAGTCTGATCAATAACCCTCTGGTGTAGTACAGCGGTGATCAATTGTATAGTATTGACTATGTTCCATTGTTATCCTTTAGTGTGTGTGTGTGTGTGTGTGTGTGTGATAGAACGAGGATCTATTAGAGCATAAATATAAACATAGCTTGAATGCTGGAGAGATTATTTCTATGGTTATTCCGGGTGTGTATGTTTGTGTGTGTTTTCTGTAAACATTGCCAGGCTGGCGGTAGTTCTGTGCCATATCTCTGCTGTGAGGAGAGGCTGGTACCTGGCATGGGGGCGCTGATTACTCTTATTAAAGCCGAGGAAGTGGGCCGCGTTCCAAAGCCTACCGAGCGGGCCGCTTCACTCCACTCACCCACACCGGCCCGCGAGCGGAGCGGGGATGGAGCCAACCACCAGACGGAACCCCACTAACCTGCCATCGCGCTGCCACGGGCTCTGGGGGTGACTGTTGTAGCAGTTGTCAGTTGTTTAACCAATTAATGTATTTCTCTCTTGTTCCTGTGTGTGGCGTGTTATGTCTGCCTCCCTAGGTAATAGCGCCATATTCAAACGCTTCCAGAAATGAAGATCTCACAGCTAGGCTGTTTAAAAGAAACATGAACAGTTGTTTATCGCCTGTTAGACGTAGAAAGAGACATCCGAGCCACAATAAAACAATGTGTGTTCTGTCAACATTTAGACATGGAAGCTGTTTAAAGTAGCTGCGGTTTTCTACAACGCATAATCGGGAAGCGATTTCAAATATATACAATATGCAATAAACATTCGCTTAACTAAAGATGAATAAAAATAAACCTCAGTGCAGCATAACACAAACGAGCGCGTAAAGAAGCTGTCAGATGTGTTTCTCTCGCTTCTCTTTGTGATGTTTCCATTTTCTGAGCATTGCAGTGTGATTTGTATATTCCTTCGGTGAAAGCCGGTTCTTTCTCTGAGTGCAGATTGGCTTCCAGAGAAGTTATTAAACATAATTGCAAACTAATTAGTACAATGATGGCTTGGCACCTCAGTATTGTGTGAGCCACTCAATGTGTCTTTACAACATGCATTTAAATTTTACTCTAATTAGTGATGTGTGATTTATGCATGGCTGGGGTGTACTTTGTAACAGTTATTAATAGAGCTGTATAGATCGCATTAGTAATTAATTCACAAATCAAAACCAAATGCAGCATGATCGGAACATTCATGTGGAACACATAACGACTAAAAGTTCTTTACGGCCATAGTCAGTTACCTTAACTTGATGATATGTAAGAGTGTCCATGAAAAACGTGTTTTAAAATCTACACTGTAAAACATTATTTTCATGATTTGTTATCACAACATTATTTCTTTTGTCAAATCAACTTAATTAATGTGGTTCAGATAACATAATATTTTGAGTCTCTGTTGATTAATCCAATCGCTTTCGTTGTATTAACTCAATTTTTTTATTTCAATAAACTCCAAATTTTAAGTCAGCCAGGTAACTTACTTTTTTTAAGTTAAACCAATAATTATTTTTTACAGTGTAGTTTTGGAAAACTTTTATATCATTTTCAAGAAATCTTGTGTAATCAAGTAACGATTAGGGTTTCAAAATTCCTGGAATTTTCAAAGTTGGAAACTTTCCTTGGGAATTAATGGGAATAAACTGGAAATTTGCAACATTGCAGGTTAGCTTGTAACAGGGAACTTAAATGTAGTTGAAAAAAGTATGTTAAAAACAACCAGTTTAATGCATATTCAGTTTAATTTCTACCCTGTGCATTCCTCAATCACATTCACACAGCACACTACTTACTGCAGGGCTGTTGAGGACTGAGAGGAAGAATGCAGAAACCAGAGGCTTCAGAAGTTTGATAGAAAATGCTTGCATACACTCAAAAAAAAATAACTCTTTGAACGAACATAAAAAAAATCATGGAAAGGATTTCCACATGATTAAATTGCTTTATTTCAGCATTATGCAATTCTGTTATTCCACTTGGGTCAACTTAATTTATTAAGGTTGATTCAACTTATGTACTATTGTTGGGCACAGCTTAATTTAATAGTGTCAGCCCAACTAATTTGCAATGTTTTGGAAAATAAATAAAAAGCAATAAATAAATAAAAAATAAATTCTTTTCATAATCATTGATTTTTACAATTAATTCTTCTTGTTTAATTTTGTGATTTATATAACTTTTGTGATGTTCTGTGTTAGAAATGTAGATGTGATACTGGATGCATCCTAAATTGCCTTAACCAAAAACGTTTCAAGTCAATTTAACATGAATCAATCACATTTAAAACAGAAACCTGATACAATGGTGTTGAATCAAAATAAATTGTTTAAATAAACTGAACAGCATCAAAAAATCTTTTTTTGAGTGTAGGGAATATGTTTATTTTTTTCAACATTCATGCTTTTTTGTTGTTCAATGAACAAAATTGATTGAAAATTCTTCTCAGAAATAAATGTCAAAAATGTCTCTTTTTTTATTATTTGTTTTAGTTTGCATGCATGTCTGCCTATTTATGTTTGTATTGATACAGCTTGTATAAATTTACCCAAATTTCCAATTAATTTATTATCCTTTAATTTCTCTAAATTCTTGTTAAGTTTCCAACATGGAATATTTCCAAAATTGCCCAGCTTAACTTCACATGGAAAGTTTCTGGAAATTTCCTGCACCAATTTCCCACACACAGCAGTACATGTGGATATGTATTAATATTTTCAAAACTAATTTTACCTTGTCATAAAAAAAAGTCAAATTATCTGATATTTTAAGTGCCTTTTGCCTCTGACACAGTCATGAGGTCATGTCTGCAGGATTATTTATATATTTTCATGGTGGTTGCACCACATAACATGCTGGACAGAAGTTTTTTTTTCAAATATGTATAGTATTGTACTGCTTTACTGCTTATTATTTCCTTATTTTGCTAATTGATCAATGCATTTGCATCACCCTGATGTTTTTGACTCTGTGCCCCTCAAAAATATCATGCTCATCATAAAAGAGGTGTATTCAAGTCATTGTATGTATGAATCAAATTACTATGGTAATTTTCAATAAATTAACAGACAAAATTTGAGCGTCACATCATTGACCCACGTGTTTGAGGGTAAATATCATATTTCCCAGTTAAGACTCTCCAGTAGAACAGCAGGGCACAGTGCGATATCATTTTTGAGTTAAACCACACTGGTGTTGCGGCTTGCCATGTTACAGTATTGAGGGTCTATTAGGCGGTTCTCTGCAGTCTCATTAGAGCCGAGCACAGTCTCCCGGTTGGAGGCTGACCTGCATGAATCCCCATCTTGTTCTGGAGGGATTAATCCTGCACGACACTGTTCAGCCTTGCCTCACACGCCTTAATGAGTTCAGCATGGACCTCACAGCGACTCCTTAATTTCACCTAATTGAGCAGTCGTTAGCGGCCATGTGCCCCAGCTCTGGCGTGTAAGTACGAGCACGAATGTGTACGTGTCGGATGGTCTGGCACAGTTAGCGCAAGGGAACTCGTGGCATGGTGAGATCATTCATTTGCCCTTGCCTCTCCACGTTGATCATTTTTATGCTTTCATAATGAGTGCCTGTTAAGGAGTATAAACAGTGGGAATGCTGCTGAGCTTGATGATGTCATATGGTGGAAAAGGAGCCTAAAGCGGGTCTAGTGGAACCAGGACCAGCTTCTGCCATGATTGTCTTCTGCACCTGCTCTCTGTTCATGAGCAGAACTTGCCACAATGCTCCTTTTACAATCCCTGCGCTTTTAATACTATCCACCTTATTTATTCAATGCAGAAATAAGCTATTTTCTGCGAAATGTGCAAGACTTACGATTTGTTACCTGCTTTAGGTGAATAACTTGAAGAATAACAAAATGCTATCATTAAAACTATTTGCTCTACAAACCATGATATTAAATTAAAACAACACACCATCTTGCAACAACAAGAAGCATAACTGACTGTTTTTGTAGTTTTAAAATAACTGTAAGAGGCCTATACCTGCATGAGGTCTTGCACATTCAAATTAAAAATGGCTGCATTCACTTGTTAGACATTAAAAACAAGGTGGATAAAAGCAAGTCAATTGCTCAATCTTTAGGGTACCTAAATATTGGCTTTCTTATTAGTTATACATGCAAAATGCCCTTTTGATTGGTCAAGAATCAATTCAGAAAGTTGTGAGTTTGACCTCTTAATCTACATTTCAACATTTCTGTGGAGCCACACTGAGGATAATTGTAGCAATCAAAAATATCTGGAACTCAGTGTGTTTTTGCAATATTTACCTAAATCGTTTGTATAATTTCCCTAAACTTGTCTTGTTTTGAAATCTACAGCATATCGGTAAACTGTGTAAATGATGTCAAGTACAAAGATTGCTGTTTTTACAACCTTGCTACAGTTGTAACAGTAAATGAGATGGGACGTAACACTATAAACAGTAACATCAGTTTAAATTTTGCTCACATTTACTTAAAATGAATCCCTTCCCTGAACTGCGCTCCATTTATTTTTAACCCTAAAATGCATGAATGTTTCGCCAATCATTATTACATATGCAGGTTTTTAGCGGATCTATATCTAACAAGGATGGATCTCTACCTGACGCAATAATATAAAAGTCTCCTGATATTAGAGTTACAACTACAGAAGAATAAAATAAAGCATTTTTTGTTACCTTTTGGAGCTTGGAAGGGCAGGTTTTTTAGACCGTCATCACTGTCCTCGTCAGAGCTCATTTCCCAGTACATTCAGCATCTGGCTCATATTCGCAATCTCAAACGTATTCTCAAAACTATCATTTTCATCATCTTCAAAATCAATATTTTGTTCGCTGACAGTATCTTCACCAGATTAAGTGACAGTGTACTAATATTTGATTGCATTCAGTACTTGCTCTGCAGTAAATTGCAGAGCCATTTCAAGTTCCTATTCTATTGTTGGTTACACTTTATTTTAAGGTTTCAGTATTACAGTGTAATTATACATTTAAGTACTGAGTAATAATAATTAACTGCATGTACTTACTATAGGTTTAGGGTTAGGATGAGGGTTTGGTTTAGGTTTAATTGCATGTAATTATGCATCATTTCTAGTTATTACTACAGTAATTACATGTAACATGCATAACAATGACACTGGAATGAAAGTGAATTGCACTCATTCAGTCATTAAAGATTCAATTATTGTTACACTGTTACACACCTCGGGTCATTAGCGACCCTATACATTTTTTATACAAACAGGCATTCTTTTATCATTTCATTATTTTGTCTTGTTATATTGTTTATAATGAATTGATTGAGGAATACTGGATGATGTCTAACCTTAAAAAAATGAATGAGGAGGAGGGAAGTGAATGACGTCCCGGGTCACTAAAGACCCGAGGTGAGCGTTTAAGGGTTAAACATTTTAAGATAAAAAAAAGAAAAACAAAAGAACAGCATTTATTTTAAAAAAACAACAACACGTAGTTGAAATTAAATATACAGCAAATTAAATGTCGTATTAAACAAGAGAATCTGCTGATTCAGATGATGCCACTTCTGTCATTTAATATCCATTTACCTGATTGCAAGTAAAATTGTAACTTAGTTGTTAAATGTTGTTCCTTATTTCCACATTTAAATAGTTTTTACCCTGGAAATTCTATAAAAATATTGTGCTTATATTGTTTGATAGTGATTTCATCCTTGCAGATAATTTCTGAATGGCTGAACTCATCCTGTTACAACCATCATCTAAAGCTTGTGGTAATTGTTCATTGTATTTTATTGTTATGGCTAATTCCTCAATCTATGATAATCATCCTGGTTGGTCTATTAAAAAGCAAAAAATGTTCAAAATAAGAATTGATAAGTAAGGTATAAGGAGAAAACTTGTAGCCCACATTCCACAATCAGACCCTGTATATTGGGTGTGTGTGTTTCTCCTTAAAATACGTCAGAACACAACAGAAGGGTGACGTTACGACTTGTAGAACAAACAAAATATCAGGGTGATGAGACACTATTATGCAAATTCGACCATCCAGAATCTCTGGGAAAACGGTCCCTTGTGATAATGATCATTCCCCTGATTGCAGGGAGAAGGTGGCCCTTGGAAAGGGTATCAGGTGGAGATGTAGCGAGAGATATATCATAACCTCAGCAGGTGTCTGATTAATGTATATGAAAGGACATGGCAAGGTTAGACCATCTCCCTGAGATGTGGAAAATATTCTCAGTCAAACAGAAAAACAGTACCGCATTGTTTGACATCTGAATCATGATCATTCAGACCACTCTACTGCCCACGCACAAACACACACACACTTTCCTCGCCCTCAGATATAGTTGTTCCTGAAAAGTATAATGTATAATAACTCAATTACCTGATGATCAGTCAATAATTCCATAATTTCATGCAGTCTAATGCCTTAACTACTGCCACTTTTCACCCAGCTTCTCTCTCAACTTTCATTTGCTTTATCAAGGTCCTTCCTTTTCTCTTTCATGTTCATGCACCCCCATAGTATTTGTGAGGCTGTTTTGGCTCATCAGTCTTTTCTGCCCAGTTGTGAGGTAAATGATTGCTCCTGTGACTGCGGTAACTATCACAGCAAATCGCCCTGTCATTTCTCCCATTGCCAGCAGTGTTTATAGCCTTCCTTTGATGATGTCTTCACTGCCAGGCCACTTTCACATCTTTCTCTCTCACGCTGTTTCACTATCGTTGTCATCTGTCCCCGCAACCTGTCTTACCTGCAAACAAATATCTCGATAAAAATGTCTGAGCAAGTTTTTCATTTTCTGGTTTTGATTTCTTGCATCTGTCCTGTCTTGTGATGGGTCAACAGTTAAACTCCTCCATCATTAAGGTGGTGCTTTTTATCTTGTTGGAACAGGCATATATAGGCCTATAAAGCAAAAACTGTATTCATTCTCTTTGTCTGTTCATTTACACCAACAGATTGAATTTCATCCATCAGATCTACGACTTACTCATTTTTTTTTTTTTTATTTCAGAACAGACTAAAGTGAACTTGTAGTTTTATCCCACTCCACCAAAATGTAACTCTGGTGACATAATTATTTGATTTGCACATTATTTAGCCTGATATTCTGCTTTATTTTCTGTATTGTCATCTACTTTCTCTTCTGCATCCTTAGAGAAAACACCTCTGATGGACTGTCCTCTTTTAGCAACATGAGGTTAAGTGTCTTGCTCAGGGGCAACAGTAGTCAACCCTTGTGGGGTTTGAACAATATATCTGTTACCAGATGAGATCTTTAACCTCTAGCTAACACCACCTGGCAAATGGAAAGCAAAGACAAACGTTTGTACAGGCACCTATATTTACACTAAAAAGAACAAGAACGAGTGTTTGCACTCATATTTTTAAAGTACATTTCACATTTATGGATTTAAATAAAATCTACTTGACTTAGTTATGTAGAATTAACAAACAGAATAAGTACATTTTAATTGGCCAGTTAGAGTTTGTTGAGTAATTTCTACTTGCTAATTTGAAGTTTACTTTGCAATAATCTGTCAAGTACATTTTACTCACTCTTTGTAATTTTACTCAAATAATGTAGCACTGAATTAAGCTATGCTTTTAAATTGTATTATAAACAGTTAAGTAAACAATGCAGTAGATTTTCTTATTACACCTTGTAAGACAACATACCATATCTATACACAATATAGTTAATGAAGTACCCAAACGAACACAGAAACCTCAATAATACACAATAACAGCAACAATCAGTGGACAGTTTGGGATATTTTGAGAAAATGAACTCCAGATGTCACAAAACAGCAAGTTTCTAAACCTAACAACAAAGAAATTATTAAATAGTGTAAATACAATAGAAAACAGTGAAAAATGTAACATTATTAATTATTCATGCCTGATGGGAACATCAGTGCATGATGGGAACACTAGTTTTTACTTAATTTTATAACTTTGATATAGAATTTAGGCTACTTCTTTTATTCTTGCCTGAACTAACTTGTTAATGTTTTTTTTTTCTTTTTTTTTTTTCTGTAGTATTTACTTCACCGCAGAATCATTTTTGGAGTGACAACTGCATTTATTTGTAGGAGTAAATGCTCAACCTAATAAAAGGAGTCACTCCTACAACTTATGATGGATGACAGTAATAATTATGGAAACATTTTGGTAACACTTTAGTATAGGAAACATATATTCACTATTTAACTATGACTTTTCCTTCAATAAACTCCAAATTTACTTCTTATTAATAGTTAGTAAGTTAGTTGTTAAGTTTAGGTATTGGGTAGGATTAAGAATTAAGGTTATGCAGAATAAGGCATTAATATGTGCTTAATAATTACCAATAAACAACCAATATTCTAGTAATATGCATGCTAATAAACAACTAGTTAAAAGACACTAAAATAAAGTGTTACTAACGTGGATGCCAGTAGTTCAGAATGTTATATAAGACTTATATAAGAAATGTTATATAAGAAATATTGTCCAGGATTTGTTAGTTGTCATTTCCCTAAACAAAACAAACTTTGTGATTAATCACTTCCAGCTCCATTTTGCTCATGATTTGTAAACTTTTGACTATCTGAATTAATAATTAATAAATAAATTATTTTATCCTAATTCAAATATCTTTCAGTAAAATAACTAAATTACAACAAAAAAATAAATGCACTTAAAATGACATGATAGAGCAAAGATAGTGTGATTTTTCAAAATATGGCTTCACTGTAATCTCAATGACATAACAGATGTACTTCATAAATCCTCTGGAACTAAAAAACCCTGACAGGGTATGGGGTCTTTATGTGATGCATTAACAAAATTAGTATCTGTTTGGATGGTTTTGCTGACCACGTCTTTATAAGTGTGATACTTCCAACTGACGCAAAGTTAATCAAAGTTAATCATATAGATAGATAGATAGATAGATAGATAGATAGATAGATAGATAGATAGATAGATAGATAGATAGATAGATAGATAGATAGATAGATAGATAGATAGATAGATAGATAGATAGATAGATAGATAGATAGATAGATAGATAGATAGATAGATAGATAGCAGGGCAAGCTGGTGAAATAAACATATGTTTGGAACATGAATTAGCTGAAGCTATAAATGACTTGCCGAGATGTGCGGTACTCTTGCTGATGATACTTGAGCTCCCTATGGGGGAATGAGGATGAGACTGTTGACTGTCGCGCCCCACATGGCCCGCCTCCCTCTCTCAACCCCCCATCGTCCCAATCAGGTCCTCTCTCACCACAGCAGGGTCTATAAATAGCACCTCCCACAGCTCCAAGGACATGCAGATTTACTAAGAGTCACATGATAAGGAAGGAAGGAAGGAAGGAAGGAAGGAAGGAAGGAAGGAAGGAAGGATGGATGGAAAACAGATAGGAAAGAAAAAGAAAGAAAGAAAGAAAGAAAAAGAAAGAAAGAAAGAAAGAAAGAAAGAAAGAAAGAAAGAAAGAAAGAAAGAAAGAAAGAAAGAAAGAAAGAAAGAAAGAAAGAAAGAAAGAAAGAAAGAGAAAGAAAGAAAGAGAAAAGATGGATGGATGGATGGATGGATGGATGGATGGATGGATGGATGGATGGAAGAATGAAAGGAAGCTACATAGGAAGGAATGAGAGAAGGAAGACAGATAGTAAAGAAGGAAGAAAGGAAGCAACACATCCTCCCTTCCTTAATTCACTCAAGTGTACACTCCCTCCCACCAGCTAAGGTCACTGAATGAGCAACACCTTGTTGTTCCTTCACAATGAGGCAAATAGTCACTCTCCGAAACTTTCTCCCTCTTTGTTCCTCTCTGGTGGAATGAGCTGTCAAACTCCACCTGAACTGTTGAGACCATCACATCTTTGAGAAGCAGCTGAAGATACATCTCTTCCACAAACACTTAACCACCCCACACCAAACCAATGCACAGCAAGTGTGACCATTTCGTTTTTACTTGATAGTGCTACGCTAGAGCCTTTATGTGAACATAACGCATTCTGCGTTCGTCCAATCATTGACACTGACACCACAAATATGCAATTAAGGATGTTATGAATACCCAGGATTAATTGTTAACCCTGGGTAAAATATGAGCCGTGTGAAACTTGAAGCGATATAATAACCCAGGATTCCGTTTACCCAGGGTTTAGAATAACCCAGGGTTAGCTATTTCAAGTGTAAAAAGCCCTTGAGTAAATAAGGGGAACAAACCTCACGCTGAGAGAAAAGGGCTTTTCACACTTGAAATAGGTTATTCTAAACCCTGGGTAAACGGAATCCTGGATTATCTTGCTTCATGTTTCACACTGCTCATAATTTACCCGGGGTTAACAATTAATCCTGGGTATTCGTAAACTGACGCCATTATTTACTTTTGGGCATTAAATAATGGCACAAATAGCAGTAAATGGACTAGCGCAAACATTAGTAAATCACGTTGCGTGATTCATTTAAATAAATTTTGCGTCTGAAAGGGAAACTCCTACAAATGCATATGCAATAAGGTCACCTGCAAAACAACTCAGTCCACGCCTTTTCAGTGCTAATTTATCACTGTGTGTCTTTAGTAAATCCCGACAGTATTTTTTTAATATGAAAAGAGGGTTTGCGCCGGCGCAAGCTGTTAGTGAATCCGGCCCTATAAAGGTAAGAATGAAACGGTCTCTTCTTCACTCAAATTGTCGCGTTTTCTGTCAAAATTTTTCCTCTCAAACGCTGAATTTACTCTTTATATACAATGCGCAGTGTTTCTGTGACCCAAAGGAGGCAATTATGAGTAAGCGATTGTTTGTCTGTTGCTAAGCGCCTAGCTGTAACATTCTAACACCGCATTGTTTCACACTGTACAAGTTTGGCACCGCAATGTGGGGTTAACACCGCAAAAGCTCTGGAGCAGGGTTTCATAACCCAGGTAAAAAACGGTGCTAACCCCGCTTCTATATTACAAATGTGAAACGTTCCTTTATCCAGGGTTAAAAGCGGTGTTTAGAGCGATGAGAACTCTGGGTTAAGCGCAGTGTGAAAAGCCCTATAGAGGCAAAGGAAGGTCCAACCTGCTCAAAAAGAACACAGAGACAGAGTGACAGAGCGACATATAGACAGAGAAAAAAAAAAGACAAGGATGAAAGAAGGTTCCTCCCACCTAGCAGCTCGTTTAGCGTAGGAGATGGTGGTGCAGCCCCATGCTGCTGCAGACACAACATGTGAGCGGTGAGGAAGAAATAGGAACTGTTTCTCAATCAGGAGCTTAATACAACACAATTGCACACACAAACCTACGCGTGAAAATTTGCTAGAATGTTGTGCTTCAGGCATGACATGAATTATACCAGCTTGGCTCACGTCTCTGAAAAGTCTGAACTTCTGTAGATGACAAAAAAGCATGGCTGTGTCAGCAACATGAATGAATAACTGAATTGTCTGATAATCTGGACACATTTTTGGATAGAACTCGTCAGAGAGATGCGGTGATGTCAGATGTTTGCTTTTATGCTGCAGTAGCACATTCACATGTCTTGTGTTCTTCTGCGCAGGTGATGTTTATTTATGCAAAGATCATTTTGCACCCTGCATTCTGTGAGGGAGGAAAGCTTTGTAGAAAAGCCGAAGTGATTGTTGTATTTTTTTTTTTTTTTTTTTTTTTTTTTTTTTAATGAGGTGCAGATCTGACTCGAAACATTTAGACAGATCTAGTGAACTGCTTTCACTTTCTACTGCCTAAAACAAGAAGGAATCACACCACACTTAATTCACATTTCAGTTTAGTCCTTGGCAGATGCTTTCTTACAAGAAAGTGTACATCTATTGTGCATGTGATATTGTGAGCAGGAAACTAAAAATGCAAGTACAAAAACAACACCTCAAAAAAACAAAACCCAATTGTGAGGCTGGTACTAGTATGTCATAAATCTAAAAGTACCTGCAAGAACACAGTACTGTTTAGAAAGCAATTACATTACATTTCCCCTAAAATCTATTAATTTACTCAAAAAATACATAAAAAAAATGCAATTAATACATAATTAAAAAACACCTCTTCTATGATAAGCATAAAAAAAAAATAATAATAAAATAATAATATATCAAAAATATCAAGGTAATACAAGTGTCCCGATATAATAATGAAGAAAAATGGCTAATTAAAATAAGTCATTGAAAACAAAAACCTAAATTTATTAGGGAAAACTATTTTAACAAAACTACATAATATTTGAAAAAAAAAAAACATTTGGCATGTTGTGCATTCAACAAAGTAATAATATTAATGAAATACTAATCGATATTTATGAAATACCAACAATATCATAATTTATCATTATATTTATATATATATATATATATATATATATATATATATATATATATATATATATATATATATATATATATATATATATATATATATATATATATATATATATATATATATATATATATATATATATATATATCTATATATATATATATATATATACACAGTTTGTTGTGGTTCTCGAATCTGATTGGCTGAGAGGTCTTTCCAGCCATGCGATATTCTACCAGTTTCGCCACGGGAACCACTTCACCGTTTGAATCACTCTGCTGTCAGCATTCACACAGCGAGCTTCATGGCAAATGAGCAAACCTACCATATTTTTTATAGATACTACTGTTATTGACATCTGTTGTTGTTTTATGGTGATTGTTTATGGTTTATGTAGTTGTTTAGACCTCAGATATGTATATGTAAACATAGCTTCTAGCTCCAGGCCGTCAGCACTCATGGACCCGCAGAGAACAGCTTCATCTCGGCCAGTCTTTCTGGAATTTGTCGCTGGCTCTTATGTATATATAGTGTTTAAACATGAGGTATAATTAGTTTTGGGTACATCAAATGGGCAATCTTTGGCCTTATTAATCTATTGCTTGTTCCAGAGCTAATAGATTTGGCTTAACTTTATATTTATATTAAATATATTTTCACTGCTTTTGAACGTTTGACAGAACTGTTTACTTGTGTTTATTTCCTATTTTACTTCTTATACTGTTATAATGGCTATTGGTTTTTAATTTAAATATTATTGTTCAATAAATAATATTTTATGTGAAAACATGCCGTTTTTTTTGTTTGTTTGTTTGTTTTTTTGGTATTGAGAGAGTCCGTTAATGATTCCGTCTTCAGTGAAAGTTACATTATTACACCATTAGATGGCAGCAAAGATCTTCCCTGTCTAAAGATCTTTATGAGCGAGTCAGTCAGTCGCAAAGACTTTTATATTGAAATGGATTGAAACAAGGAAACAAGGGCATTGTTTTTACTTTAAACAACATCTTACGAGATGCAACTGACAAATGCATTGACTAACGCTGTCATGGGAATGTCTTAAATGTTAAAAGGAGAAAGACAAAGATATCGCTCTCCTCAGTGGACATTAAAACTGATTTTGTGATTTAGATTGACCTGAAGAATATCAGCTAGATGCAGGTAAAGCACTCGCTTAGTCGATTTGTCTCTCATATCTCTACATAATACAACAAGCTTCAATGAAGCAC
The DNA here is from genome assembly GCF_024489055.1 of Chanodichthys erythropterus. NCBI lineage: Eukaryota > Metazoa > Chordata > Actinopteri > Cypriniformes > Xenocyprididae > Chanodichthys > Chanodichthys erythropterus. The sequence continues at coordinate 2,909,772 of NC_090241.1, read as the reverse complement.
TTCAGCTTTCCTTTGTTACTAGCTCTAAAGTGACGTTTTAGAATTAGTAACGGAGGCTTGGGCTCAACAGTTAAACTGCCAACTTGAGATTTGAATCCGTGGCGGAAGGAAGTAGTTCCTCACAAAAGAGGGCTTTTAAAGACAATTTGTTGTTGTTTCTTATTTATTTACACACTTGTACCATCAAACTGTTGTATAAACGCAATATCACACGAGTAGCCATGCAATATTGTTGTATATCAGCACGCTGTGATTATCTATGACCGATTCACAGCTGTGCTGATGTGCAGCCACGGCTACTCGTGTGATATTACTCATACATATATGAAACCAAATTGAATATGAAGAGTACATTTTTAAAAGCTTGGCGTGATTTTTCATGTCACTTTATGATGCATCATTGACCCTAGAATCAATTTTAGGTTCAGCAGTGGTTCCAGCAGTGAGGGCCAAATAATTTTTTCAAATTTTCTAGAGCTGGTTTGGTGGACAAGAAGAAACAAAGCCAGACAACCAGATTTTAGAGTTCAAAATATACTGAAACAAGTCCCATTGGTTTGTGATGAACCTGGGCTATGGAAAACAGCACATTTTATATCCATTTTGTGATTAATATAGTTCAATAATCATTCTCTAATATTGTAAAGCCACATAAAACAAGTTATTTTCAGTCCTTGTTCTAAAGCAGAGGGGAAAGCAAAGATGAAGATATAAAATGTGTGTGTGTGTGTGTGTGAATGTGAGAGACGAGGAGAAAGGAAGACAGATACAAAGACGTGGCATGAATGAGGGGTCATCCCCATCGCTGCCTCCTCCTGATCCCGGCCTCATCTTTTAATGAATGTCATTTTCCTGAATTAACCACCCCGATTGTTGGATAATGGTCTCCTCAACAATAACATTTAACCAATTCCCCCTGTCTTTTGGGTCTGCTCATTTTGGCCGCGGCGGGGGGCAGTAATTGATTGTATAATTCCGATCGCAGGCGTAAACAGAGCGCAGTCTCTTTGTATGCCTGTAGATTAGATCACATCAAAGCGCCTGCCATTACCAGCTCCCATCCACCACTTACACTTTAAAACAACGAAACACAAGAGGAGAAAGTTTCCATCTGGTCTCCTGAGTACGTGCCTTTCTTATGACCCTTGCTCTTCTCCTATACTAGCATGTTCGGCGTTTTCTTTCTTTTGCTTCTCAGGATTTTCATCAGCCCATTCCCACTGCTCTCAGACACTCTGCAGCCTTCAGAAAGGGGCTGATCGTTTTTGCACAGGTTCACTATTTATACTTATACAGAGCTGCACATTAAAGAACTGAGAACACTTTGAGTGTTTGTGTGTACTCTCTCTCTCTCTCTCTCTCTCTCTCTCTCCCCCTCTGTGTGTGTGCGTGTGTGTTTGGCAATACTTATTGACAACATGGCAATAAACACATCAAAACAATTTTATTTACAGACAATTTATTTATTTTTGATAATATATATTGCATCACTAATATGCATCAGTTTAGCTTTTTACAGTTGTACTGTTAATTAAGTCAGTATTTCAGAATATTCTTTCAATTGTCACTGACAACTTCTAACTTCGGCTTGCCATCAGAGTTAGAATAGAAAAATTAACATGTCCACGCCTGCCAGTGGTGAGTGAATTGATAAAAATCAGTACATAACTGATTAGAGAAAAAAACTAAGAAGAAATAGTTATTTCGGCAAAAATGAATCAAATTTGATGTGTCACACTGGGAATTCTGGGATTTTTTTATTGTAAATTATGCAGTGACATTCTTTTTCACTTCCTAAAACTGTAAATTTAATGTTTTTTTTTACTTTAATTTTTAAAATTGAATTTTATTAAATGTACGGTTATATCTATTACAGTTATTCACCGTATATAGTACGATAGTACATAAACTTTCTGTAAACTTTTTCACCATAGCATTTTTATAGTCTTTTACTGTTAAAATCACGCTAATTTTTTACAGTGTGCAATTGTATTTTTTTAATGCTTATTTACTTACATTACCTTTACTTACATTACTATTACCTTTCAAAAGTTTTTTTTTTTCTTTGAAGAAATTAATACTTTTATTTAGCAATGATGCATTAAATTGATCAAAAGTTACAGTAAAAACTTTCACAAAACATTCACAAAAAATGTCAAATAAATCTTGATGAACTTTCTATTCAGAATCCTAAAAAAATCCATCATGGTTTCCATGAAAATATTAAGCAGTGCAACTGTTTTCAGATAATAACTACAATAGAAAATATTTATTGAGTACCAAATCAGTGTATTAGAATGGTTTCTGAAGGATCATGTGACATCATTTAATGATGTTGAAAATTCAGCGTTGCCATCACAGAAGTAAATTGCATTTTAAAATATTTTAAAATGGAAAATATTACTGTTTTTACAGTATTTTTAATCAAATAAATGCAGCTGTGGTGAGCATTAGAGACTTTCAAAAACATTAAAAACATCTTAAAATTCCAAACCGGTAATGCATGTTTATGATCACATTGATCATAATTGCAGAAATGGATGTGTTGATCAGTATGCAATTATGGCATATTTGTGTGTTGATGATTTTCTGTTTTAGCTATAATTTTAAGCAATAACTTCCATAATTACCACTGGACACAGGCAGGCAGTGTTCTGCCCTGAATCTGAGCAGAGTCCAGCCAACAAGTTCCTTCCTCTTCCTCACTGCACAAATCTGACGGATCTTTAAAGATTTATAAAGTCCAATCTCCACATGCCTGCTGCATATCACTTTATTTAAAACCAGTCCAGCCTCTTTCTGCTGACCGTGTGTTATTCAGCAAGGCTGGGTAAATCTAATATAAAGCCTTTATTGATCCTCGGGCCTTTAATCACTTTGATTTTTGCCCCTGTTTTGAGTGACCTCTGCAAAGCGTCAGGCCTCTGGGGTTTGGGTGGAAGATTGGGGCTCTGACACTGCATGCCTGTCATTTTCTGTGCATACAGAGTTTTTATGAATAATGTCACATGGGTGCATCATTTGGCGATGAACTGAAATGAATTTTCACCGAAACTGGAAAGTTTTGATAATGAAATCTTGGTAACTGAACTCTTTATGCTGTTCAAGCTGTCATGTTCTCAGGTGATAAATGAAACCGCCTTTCAATATTTCAGCCCAACAAATTTTACATATTGCTACTCTAGTATCATTTTTGGTCATGGTGAAGTATGTCCAGACCGCTTTGTTTTCCTGTTATTGCGTATTCACATGTGTGCATGAAATAGACACTAAACCAGTCAAAACGCATCATCAAAGCAGCGCTAATTAAAAGTCACTGCTAACGAAAATGTGTTTCTTCTACTATGAATGCTTTGACATTGGGTCTTTTAAAACACTTTTCACACTCACCAGTTTATCAAATTTGTCCACTCACAATGTGCAACAGTGGGTGGATGTAAATCACAAGAGAATTCTTTCAAGTTTTATTATTATTATTATCATTATTTAAAATTCCCACCATCGTGTCATTTTCACCATGTTTAATAATGCCCTGTGATGGAAATATAGTGGGAATTACATTTTTAACATTTTTGGGGAAAAATTGATGACTCCTTTTCTTGCTGGGGCTAATTTCACAAGTAGCATTTTATATAGGCAGAGGCTATTTACACTGAGTGAAAATAGCGATATATTATATTTACACTATATAAAAGTCTTTGCAATAACTGCAAATAGTTGTTAGGTGCTATTTATACTTATAAATAGTGGCAGATACTCGTTGTACCTCAGTATTGTTGTACATTAACAGGATGCAATAATAACATTGAGTGTAAATGACTATATTTATTACAAGTATTAAAAGGATGCCACCTTATTGGGACAGTAAAGGCCTCCCTACACCCTACCCGATAAATACTTTATTATTAAATACTCTTTAGGCAATTTATTTCTACTTTTCAAATATTTTATGCATTGTATTGAAAATAAATGCCTTTCCAATCTGATATATGATGGCAAACGAGTTCGGCAAAAGTCGATCATGCCAAAAACTAATTCTACACGCCATACTCTCTGTCTCTATGGCCTACACCACTGCAGATGTTAAATGAGGGATGTCTTTTTAAATCTTGTGTGGCCCAATCAGACATTGGTGGGCAGAGTTAGTGTAGCCTTTGCCAACAAGACAGGCTATTTACACACTATATGCACACAAATAATATTTTGGAAATGACAAGAGTAATATAAAAGCATGCTTTTTCCATGGTTTAAAGTTTACTACCTGTAGAAAAGCTTTATTAGGGGCACATTTTTTAGAGTTTTTCAAATAAATTTTTGAAAACATTGATTTTGTCTGTATTTTAATCTAAAGATTGAATGTCTAAGTCAAGGGGAAAACAATAATAAATAAATAAATAAATAAATAAATAAATAAATATATATATATATATATACAGTAGTACTATTTTAAAAAGTAGCAAATATAAATGATAATGACATGATAGAAGTTTCAAGGCCATTTTAATGTGACCTTAATTTAACAAAAATAAAAACAGCTGAATCTATTAGTTTGAATAAAAATCCACTCCTAAGAGAATAAATGTTAAAGAAACAACCATATATAAATTCATATATTTGTCATTCCAGACAGATTTTTAATTGCAAAATATAGTGTGTGTGTCATTCCTGTAGGAGCTCTGTGTGTTTATGCTGTAGAGGGGGGTGTGTTGGGATACAGTAGTTGGGCCCCTGTGTATTAAAAATGAACCGTGTCACTTGGTAAACAATACTAATTAAGAGCGTCGTTGTAAGACTCCCTCTGACCCACACTCTCTTACTGTTTGTTTGTTGTTATTGTTCATGCTAATTAGCTCTAATCTCTGTCTCTCTCTCTTTCGTTCCCTCTTTCTCTCCTTCTCTCTTTCCCAGTGTGATATGTAATTCCTACAGCCAGTCTCAGATTGTGCAAGTGTGTGTGTTTGCGAGTGTAAGGGTGATAGAACACAATAGGACTCCACGGGGGGAAGGGGCTCTGCATATGTGTGTGTGTGTGTGTCACGATGGAGGTCTTCTCCATTCATTGTCTAGCTGTACAATGATTTGCCTCACAAGTGAACAGCCATTAATAAGGCAGCGATATGTGTAATAGCACTCTCCAGTAATTGTTCTACGCAGAGAAAAGGATCGAGAGAGAGACAGGCCTCATCCCCACACCCCCATGCCCCCCACTGGGACTCCCTCGTCATATCTCTGACACTAGGAACATGTTAACTAATAGCTAATTAAAACACATTATTAATGAATAGCCAGTGCAATGAGATATGGGAAGCAGGCTGAATTAAAACATATCCTGCCGTCCTTGACAACAGCAACCTGAGGAATTCGTCAGGCCCCATTGTGCCAGGCTTACCTTTCAGTCCGAGTAGAAATTATTCGGGGTGGTTGTTGGTTAAAGCCCAAGGCAGAGCACCGATAGATGCCGATAGATTGGTGGTCCCAGTGTTCATGTTCTCAATCACTTAATATTGGCATTGTGCATTTGTTGAGATATGGTCGCAACATTCAGAACTTAAAAAGAATACGCATTAAAAGTATTGCACTTTTTTCTGTTGTTGTTTTGACTTATATATGTAAGATTACTCTTCAAAAGTTTGTGGCTATTTTTTTATTCAGCAAGGAAGCTTTAAATTAATCAAAAGTGACTGAAAACACCTTTACATTGTTTTTTTAAAAAAGCTTTCTATATCAAATAAATTCTGTTCTTTTAAAGATTCGTTTAAAGAATCCTGAAAATGTTTCATCGTTTCCACAAAAATGTTTCATGGTTTCCACACTTGTACAACTGTTACTTGAGCACCAAATCAGCATTAGAATAATTTCTGAAAGATCATGTGACACTGTTCAGAATTCAGCTTTGCCGTCACAAGAATAAATTAGATTTTAAAATGCATTACAATAGAAAATGGTATTTTTAATGATGTCATAAAAGTACTAATTTTAAACAGAACAAGACCCATCTTTTCAGTCTCGGTTCACTTGTTTGGTGCGCACCAGGGTTCAAATGGCAGCATTCACAAGTTCAAATGAACCACACTAACAGAGCAATCGCACCAGGGTTTGTTTTTTAGGGTTAGGTCATAGAATATACAGTTTGTACAGTATAAAAAATATTATTTCTTTGGAATGTCCCCATGAAACATGCAAACCCAGTGTGTGTGTGTATTTGTAGTTGGCCATTGAAGCCTGTCTGTGATTACTAATTTTAGTGTGATTACAATTTTTAAAAATTGTACTGACCACAAGCAATGTTTGTGCGTGTGTGGTCCTGGTATACCCCATGTTAGGGTGACCATATTTTGATTACCGAAAACCAGGACACTCGGCCCAACAATGAGATACTCAAATGATACTCGAAGTTTACTCAAAGATGCCTTATAATTTCAATACATTTAAAATATGCCTCCTCTGTATGGATAGAAAATTGTTATATTACAAAATGCTATCCATAACCAAAGACACAGAGGTTACTCAACATGTTTTATTTTGACAAGTTTAAAAAATAATAAATGAAATAATGATAGAAATAATGTCTCTTCTGTATTAGAAAAATAAATACCTAATAAAAAATACCTCTGCTATATTAGCAATCCAAATTTAACAAAAATAGCACAAACTAACTAACTAACAAAAAAAAAAAAAAATCTTTAGTTTTCATGACTTTATAAAAAACAACCAGGACAGCCAGGACAGGACATGAAAACAGGACATGTCCCCCTACCCTATGTATATGGGGAAAAAATGCCCCGACAAAGATTACAGTATCCAAACTCATTGACTTTGTTGGGACGTTTTTTGGTCCTCATGAGGAAAACAACTTATAAGTCATACTAAGGGTGTGTTCACACTTGTAGTTCAGTTCATTTGGTTCGTTTTTGGTCTGGACCAAACAAAAAAGAACATTTAGTCCTAGTCCGATTAGCGTTCAGATTGGCAATATTATCACCAAACCAAAAGACACTGAACCAAAAGGCATAGGGACATGTTTACAACCTGATTGATTGGATTTTATGACGTTGCCTATTTTGAGACGGAAGTTACCGAACATCCAAAACAATGCTGTGTGTTGAGATAAATGCCCTTGTTGTGTGTGCGTAGCCTGCATATGATGGTATTTTGTCCAGCTGGGACCTCGTTAAGAGCTTATAAAATGTGTAAAGGAGTCAAAACAGTGGCGGGAATCCCTTCGTCACACACGCAATCGATCTGCTGCGTGGAAACGCGCGTCTGATGCCTATGATGGGCAAACTTGCAACTATGACGAGGAAAAACTGATATGCATAAGGATTCTGTCCTTTTTAAGGTCTCATCTTCCTGTTTTTGGTTAATTTGCATGTCTTTGGTCCGTGTTGCGTTCATATGTCATTCGAACCACACCAGAGTTCGTTTGTAAGCGGACCAAGACCCATCTTTTCAGCGGTCTCAGTTGTTTGGTGCGCACCAGGTTCGGATGGCAACGTTCATACGTTCAAATGAACCGCACTAACAGAGCAATCGCACCAGGGTTTGTTTTAATCAAACCACATGACATGTGTGAACACACCCGAAGTGTTTTTTTAGGGTTAGAGGATAGAATATACAGTTGAAACATGAAAACCCAGTGTGTGTGTGTGTGTAGGTGTGAGTATTTGTAGTTGGCCATTGAAGCCTGTCTGTGTTGAAGTACCATCCTGTGGCACTGAGACGAGTTAGAGTCATGGTAGAGAGGAAGATGAGGTCAAGACTGGGGGTCAGGATCAGCCATTAAAATCCAACATTAAAGTCAGACATAGAGTTCAGGAAATAGAATTACAGGCTGCTTCCTGTGAGTTAGTGTGTGCACCTATGAGTATTGGGGGTCAGGGCAGGTCATTCTCGCCCTACTGAATGCCCAGTGAGGCCTGTCTGTTTTAAAATTGCCCCTGTGGTCTAACAGAGTGTTACATTCACACAGGCATGTTTGACTTTTCATTTCACATTTTGAGTCCTGCTTAGGATGTTTAATATATAGTAATAACACAGTAGTAACATGATAGTAACTGGATTTGTGCTTTAATTTGCAGACTTTTTGTAAGTTAATGAAGGTAAAGCCTGTCTCTCCTTATTAATATAATTATTTTTTTTTTTTTTTTTTTTTTTTTTTTTTTTTGCTTCGCACGGGATGCCAGTAGTATTTGAATTATGCAAACTTTGTTAACCAGGAAAAAAAAAAAAAAAAAATATATATATATATATATATATATATATATATATATATATATATATATATATATATATATATATATATATATATATATATATATATATATATATATATATATATATAAAAATATATATATATATATATATATATATATATATATATATATATATATATATATATATATATATATATATATATATATATATATATATATATATATATATATATTATAATATATTAACACTACCGTTCAAAAGTTTGGAATCGGTAAGATTTTTAATGTTTTTAAATGTAAAAACAGTAATATTGTGAAATATTATTACAATTTAAAATAACTGTTTTCTATTTGAAAATATTTGAAAATGTAATTTATTTCTGTGATCAAAAGCTGAATTTTCAGCATCGTTACTCCAGTCTTCAGTGTCACATGATCCTTCAGAAATCATTCTAATATGATGATTTGCTGCTCAAGAAACATTTGTGTACAGATGTACATAATATTTGTGTACAATATTTTTTTTTCAGGATTCTTTGATAAATAGAAAGTTCAAAAGAACAGCATTTATTTAAAATCTAATCTTTCGTTTTGTTACATTTTAAATGTCTTTATTTAATGCATCCTTGCTGAAAAAAAAAAAATAATAATAATTCTTATTGACCCCACACTTTTGAACGGTAGTGTATAATGCTACAGAAGCTTTGTATTTCAGATAAATGCTGTTCTTTTGAACTTTCTATTCAATCCTGAAAAAAAAGTACACAACTGTTTTCAACATTGATAATAGTAATAAATGTTTCTTGAGCAGCAAATCATCATATTAAAATGATTTATCATGTGACACTGAAGACTGGAGAAATGATGATGAAAATTCAGCTTTTCCAACACAGAAATTAATTACATTTTATATTATATTCCAATAGAAAACAGTTATTTTAAATTGTAATAACACAATTTATTTCACAATTTTACTGTTTTTAATTAAATAAATGCAATCTTGGTGAGCAGACAAAACTTCTTTTAAAAATATAAAAAATCTTACCGATCATATATATATATATATATATATATATATAATTTGCATTTTAAAATATATTAAAATAGAAAACATTATTTTAAATTGAATAATATTTCACAATTTTGCTGTTTTTACTGTATTCTTGATCAAATATACATCCTTAGTGTGCATTAGAGACTTCTTTCAAAAACATTTAAAAGAAAAATGACTGACCCCACACTTTTGAACAGTATACAGACAGGATATGATTTCTCAGAGTTATTCAACTCAAGTTATCCAAAAACTTACTGAACTTGTTTGAGAAAAACACTGACTTGATCAAATCGGATGTGTAACACAAATTTAACAGGAAATAGTCCTTTCCGAATAGGCCTTAATTCAATTTATTATTGCTTGGATGTTGAATAATTCATTCAGGTATACAACATTTCTTCAGAAAATGTCAAATTTGGCTGCAGAATATGGAGTGTCTTTTCAGACTATTCAGTTTTTGTTAGAAAAAAACGTGTTTTTGAATATGTTTGGTCAAATCAGACTTTTTCAAAGAGGCTGTATGGAAATTTCTTCCATTGCTGTACAGAGTCTGATCTTTCAACTCTTACGACTTGCAGACCTTTATGCTCTTTTTGGTTGCAAATAACATGTAAGCTCCTCTAACCAGATCTGTTCAGCAGGTTGTCAGGGTGAAAACATGGCAAAGTGCTTTAAGAAGACATTCAGGTTAGTGTCAGGAGAAAAAAAAAAAAAAAAAATACAGGACACAGCAGAAGGAGAGCAAACGTTCAGTGACTGCTTTAACACCGCCACTCTGACCTGCTCTGTGCATATATTACAGACCGCCTTTAATGATGGGGTTAAAAGCGTGACAGCCGAGAGATGCTGTATAATGACGACTCAGCGCTTCCAGAGGACACTTCTGCAATCCTTCTTAGCCTGCCTGTCCCATGCCAAAACCACACACACATACACACACACCACTAAACAAGCCCAGATATTTATCATTCTTGGATGGTGTTAGATTATAGAGATGTTCATGTAGAGACAGACTGACAAAGTGAGAGGAGGAAAGAGCAAGAGGGAAGGGGGAAGGGAGAGAGAAAGTAAATGATGGATGTCTAGAAGTCCTGGAAAATCCATCTTGAAAATACTGTGTAACAACAAGGACATAAGCAATAAGGTGAGAATCATTTGTACACAGGTTAAGCTGAGCTGTTGACTTTAAGAAGATGTGATTAAACTTCTTGGCCTGTTTACAACTGGCTTTAACAGGCGTCTCTGGTGCACACTGATCATTCTCAGATTTCATCACTTAAGGGTTACTTATGACTTTTAATAAATATAAAACTGGTAATTTCTTCCAAAATAGCAGTCAGTTTGAGTAACAGTCGGCACGGGTATTATTAAAAATTCGGTTCTAAGTAAAAATGAGAATCATGTATTGAATCTTTAGTTACCCAGAACCTCTTTCACTTTTTTGGAGCTGGGACCAAAAATTAGTATTTAGTATTCTTTACCTGTTCTGTTATAATAATATAACAATAAAACCCATTAAAATGTGTATCTAATTGCTTTGTTATAAAACATTTAGTTTTGTTTTAGAGGACTTTTGAACACTTTTCAGCTAGTTAGACCCGAAGACCAGCTGGCTGCTCAGCTAAACCATCAATGGACATGCTTATTCAGACTGGGAGACAATCTAAACCAGCTGAAAACTAGAAAACTAACTTAGCCATATATATATATATATATATATATATATATATATATATATATATATATAATATATGAGGGAGCCTTTTCTTGCACATTACTATAATATTAAAGGTTGCAATTGACAACAGAGCCCAAAATACTGAATTCAGTTACTATTTATTTTTAGATATAATAATCAATGCTCAAAAAAACTAAACACAAATTGCAGGCAGGCAGGTTCTTTTTTTTTTTTTTTTTTTTTTTTTTTTTTATATAATTATTAAATTACTCCAATTCATTTTTGAAATATAACCATTTACACAGTTACTGTCATAACTTGTTGTCATGACAAATATATTGAAACATATTACATAATTAAGACAATAAGTAAATATAGCTAATAAAAGCTAATATAGTGCATGAATTTAGTGAAATACTCTTCTCTAGAGTTAATTTCTCTAGTGAACTAACATGCTGTGGACACTAAATGACTTGCCTGAGGTAAATGTAATGCTACATGAGATATTATTCTCAAGCTGTTTTACTGATGTTTTTCTGTGGTTGAAACACTGGTTGAGAGATTACATGCATATCTAGATTGTCTCTTCTTCTGCCCTTTTTCCTGTTGTTAGCAAACAGCATTCAGTGCTTCCCACAGGTTTGAAATATACTTGCGGTTGTAGCCGGGCGAAAAATCCTGCTATTACCCACGGCACAAAATGGTCTACTACATGTGACAAACAAATAATGCGTGATTTTTAACAGTATTTGTATTTATTTAAATTAATTTTAATTACAAAGCATATTACATTTAATTACATACTAATATTATGCATTGTAAATTATGCTAAATTACAACATTTAAATGGTTCACCTTTTTCTATGTTCTCCTTGCTGTCATATAGTGTCTCTCTCAGTGAATGGGACACAGATTTTACTAGTAAAATTTATAAAATGAATATTTCATTGATTGAGAATCACTTTGAAGCAGTCTGAAGCGCTGTTGCGCGAGCTTGTAGAACGCGCAACAGCGCCCCCTTGTGGCTTTGCAAAATGCAGCGCCCGTTCTGACGCAGACATAACGAGTACGAAACGACTAGTTAATCGATCGCGGATGGTTTCATTATCTTGCACAGATATAAATGTATAAGAGGATAAAAATAATAAAAGCAAAAATGTGTCTCCAAATATACTTGGGCGGCCGTTATTTTACATGGGCGGCCCGCCCAAGTAAAGTCTATGTGTGTGAAGCACTGGCATTGCATTACCTATACGCCCCCTTCTGGATTGGAGTGTGAATCACCTGTGACTGACTGTATTCTAACTGCATGAACCGAACAGTGACGTCTGTACCATACAGTTCAGGAATACATGTACTGTTACACCCCTAATATATATATATATATATATATATATATATATATATTGATATATATAATATATATATCATTCTATATGAATGTAACATCAGACTCTATACTTTATACTAGTCCAGTGCATGTTCAATGGAACTAGACTAGAACATACAGAATGCGCAGAAGGCAATCTTACATCTACAAACTTAGTTTATTAAAGTTAATTTCAATAGGGTTAGATATTCATGTCAGTCATACTGAAAACGTTGTGGTCTTGTGTGTAAATTTGATTTATTTTATATATATATATATATATATATATATATATATATATATATATATATATATATATAGGTTTAAACATTTTGTTTTTGACAGTTCCATGTTATGTAAGTATTCAGCCTTTCTCCAGGATGAATCAGGACACATTTAACATTTACGCTGCAAATAGATGTGGCCACATGTATCCTTTGCCACTTCCAAAAATGGTTTGATTAATCCAGTGTGTCTCGAGCACTTTGTACCTCATTTACACTTGCATTTAGTGCAGTCCACTTGTGATCAGATCAGACAGATGTTAGATCCAGGTGTAAATGAGGTCCTAGATTCTGACATCATCACGCAGACACACAAAACACCCAGAAATCAGGCATTAATTAAAACTAGATTTCACGTCCATGAACAAGCAGACACAAACACCACACTTCCCTCACACATACACTAACACATGCAGGCTGTAGGCAGATTGATGTGGGTGTTGATCAGTAAATCCATTCCTCCCTCACGTGGATCCATACAGCTCTGCTCAGCACTATACACAGTAATGCCTGCTCCATGAGGTCAAAAGCCACGCTGTCTGTCCGCCGTCCCCACGGTAATCTCTCGCTCCTCGGGCGCTGCCGCCACAACTATATTAAATCACATCTGACACACCTGAAGCTCCATCTCTTCATCCATATTTCATCTCTCTCCATTTTAATAGCACAGCACTTTTTATCTTGATGTATTTATTAACTGCTCCCTGAAAGAAAAAAAAGGAAGAACTTTGGTGTGGAGACGAGGGGGTGAAATGAGGAAGGTTTGACAAGTTTATGGACTAAGAACAATGCCCGTTCATTACATAGTGTTTGTGCGGCACTTGGCAGAGGGTTTCGGGTAGGTGTTGGTGTGGATCTCTTCTGGTCGATAACCTCCTGAGCACCTATAACTTCAGCTCTGGCACTGACAGACTGCAAAGTGGGAAGAGTAAAAGATAATGGAAAGCTAAATAATTCGATTGTACGGGTCACTGACAAATAACTGTGTCCATGATCTTTTACAATATAATAAAATGTTTTCTGTACATCTTAAATACTTTCTGTACATCTAAATAAGCAGTGAAGCAAAAAAATATAAAAGATTATTCCAGAGTATTTCATATATTTTCTGGTAAGGTATTTCATTCTTTTAATGAGTCTTTTTTAATATTATTAATTATTATAACAACAGATAGTTCCATCCTATTTAAAAAAAAAATATATAATAATAATAATTTTAAATAAAAGAGGTACAATAATACACGCTAAAAAATGCTGGGATAAAAAACAACCCAAGTTGGGTTGAAAATGGATAAACCCAGTGATTGGGTTGTTTTAACCCATCTGTTGGGTTAAATGTTTGTCCAACCTCCTGGGTAGTTTTATTTAACTCAACTATTGTTTAAAAATTACTATATGTCCCAAATGATCCCAAAATAGGTTGGAAATTAAAAATCAGACACATAATTACTAGAGGCAACAATAATAAACAAAAGGTGAAGATTTATTAATAAGCAATTTAATTATTGTTTAATTATTATTTATTAAACTAATTAATTAATGTTATTTATTAAACATATTAATAAATGTTCATTTTCAACATACTTTGGGTTCATTTTAAGCAAGCAATACAGTAACTTTTAAACAATAGTTGGGTTGTGAAATGTTGTGAAATATTATTACAATTTAATATAACTGTTTTCTGGTAACACTTTGGAATAAGGTCCATTTGTTAACTATAGATTAACTAATATGAACTAGCGATGAGCAATACATTTATTTTTTAAAGTATTTATTAATCTTTGTTATTGTTATTGTTTTTCTATGTTAGTTAATAAAAATACAGTTGTTGTTGTTTGTTCATGTTACTTCACAGAGCATTAATTAATGTAAAAAAATACAACATTGATTTTAACGCTAAAAAAGGCAAGACCATAAAGAGACATCAAACAATTGGCTATTTTCCATTTTCTTAGGACACAAATAATACAATTTCATGGCTTTTATTTTTAATTTTAATGTTTGCATCCCCCAGGATACATCGCCCCTACCATTCAAACTTTTGAATAGTGGTGTATATTCAAGTAAATGTTGTTATGAATATGAATTTTTAATGGATTTTAATAAATTATTAGGTCTAAGCAAAAAAAAAAAAAAAAAAAAAAAAAAAACTGGCTCAGATGTTGACATTATTGCATTTTGGTTACTTGAGAATAGCTGTGGTATTGTTTTGGCGTTCCGTTCTTGAAAGGTACTTTATGGACTTGATTTTAAAGCAAAAAAGATGGAATATAAATCCAAATGTCTTTGCAGAATTTTCAACAAATCATTTCCAAATTTTAAAGAATACCAGTTTATCGTCCAGTAGGAAGAATGCACTATAGTTCTGCCTAATGAGAAGAAATTGACATTCATAACTGACATAATAAAAGTGACTGTTTTTTGACAGCTATCCCCCCCCAAAAAAAAAGCATGAATATTTTGTCAGGATCAACAGAACTGACTTGTCCTTCTCTGCAGAACTCTATTCATCTGCCTTCCTCTCTTTATTTTTAGATTTATTTCCAGCAGTCATCTATTCAGGAGTTATGACTGAAGATGTGTGTTTTTTTAGAGAGAGTAAGAGGGAGTTTTACAGTCTCTGAGTGAGTATATCAGCAATTGAACAGCATTGAATGGATCTTTGTATCTTGTCTTCTACAGATACCCATAAATTGGTTAATAAATTAAAGACTGTCCAGCAGTGTAGCACAGCCAAGGTCTGGACCAGAACTATTACTATTTACTTGACACAAAACAATGGCACTGACATATTTTAAGATATGTAAGTTGCTTTCAGTTAAGACGGCTCAAACATACATTTTAGTCTGGGACTAGTTTAAGCCTTGTCTGTGAAACCAGGCAATTATGTTTTTATAGCCTAGAGCATTTGAGGTATGGTAATGATGATAAATACTGTATTGTACTGGAGATCTATGATGATGGCAGCACAGACCTGTGAAGTGAGTGTTACAGTTGGAGACAGATCACCAGATCTTCTGTGACACTCCAGTCAGTACTGATTGATTGATTGGATTAACCGTTAAGGATTTTAATCACTGATCAATTTCCATTTGCCACAATCAAAGTCCTAATAGAATCCTAATGGAATGCATTCGATGTAATCTGTAAGAAATCCATTTGATCAGGAGTGTGTATGTGTGTGTATACTTGCAACTCTTTTATTTTTTGTTTGTTTGTTTTTTTTTTTGAGGAGGATGCAGTGCACCAAAAAATGCTGGGTTAAAAACAGTTGGGTTTAAAATAGACAAACCCAGCTATTGTTTTTTGTTTTATTTTGGTTTTTTTACCCAGCGGTTGGGTTAAATGTTTGCCCAACGTGCTGGATAGTTTTATTTAACTCAACTATTGTTTAAAAATGACTGTATGTCTGAATTAAAATGAACCCAAAATCAGACACATAACTAGAAGCAACAATTATAAAAAAAAAAAAAAAAATTAAAAAATGCGAACATTTATTAATAAGCAATTTAATAAATGTTTATTGTTTAATTATTAAACGTATTAATAAATTTTCATATATTAAAGATATTAATAAATGTTAATTTCGAACATATTTTGGGTTCATTTTAATCAAGCAATACAGTAATTTTTACTGTATTACAATAATTTTTAGGCTCATTTAAAATGGACTGTGGCAAAGTGGAAAACTGTTCTGTGGTCAGACGGATCAAAATTTGAAGTTCTTTTTGGAAAACTGGGACGCCATGTCATCCGGACTAAAGAGTACACGGACAACCCAAGTTGTTATCAGCGCTCAGTTCAGAAGCCTGCATCTCTGATGGTATGGGGTTGCATGAGTGCATGTGGCATGGGCAGCTTACACATCTGGAAAGGCACCATCAATGCTGAAAGGTATATCCAAGTTCTAGAACAACATATGCTCCCATCCAGACCACATACTGCATCAATTACAACATCATGGCTGCGTAGAAGAAGGATCCGGGTACTGAAATGGCCAGCCTGCAGTCCAGATCTTTCACCCATAGAAAACATTTGGCGCATCATAAAGAGGAAGAAGCGACAAAGAAGACCTAAGACAGTTGAGCAACTAGAAGCCTGTATTAGACAAGAATGGGACAACATTCCTATTCCTAAACTTGAGCAACTTGTCTCCTCAGTCCCCAGACGTTTGCAGACTGTTATAAAAAGAAGAGGGGATGCCACACAGTGGCCTTGTCCCAACTTTTTTGAGATGTGTTGATGCCATGAAATTTAAAGTCAACTTATTTTTTCCCTTAAAATTATACATTTTCTTAGTTTATACATTTGATATGTCATCTATGTTGTATTCTGAATAAAATATTGAAATTTGAAACTTCCACATCATTGCATTCTGTTTTTATTCACAATTTCTAAAGTGTCCCAACTTTTTTGGAATCAGATTTGTAATTTAGGGACTGGCTATATCCGAATAAAATAAATATATAAACAAATTGCTATTTTTTCATGTCAGAAGTTGAGAAACATGACACCATCTGCTCAAAGCAGTGAATTCACCTATATGTTCACTTAATTGTGATATTGTGGCAAAAGAAAACAAACTGATTTCCATTGGCATAATTATGTCCACTACGTTAAGACACATATTGTATACTGGGGACAAGAATGACCCCAACAGCTCAGTTAGACTGACCAAATTTAGCCATCTTTTAGTTAAACACTTTGCATTTTTACCTACATTAATTGTGCACCCTAATTATACAAGATTCATTCAAAATCCGCATGGCTCAGCAATCTGAGAGGGCATGTGTCAATCTGTGTCGGCATGATGCTGCTTGTATGTTTGTGCTAGCGTGCATTATATTCTGGTCTGCGACACAGTTGCGCACCCTATTGCTCTCGTTACCTCTTTTCATCAACTCTGACAGACACTTCTGTCCGCTGTGCTATTTTCTCACTCTCCTCTCATCCTGTCATCTTCCCGCTCTCTCTCTCTCTCTCCCTCTCTGTCTCTCTGATCACTCTGTTGCTCTCTGCTGTTGTCAAAAACAGTCAGCAGGGGGTTCTGGGAAGAAGCAGGCTCCTGCTGGCTCTGTGACTCACCGGTGAAGAGAGGTCGACCAGACTAGTTGTGTATGTATGTGGAATGGATATATATTTGTGCAGTGGAGATGATCAGAGGAAAATATTAGGGCTGACCCACTGTGGCTAATACTCACAAACAATCATCATATGCTGCCCAGAATGGACACACGCAGGCACCTATTTGTTTTTCTACCAAAGTGAGGACTTTCCATTGACTTCTATTTTTTTTTTATACCAAGCTAAAGATGTTTTCTACCGTTGGGTCCTTAGCGTGATGGTGCATGTCTTCATCTTTTTTTTTTAAGGGATCATGAAGTGTGTTATTGTTTTATAATGTTTCCTGCGGTGCGCTTTTAATGTTAGTATGCTTTTTACATCAAAAATTTTCATAATTTAGAAATAAAAGGCATTTTTCAAACCTTAGCCCCCTGGTTTGAGCGCTCTGTTTTAAGGGGCGTGTCTGCTGTGAGACTTCAGTGTAAACGCCCACTGCTGTGATTGGCTGACATCTTTGCTTATGAAATAGCTAAGTATTACTCTCTCGAAAACTTTTAGCACATACATAACTATTACAGTTCTCAAGGTTAACTAATCATGTAA
This sequence comes from Chanodichthys erythropterus, assembly GCF_024489055.1. Taxonomy (NCBI): domain Eukaryota; kingdom Metazoa; phylum Chordata; class Actinopteri; order Cypriniformes; family Xenocyprididae; genus Chanodichthys; species Chanodichthys erythropterus. Next base: position 2,891,507 of record NC_090241.1, on the reverse strand, counting down.
AGAGTTGTTTATAGCATTACATTTATATCTATGGCATTATATTTAGATTGTGGCATGAAAGGTTGCGTTCTTAGATCGCTTTCTAATTTAATCACAGTTTATATAACAGATTATTTTCATCCTACTAAGAGTAACAATGTGAAGTTGAACGTTTAGTCACTGGTTTGATTTACTGACAGGAAAAAGAACATCTGACTGTACATGAATCATTAATATCAGATCAGGCGTTAGAATTTACAAAATTCTGTTTGTAATGCCTGTGTTAAAATGCAATTGATTTACCAAAGAATCCACAGTGAAATGCACTGAATACAAATAAATAACATTCAACTGAGACATTCACGTTGTTGAAAATAAATAACCATATTCATTGCATTAGGATCCTTTGAAAGGTGATGTTATTTTAGTCCTGTATCGCTCTTCTCTCCTCCTTATCTCACTAACACAGAAGTGGGCGGGGCTGACATTGTAATGATGAAGTAGGCGTTGATTTCTTCTGCGGAGGCGGGGTTTCACCTATGAGTCGTTCGCTGCCTGGTGTCAATAAAAGCTTTTATTGGACTAACAAGGAACTTTTCAGTTCTGAAACTTGCAGGAAATTCTTATATTCTCATTTAGAGTTAATGTAAATAAAAGGATTAAATAAATATATTAACTGATTTGAGTCCATGTACTACAACATCTTCAACATCTTGTATGTAGTAAAAATGTACCTTTTCAGGTTTGATACTGTAACCTAATCGAGATTTAGATATTGTGTTTTCAACTTAACCTATATCATTGGATAGTTTTGTTTATATATTAAAAAAAAAACATTCATTAAGCTGACATTGCACAGACAGAAGGCAACTAATATAACACAGAAAAACTGAACTGAAACAGACATACTACTATTTTATAAGTGTCTATTTCTAGGATAATAATGTGATACAGATCCTGATTTGTTCACCCCTGTCCCTTCCATAGATGTTGCATGCTCACATCAACCATTTCTCTACATAAAATCATAAAGACATTTCTTCTATTGCTGAAGATTTCAATTTTCTAACACTTTGGCAAAAGTAAATAAATCTATCCTGACGCTTAGTAAACAAGGCATTGATACATAAATTCATCGGATTAATGTAAATGTAAGTAGAACAGAAGCACCCTGCTGTATGTGTGTGTGCATACATGTCATTCCCTCATTCTTTGCGCGTCACGCTGTGAGGGTTTGTGGATTGCAGCCATATTTATCTTCATACAGCCATCAAGGCTCAATGAACTTTTTGCTGTTATTGTTGTTAAAAATTAAATACATTGACAGTTATAGAGAAAAACATTCCTATTTCATAACACAATGTCTCTGAATATACAAATAATCTCACTCCATTGTATTTCATTATGTAATGAATTTGACTGTTTACCTCAGTCAGATGCATACACTGCTTATTACATTATCATGTCCTATTATGGGCCAGTTGTGGCCTAATGGTTAGAGAGTCGGACTTGCAACTCGAAGGTCGTGGGTTTGAGTCTCAGTACCGGCAGCAAATGTAGGTGAGGGGAGTGAATGAACAGAGTTTTCTTTACCCACATTACCCACAACTGAGGACCCCAATCACCCCCACTTTTTATGTCTTAATTATGATTTAGCAAAGCATGATTTTTCTTTTTCTTATGTGGTGGGGTCCCTAAAAAAGTTGGGCAAAGATTGCCTAAAAAAGGTTGCTAAATAAACCAGTGAATTAAACCAATAGTGGAGCAAGTAAAACAGATACTGCAAGTAAATTCCAAAACATAAAACAGGTTAATGTGGTGAAGTGAAAAGTGAATATAATGCCTAGACTAGATAAGTAAAATGAACTGGCAGTATTAGCTCATATAAGAAAAGCAGACCTGTGAAGTCCTACTCATGTTTTACGAGGCAGTTAATCATACGTTAGGCTTCCCCTTCATTGCTCATTACAGTTGGTTGCAAATCATCAGCTTTGTAAAGGCTTATTATTCTAATTATGGCCTTATATACCCTGTTATTGAATACCTATATTACAGAAGACACGCTGAGCTTTTATAGATGACTCTTTATTTGTGCTACAGGGTCCTCAGTATGTCAGGCAATGGTGCTCTACATTCCAGCTGCCAAACACAGTGGTACAGTGCTACTAATCTTTCCCGGAGCAAGCCATGAAATATAATCTGGTGTGTAGCACTGGACTGGACCACTCAGTCGTTTGCTGCTTGGAAGGATGTGTGTGTGTGTGTGTGTGTGTGTGTGTGTACAGGGGTTTCCTCAAAGACCCTGACAGCAGAGAGCATTACAGTCTGACTGAATGAGGTCTCTGTGTTCGGCAGAGGCTGTTGAAATAGAGGAGGTAGAGCTGGGAATGAAACAAGGCGAAAGTGTGTGTACACAAATACTCATTTACGGTCTTCACGCAAACACTTAAAACACACATATATGCGGTCGATATGGTGTAAGTCAATGGCTTTGGTCATTAGCTAATTGGAATTTTACTACTCACAATATTCAGGCACAGCGGGGCATATCCCAAAGGAGAATAATGTTTATTTTCCAAGATAGAGAAAGTAAGGCATAAAAAGAAGTGTCTGAAATATTTTGGCTTTAAATGCGACTGAGGGGCTTGGAAAGTTGATAAAACAGGCCTGCATAGATAAAATGCCTGCACGCAGGTGCACTTTGTACTGTTTCCTCTTGGAGCGCCGGGGGCTCGGACCCTTAGCCCCTCATTCTCCAGCCTTTATGTCTCAGGACACCCCCTCCACCAAAGGCATCTCTCTCTTTCACTCATCTTTTCTCTCCCTCTCTTCTTCTGTGGCGAGTCTCATGAAAGCGAAGTGGTGTGTTGTCGGTGTGGTCGGCTCCCCCGGTGAGCAGGAGGAATAGCTGCGGTATTGATCGACCGGCTCCCTGGAGCTCCCCTTTGGGGGGTAGAGGGGTGGGGGGACAAAAGGCACTGCCACACGCAGCCACCCCTCAGCACAAACACCGTCCTCACAGTAGCGCATACAGAGGACCATCTTTGTTCCATGCGTCATCAAGCGTTGGCTTTTATTTACCTTCATCTTCTCTCTCTGGCTCTTCTCATGGAGTTCCAAAGATTGTTTTCATTCCTTTGTCTCTTTGAATTGCTGATGCAGAAGTGCAGCGCTGATAGCCCGGCGGCGAAGAGACAGAGACAGAGAGAGATGGAGTTTTTTTAGAGAGGGAAAAGACTCAGGCCTTGCCCCTTCATTCCTCCCTAGACCTGAAGGAGACCATCTGGGTCATCCTCACTCTGAGCCCCTCTCGGTGGGGCAGCACTCGACCAATCGCATAACATGGGCATGGGACCTGCGACCTGCGACCGGTCGGGTCAGCAGAAGCTCTCAGACAGCTCCGTGCCCGCAGGCAGGCTGAGCTTCTTACACCCCGCCGCCAGAGCTGTTTAAACAGCCCGAATGATTTACATGCCGGCTTGGATGTGAGCAGCACTTTCATTGATTTCCATCTGCCTGCGCCCCAGTGTGGAGATCATGGCAGCAGGCGTGATGTCATGCAGATGAAGCTCAGATAAACAGCAGCTGAAGGTCACGCTCTCGCTTTTCTCGGGGAACCTGTGAGTGTCCGCTACACTGGGTGAGCTTTTAACTCTGCAGGGAAGCTGTGGAAGCAAGCAGGGAGTTGGCTGACATGGGTACTATAGTAGGCTATATGTAGGGTCAGATGATGTATTTGAGTCCACTGAAGGAGACTTCATATGGGCACTTGGTTTCAAAATCTAATGAGCTGCCCACCAAGGCATTGTATGCCACTACTGGGGAGTAACTCATGTATCCAGACCTTCAGACTGGTCAGAGTTCGCTTTGTTCCGTGTCGCTTTCCTGTAGCTCAGTGGTTAGAGCATGGCACTAGCAGTGCCAAGGTCATGGGTTCGATCCCAGGGATTGCACATACTCAGATACAAATGTGTAGTATAATGCAATGTAAGTCGCTTTGGATAAAAGCGTCTGCCAAATGCATAAATGTAAATGTAAAATGTAAATGTGTCTTTTTTAGGAGTGTGAAAATGTAAAGTCAATGTCCCTACAATAACAGGCCAGCGTGCATCTTATAAATCATTCATTCAAGTTTACTGCAACAATGAAGTCGCGAACTTCATATACTTTTAAAAATCCAGCGTTTAGTTGATCCTGGTAAGTGCTCATTGTCACAGTTTTGAACACTACGCCGTTCTTCTTCGACCAGGGGATTTGGTGTCCCACCATTTATTTTTAGGCGGACCATTAAAGACCACGACATACGCCTCCCCGACATCCGGTTCAGAATTCAACTAACCAGATGATGACTTTGAAAATCCTGAAGTTTTTCCATTTAAGTGTGCCATATGCATCAGACGTTCAGTGGTCTGTGGGCATGACGTCTAAGGCTAGGGAGTAACTAACTAAAAGCAGCAACAACTACATTAGCATCACAGTAGTTCAACTTTTTTCACAATAGTGTTGCCTTTCTATTAAAGGTGCCCTAGAATTAAAAACAGGCGAATCTCAACATAACATAGACTCTTACGTAACAGTCGGGATCATTAATATGTACGCCCCCAATATTTGCATATGCCAGCCCATGTTCAATGCATTACACAAGGGCAGCCAGTATTAACGTCTGGATCTGTGCACAGCTGAATCATCAGACTAGGTAAGCAAGCAAGAACAATAGTGAAAACTGGCAGATGGAGCAATAATAACTGACATGATCCATGATATCATGATATTTTTAGTGATATTTGTAAATTGTCTTTCTAAATGTTTTGTTAGCATGTTGCTAATGTACTGTTAAATGTGGTTAAAGTTACCATCGTTTCTTACTGTATTCACAGAGACAAGACTGGCGTTATTTTAATTTTTTTAAACACTTGCAGTCTGTATAATTCATAAACACAACTTCATTCTTTATAAATCTCTCCAACAGTGTGTAATGTTAGCTTTAGCCATGGACAACCATCAAACTCATTCAGAATCAAATTTAAATATCCAAATAAATACCATACTTACGCGATTAGACATGCTGCATGAGGAACACTTTGTAAAGATCCATTTTGAGGGTTATATTTGCTGTGTGAACTTTGTTTATGCACTGTTTAAGGCAAGCACGAGCTCCGTGGGCGGGGTGCGTGAGGATTTAAAGGGGCCGCAGCCTGAATCGGCTCATATTTAATGATGCCCCAAAATAGGCAGTTAAAAAAATGAATTAAAAAAAATCTGTGGGGGATTTTGAGCTGAAACTTCAAAGACACATTCAGGGGACAGCTTAGACTTATATTACATCTTTTAAAAAGATGTTCTACGACACCTTTAACAACTACTTTAAAAAGCTATAAATGATCCGCCTCTAGCCTAATAGCTGGGACTCGTTCTTTATGTATACAGATGTGACGCAATGAGGCAAAGACAAATGGCAACATGCTCGAATTTCCCATGAAAACCCACCAGTACCACCCTAATTATAAAACATTATTACAAGCTTTCCATTGTGAATCAAGCTAAGGTAAGGAAATAGTTTTGAACACTGGCTGGCTATGTACGTGCTCAAAAATTGTTTTTGGATAATTTTTAACCAAAAAAAGTTAAGGATAGCAGCTTTAAGAAAAGTAACCATTAGATTGCAAAGTAAGAAAGAAATGACAGTCGGCAGGAAGGAATAACAGTCAATTTTATTGCAGTTACTTTTCTTAAATAAGACATCCTTGATGACATATGCAGCCTTCAAATGCGACCTCCGGAGGACGCAGCCTCCGAAATGAGACGCAGGTGGTAGCTGATGTCCATATAAGGGATTTTCTTGTTTAATACTTCTATGAATCTCCCTTGTGGATTTTCTGCATGAGGGCGCCCTCTGGCTTCCAGTATGAATGAAACAGAAAAATTACATGAGAGTGTAAATGGAAAAATAATACTGAAGTACTTTGTAACGTAGTAACTTGAGTAGTTTTTCAGCAAACTACTTATTTACTCTTACTTGAGTATTGAGTATTTGTCAGTACTTCTACTTGTACTAAGGGCTGGGCGATATATCGCATGCTTTTGTCACGCGCATTTCGTCAGTAAAGCCGGTTCCCTGATTGCCGCTAAATCGCCATCACCTGCTTTCAAATGAAGCGGCATTTAATAGACAGAGCCGTAGTTCACTGATAAGCCACGCAATATCGCGTTCAATATCGACGGCGATTCATATCGATATTGAACGCGATATTGCGTGGCTTATCAGTGAACTACGGCTCTGTCTATTAAATGCCGCTTCATTTGAGGCAGCATTTTATGTATCCTTTGCAGAGAAGAGTTGGGGGGGGGGTATCGTGCAAGAAGCCAGACGAAGCAAGACAATTCTTATTGACAATTAATAGCTCAGTGTAATTAAAAATTTACTATTTCATGTCATGTTTGTGTAAAACTATCATGTTGTTTGCTGAACAACGTGCTAACATAAAAATGTCTGTGCAAAGAGCTGTTTGTGTGGATCACAGAGATCTAAATCAGCCACTTGCGAGGTTCAGTGATAGCTAGGATGCTGCCGCAGAAGGCAGCTGCTTATGTAGACAGGTGGCAGCAAAGTAGTTCAAGTTTAGATGCCAAAACGTTTTCAGTGAAGGATACTGTACATTTAGCGTGGAAACAACATAACATAACACCAGAATTCAGTTGGCTTGCCTACTTAGAAGAGTTCAGGCTGTGTTCCTATCCACAGAATGGTCTCACTCCTCAATTTGGATCAGAAGTGTCTGAGCACAGGTCGATTTGACTGGCTCCGGTTTTGGGTGGATCCTACAGAAAGGGACATTTTGTAACATTTAAAGGACATTTAACATTTTACAAGCTCACATCCCCTCCATAGTACATAGAGTATGTCTGTATTTCCAAAACCGGCAGTAAAATGGCACATCTCTCCATGCTCTTCCAGCAAGCCAGGGGGGTCAATCCCCTCTGCATACACAAGAGCAAAAGAAACCAGGGCAAATGAATTAATGAAAGTACTCACCCTGTTTTTTCTTTCCTTCTATCTCTCCTCCCAGCAGCACGGGGAAGCTGGGAAAATTTTAAAAGACCAGGATGAATTGCTTGTGTTGAGGGGGCAAGTTATTGAGTGAGAAGGTTGAGGAGGTGAGGGCAAAGGAGTACGAGAGTGGAGAAAATTGAAAGACTGCTGGAGATGCAAGGATGCAAATAGCCACAAACCTGAGAGTGCACTTCCACCTTGCGCATATGCAGGGACCTTCAGAAGGAAAGGGGGGATGGGTGGCGTGTTTGCAAGCTAGAGGGTAAGACAGTAAAGGCTGTGAGGATGTTGAAGGGGGGAGGTTATTAATTTTCAGTGTGCAGTAGAATCCAGCTGGTAGCTGCGACTTGCTTTCTGGTGTAATGAAAATGGCCAGAGTGGAAGATAAATGGCTCGTAAAGAGGGACCATTTAAATGCAGTGGGGCCCAATCTGGATGGTGACTAATCTCAGTAACCCCCCTCTTTTTTCTCCAACTCGTTTATGCATTGCCCCACCAATGGTCTCTCTCTCTCTCTTCTATCTCTCTCCTTTCTTTTCTTCCTATCCCCATTCCCTGTTTTTCCTCCCTTCCGCCACGGCTGCTGCTGCTTCTGACGTTCCCATGAATTGTGGTAAGGTCAGAGTTCAAGGCTTGCAGAGAATTATCTTGATTTATGCGGGCGCAGGGCCGGTAGCAGAGCGAGCGTGCCGTCCGCCGCCGGGCCCTGCCGGAGCTGCGCGCCTGTTTTACGGCTCCCCAGCGGCAGGGCTGCGGCAGCTTCGTGCACGGCTGAAGAAATGGGCTGCCGCCGCACCTGCCGTTTTTCATCCTTTGCGGGTCGAAGGTGTATGAAATATCTCTAAAGCGCCTAATAAGTTTCTGAAAAACGTGTTTTTAAAACAAATTGATTTTGATGCTTTATGAGGCCCAGGACCTGCTGCAGTTCTGTGAGAGTGACCGAGCGTGTCGATGTGTGTGAAGGAGAGGGAGAAAGTAAGATAGGGATTTGCTTCACAGTGTATTAGCTCATCTGACAGCAAAGAACACTACAGTTTCTCACCTGTGGAATGACAGCTATTCACAAGCTGTGATATTTCAAACCATTTTAGCCCTACTTATTCGTGTAAAGTATACTACTACACATACAAATAATACCACATCCCATTGTGCCGTCATGCTATCGAGTGGGTAATAGAGAATGGGGAATGGGGTCTTACGCAAGCAGGTGTCAGCTGTCACTTCTAGGGAGTTGGAACCTACAGGATCAGATCATCGTGATGGATTCAGATGAAATCACAACACAGAGGAGGCCAAAACCCATCTCAGCAGCCACTTCATAACGCTACGATGCGCTTCGAGTCTCGACTCCCACTGTGTTCCTCCATTACATTTCCCCTCGTGGCCATATATGACTGTGTTTATGTCACATGTAAAGATGAGAGATCTCATGTCAGATTTATCATTCATAGAGCGCTCTGCGAGAGGCCCGTAGCCGTTTACGAGTCCTGCAGCAATGCGCTGTCAGGGACATCCAGCCACAGATGTGTGCTCTGGCCAATGTGGTGACAGCATGACATGAAAATGGATTTGTTCTGTGCTGTAGGGGTGCAGGGGAGGGGTGCCTTGGTGTAAACGCTCCCAGAATGGGGAGCCTTTCCAGCATGCCCCACCTGGCCCCGTGCGCCTTTCGTTTCTGTTCCGCTTTTAACTCTCCGTCCCACATAGCCAACCAGGCGGTGGAGGGGTCAGAGGTCACGTTGTGTGGTGCGCTTCTTATTTTTCCTCGCTCACTAGTTTTGACAGGAATCTGTTTACCTCTCCCTACGGCAGCACTTCCTGTCTGACACGTTTGGGAGGCGAGGAGCTGAAGAAAAGGGGGGAAAAAAGAGTAAAAGAGAAAATAAAGACAGAGACAGGTGGGGAGAGAAAGACAGAGAGCTCCCTGCTTCTATTTAGAAGTGTGTTCGAACCGAAGACATCTGAAGACCTTATGAAGTGCGCTGTCTCTGTGCGAGAGCAATAACAGGCTGAGTGAATCACGCTGACTCAGCTCCTGCGTTTGGATTTTCATTTCTTCTTCCTACTCGGCAAACACGTCAGCGCCTCCCCTCTTCTGGCCGATACCAGCCCGCCTGCCTGAGCGAGCACAAGCTCCTGCCGAAATGAAGTTGCCTCTCCGCAAACCTAATTTTCCCTCCAGAAATTTATGAAAAGCATTACATTTTCCTCGCTGCATAAAATCCATGGGATGGGGTCTCTAAAGGAATCAGAGCTGGGAAACAAAAGACAAATTGGATTTGCGTATGTGGACTCTGACCTGGGGATGGGAGGGATGGGAGAAAAAAACCTTCCATGCCTTCTAGTCCTCCTGCTTCCTATTGCTAGTGTTCTTTGGGGAGTGTTTGATACAATTGTACAAAGCTTGGTGGTCTGTCTCTTCCTCTCCCTCTCTCTTCCCTCTGTCTCCATGATCTACAGGACACAAAGGCAATGGATGACCATAAGTGGTCCACTAGCGTAGTCCACAGTGGTGCAGCCTGAGACTTCAGACCAATTACACAGTCCCGAAACAAGCTATTCATATCCAGGCTAAAACTGTGCGATAAGGCTTTGTGTGATACAGTAGTTGGAGGCCAGTGATTGAATTACGGGGCATCCCCTGTGACTAAGCGGCTGTAATTAAACTGTAATTTAAGATTACATTATTAAACGGAGGCTTTATTACCACGCATCCCCTGTAACCTCACCTCTACTGCTATATCCTTATCAAAACCAAAATGATTAAGAAAGTGAAAGCGTTCTCATTGTCCGGCTGTAACAGTCTGCTGGAATACGATCCGGACTAATGAGACATAATCTAATTGAGCTTTTATCTATTGTAACAGACCGACAGAGGTGGTTATCGATGCCGATCATTCCCAGCGGCAGGTGGAATTCCGTTGGACTCGAAATGAGATTCCACAATACGCAGCATTATAATACAGTTTGTCCCAGTTTTGAACTTTAAAGTGGTCATGTGTGAAAGGGATAATTCTGTCAACACCCTCATGTCATTCCAAAACAAAAAGAGAGATTTTGAAAATGTGTTGGTTGTTCTTTTCCAATTACAGTTAATGGGGGCTGAAGCTTTAAAGATATTTTTCACTCAGTAATAAAAATTATTTTATCTTTTACTCACTTGCATCTTGTTCCAAACCCATAAGACTTTGGTTACTTATTTTTTGTCCCACCATTGAAAGCCCATGTAAGCAAAATTTACAAGATCCAAAAAGGCATTGTAAAACAAAGAATACAGTGGTTTAATCCCAATCTTGTGAAGAGATAAGATCACTTTATATGAAGAACAGATTTAATTTAGGCTTCATTCACGTATAAACACATACATAAGTGTGCATCACATATGTTAAATGTGGAAGCTTGTGTGTGCGTCACACGCTAGAACAAACCTCACTGGTTCTCTTGCACCTTTATGACCTTTTTGGATGCATGGACTTTCAAAGGAGGGACAGAAACCTCTTTGGTTTCGATAAAAAATATCTCAATTTGTGTTCTGAAGACTTAAGCCCGAAACACACCAAGCCGACAAACTAGTGGCGACGAAAGCAGACTGCGGGGTTGGCTCACGTCGGCAGCATCTGGGTCACTTGCCCTGACACCCCAAACCGACGCTCGAAACCCGACGGCCAAGTAGCACATCCGTTCTGCATCTGCGTAAGAGGGAATGTCTTTCCGTACCAGCAGGTGGCAGTAGCTGAACAGCCAATCAGAATGATCAGATGTTTCGACTGACTGACGAGCTCCGACACCGATTCAACATGTCGAATCGGCCGAAAAAAGCTGACAAGGACCAACTTCAGGCTTGGTGTGTTCCGGGCTTCATGGGTTTGGAAAAACATGAGGGTGAGGAAATGAATTTACATTTTTTGTGTGAACTATAACTTTAAGCTTAAAGTATACTGTTTTTTTTTTTTTTTTATGTGTACACTAGAGTATGCATATAGTGCACTTGGCATACATTTTGCGTGGACCCCAATTTTTCTATTCGCACATACTCTGTATACTGTATACTCCTGGATTTTATTGATTAATTAGTTGGTCCACAAGGTGGAAACACTGGCCAAGCTTTTTGTTTCACAGACGAAAAAAAAAGAAGCAGAAAAGATGGATTAACAATAATAGACACCCATAGGGTTAAGCTCTACCCAAAACTCTACATAGACAAGACAGTGACAAAGTTTATAGTCTCCATGTGTCAAATGCCTGTTCACGCATTCTATCAAATGGAGTATACTTTGAAAGGATTTTCTTTCTGCTCTACAAACGTGCTAATCTTTCATGCCAAAACTTAAGTATACAAAAAGAAAGCAAAAGCCCCATAAAAGACCTTTCGACTTATGCTCTGTATTCCATTCCATGATACAGTAGCTTTGTGTGATGAACAAACCAAAATTTAAAGTGTTTATTCAGCCAAAAAAATGAAAATTATGTCATTAATTATGTCATCCTTATGTCAAACCTGTAAGACCTTCGTTCATCTTCGGAACACAAATTAATATATTTTTGATGAAATCCGAGAGCTGTCTGACCCCTCCATTGACAGCAATTTAAAACAAACAAAAGTAACGACTTTATTCAACAAATTATTCTCTTCCCTGTCAGTCTCCTTCACTGTTGATGTTGTCAACACAGTGCAGCACTTCCGGGTTCTACATCAGAACGCTGGCTCATTATTGGCCGGCTCCTGCATCAGCATCACACGCATACGTCGTGCTGCTCACGTCAGCCAATACTGAGCTGACGTTCTGACGCAGAACACGGAAGCACTGCACTGTCTATACAATGTAAACCGCATAGGAGACGGACATAGAAGAGAAGAAATTGTTAAAGTCGTTATTTTTTTTGGTTTTTGCAGTTAAAGGTTGAACAAATGTAATCACGTGGACTATTTTAACAATGTCGTTCATTGAATTCACCAATTCATTGAAAAGATCCAACTCAGAAGAGCAATTCATTACGACTTGGACTTCATTCCTGCCTCATTAACACTTAAATTAGAGCTAGGGTGGATATCAAGATTATCAGTGAAGGGCAACTTTCGGTGAGGACTTTTTATGGCACTTTTATCATTTTAGACCTTGACAGCACAAGTCCTCATTCACTTTCATTTTATTCACTTTCAAAATTATGTCCAGGTTATTCTTCAAAAATTCACCTTTTGTGTTCCACATACAAAAGAGAGTCATATGAGTTTGGAACGATGAGTGAATAATGATATTTATTTCTGGCTGAACTGTTCCTTTAGAGATGTTCCAGCCACAATCTCAGAAGTTGAATAGTATACGTCTGTGTATACTGTTTGTGCAGTGACTCTTTGGCATCGTGGGTAGTTGGTGCTAGCTCATAAATGGCTCTGTTGAACCTATTTAAGCATCTCCAGTGAAACAAGGAGGACGACTCAGTGCACTGTTATGCAATTAGCAATTACACGTCCACACGTTATTGTTTTTTCGCCATATGGTTTTATTTATAAATGCCAGCCTCTCCTCCCACAGTCCCCTGCTGGGAGAGAGGGAGAGAGGCAGAGAGGCAGTGGCACATGGCCAGGGGAGGATGTATGCAGTATCGCTCTCTATATCTCTTAGTTTGTCTGTCTCGATCTCTCTTTCTTTCTACCTTCCCTCTCTCCTTTCTCCATCCTTACTGTTTCTCTCTTTCTCTCCCAGATAAAACTTTGATACATTGGCAAAACATTTATGCTTGCAGCATGGCTCAGAGGAAGCAGTAAGAAAAAAAATCAATATTGCTCCACCGAGCATGTGTAATACCTCAAATGAAAGAATTCCTGAGTTCTCTTTCATAGATGGAGCACAGTCACTGCCCCGGGCCTGGGTTATCATCAACTGCAGGACTGTGCCCAGCTGTCTCTACGCTCCAAAGTTACGGGTCAGTATTTGGCGGGAGCTCATCGGTATAGAGAGCGCAGCCACTTTCAGGGCAGATTGGCTAAAGATCACATCTTTGACCTTTGACATTTGCCTCTCAAATCATCCTTCTGACCTAAACCTCTGAAACAAGAAAGGAGAAAAAAGATGTGTGTTAGAGAAAGATCGGGAGAGGACGAGACGCGGTCACCCGTGTTATGTCAATAGTGCTCTGGTGGCGGAGTGGTGTAAATTGATCTTTTACAGTTTGTGGAGGTGACGGTGCCTGTAGGAAGGCAGATAAATCAGGCAACCTGGGGCTTAGAACATTGATTGGTAGGACCTGTGACAGAGTGAAGGGGAAAGAGAGAGACGGAGAGAAAAAGAGGCTTCCAGCTCAGGCCCTGTGGGACGGGTGGGCTTGAACAGGAGCTTACATGTTATACCTCAGAGGGGGAGAGATGAACTCATAGGCCTACTCAAGCATTAAACACAAGCCAGTCCTGGTTTATTTTTGTGTATGTTAATTTGTTTTGTGTGTGTACTGAATAGGCATGGATATATTTTCTAACGTATGATATGTTTTCAAGAATAAACAAGGAGTTAGAAGCCTCAGATTCAATATGATATTAAAGGGGTCATGAACTGCATTATTTTATTGTTTTATAATGTTTCCTGGGCTGCACTTATGATTTTAACATCAAAAATTGTCATAATTTAGAAATAAAAGGCGTTTTTCCTACCCTGATTTTAGCTCTCTGATTTGAACGCTCTGTTTTAAGGGGCGTGTCTTCTGTGAGACTTCAGTGGAAACGCCCACTGCTGTGATTGGCTGACATTTTTGCATATGGAAATAGCTAAGTATTACTCTCTCTCTCGTTTTTACTATGACAGATTCTCAAGGTTTACTAATCATGAAAAGTGTTGATTATAGCATTATATTTAGATTGTGGCATGAAAGGTTGCAGTGATGAACATGTAGCTGCTCTCGTCATTGTAACTAAATTTGCACACTAACGAATGCTTTCATCATAACTAATAGTGCAAACAGTGTAAATAAGAGATTCATTGATTCTAGTGGTATTTATTGACAGCTCCAGCGATTGTAAAGGGAGCGTTCTTTGATCGCTTTCTACATATAATTTAATCACAGTTTAAATAACAGATTATTTTCATCCTACTAAGAGAAACAATGTGAAGTTGACTGGTTTGATTTACTGACCATAAACGATTTTGAGACAAAAACATCTGCCTGTAGGCCTACATGAATCATTACATATCAGATGTCATTGGTCACTGGAGATTTTGGTTAGACATGTACACATAATCCATACATATCAAACGATCTGTAACAAAGCAATAGTGACACAGTAAAAACTTTTTTACTTACATAAGTGGGTTGTACCGTTCCTGTCAGCTCCACAGGCTCTCTGCAAATTTTACACTCAACAACATTTCATACAACATTTTACACTCTTCAAAGGCATGTTTATCACTTAGTCGCTCGATCCAGTGTTAGTGTCACGTCTGTTATTTGCCTACTACTACTTGTCGTGATTGAATCAGTGGGTGGGGCTACTGAACTTTATGGTTTGTGATGTCACCAGCCGGTTAAGAAGCTTGTTGTAGTCCTTAAAAAGTGATTTCTGTAAAATAACATATCTCCCTTTGCACTCAACTTTGAGCATCGTAACTTTGCAGATGTTGTTTATGCTCAAACAGCAACATTACACACTAACTAAAGTTAAAATGTCATAATCAAGGACCCCTTTAAAATAGATAATTTTTTTAACCTGTAAACCTACTGAATCGTATTCAATATGGAAATTTCTAAGGCCTCTAAATTATCAACGTCAAAACATTTCTGAAAAACCTGTTGCACACAATCTTCTACATGCCTTCTGTCATCTGATTGATAGTTTATACTAAGTAAACATAATTATAACTTTCATATTTTTAGTACTATTTCAAGACAAACACTTACTGGACTGAAGCAACCTTTGTTTCCTTGATTATTCATACATCATTTTTTAGAAAAATCATGTTAATTATGATAGATCAGGCTTTTAAGGAATGTTTATCTATACATCTCTCAATTATTATTGTATTGCATTATATGTGTTGCCCCCCACAATAAATATAGAGCTCTGATCATAAAATAAGCATTTCTATATCATCTTCATATTATTGGGAGATATAGAGTGACAACTGATATGTATGCATTTTATGTAAGTAGTCTGCTAAACTCTTATCGTTACAAACTATCATAATTTCATCTCACTTTTTGCTCATTTGAGTATCAGCAAGTGCATCAAATTATATATTTTTGCTCAGTTTGGGCCTCTGATTATTATTATTATTATTATTTTATTTATGTCCTCCAACAATGTGGCTCTTTTCCGGTATGCTAGGGTTAGGGTTAGTGAGGTTTTTTTTTTTTTTTTTTTTTTTTTTTAAATAATATTTATGCATTTTTACATCTTGCATCAAATTAATGTTTAATAGAGAATTTTAATTAAATGTCCCAATTTATTTCATTTTTTGTATTTCCATCAATCATTTTATTGACAAGATCAGCATTGTTTACTCAACCCTGCTTGTTTTTCTTTTATTTTATTCCCCTAACATCTCTCTACATAACTCCCTTACTCCTTCAAGTCCCGTCCATCATATTTCTCTCGTTGAATATGTGCCATTCACGTTAGGTCACATTGCAGAAGTCTTTGCGAATGCAGTCTTAAGTGACTTCCATGTTGCGTATGTGTGAACATGATCAGATTCATCTGCTTCTCAGACTCATAAAAACACACACACACACACAGTCTGTAAAATCCCAGTGAAAACATCAGAGCTTCAGGCATCAACACCTTAAAAATATGAATGATATTTTTAGTATTAAATGATAATGCATTCTTGCATTCCTTCCTCTCAATCTCTCTCTTTTCATTACTGTCCTCTCCTCACTATGAAGAACAGACTCACTCTCTCTCTCTCTTGCCTCCACTCTTCTGTGTTTGTGTATGTTGAAGTGTGTGTGTGTGTGTGTGTGTGTGTGTGTGTGTGTGTGTGTGTGTGGGTGTATCTTGTATATTCAGTTTTACAGTTATCCGCCAGTGCAGAAAGAGCGTGCCTGTGTGTGATAACAGCGTGGTTGTCTAAGGCTTTGTTTGTGTCTGTTTGTTTGCCTGTCCGCGCAAGTTTCATTTCAGCCGAAAACTAACTCATTTACGAGGTTGCGGTAACACCGCGGCAAAATGCCTAATTGTTCCTCAAATTTTCTTTACAGCAATTTGTAAGGATTGTACATCCCCTACACGGTGACTCACAAACACACACCACATCTCTCGCTCTCTCAGGGCCCGGCTCTGTAAACATTACCTCATAGCTCCCCGGCGCTCCTGTGGGAACCAAGCCCTCTTCTAATAGAGAAATAAAGGGACATCCACCCCGGCCCTGCCCTTAGCCAACCACCATACAATCCACAACAAAGGGGTCGGGGGGTCCTAATTCCCTGGCAACGATATAAATTGTGCCACTTCTGGGAGCCGTGAAGGAAACGAATAGCACCCCCCATCCCCCAATCCACCCACAAGAAAAAAAAAAAAGAAAAAAAAATCAAATAATCGAATAGGAGAAAAATGGCAAAAAAGTCATGAAAGGGCCGGCTGGGTGCAGAGCGTGGAGGGCCAGAGGTCTTTTGTTTGCGCAAGCCGAGGGAAAAGGGTGAGAGAACACAAAGGCCAGGTCAGACTCTGAGTTTGGGGTCAGCTTATCCTGAATAGGAGGCTGCACTTGGGCCGCACTCTTTCAGAAGGGAAACTCACTCAAGTGAGAGCTGTCAGGCAGATGGGTGCTTTCACACTCGCTCTGAATCTACCCCTGAGTGCTCTTATGTGAAGGTGCGAACGCAGTTGTTTAGATGCGGATGTGGACGTCACTTCTTTTTATAAATGCGGTTTAGCTTGTCCTATTGTAGACCGGAGGTGAACTGTCGCAGTAGAAGCTTTGCAGATAATTTGATTGAGAGAGCCGGCAGTCCTCGATTGCTGATCTTAAACTGTGTGTGTGTGTGTGTGTGTGTGTGTCGAGACAGAGAAAGGGAGAGTGTGCGGATAATTGGACCGCTGTCTTATCTAGTGGCTCTGACACAGTGGAGAGAGGGTCACTAGCAGGGGAGCGAGGGAGAGAACAGTGGCTCAACAGTTACCAATCATTTCAAACCCCACTAAAAGAGAGGCGCAGAAGAAAAGCATTGTGGGCCGGCTTTCTCTAAGGGTTCAGCCCTGCCGAGGTTCAAAGGGCCGATGGCCCCACAGGCATGACCTGCTGCCATAGGATGGAATAATAGAGCTCAGAGGCCATGGCCCAGCACAATTAGAGCTATTTCACTCTCCCACACACACACACACACGTTCACACATGCAACATAACGTCATGTCTCACGATTACCACTTTACAAACTATATGCGAGAAAGATTTCAGAGCAACTTTGGTCTTTTAAAAACATTGTTTGTGCATTAAAAACTACATTGTTTTAATCTTCATTAATGTGTCTTCAACAAGTATTTTAATCAGTAAATTTATTGACGAGATTAGCACTGTTCTCTTCACTCAACATCTCTTTAACTGGCACGTCCTGATTTTGCAAAGTTAGACATGTATGGGTCAACATATTTTATTGATCCTGGAAGAATATTCCTGTCCGAAAATTCAATTCTAACCATATCCATACCCCTAAACCTGTCCCTTCCCATAAGTTATCCCTACACCAGTTTGGGTTGTTTGGCAACCTAGTGCTGGGTTGAAATTGGACAAACCCAGCGTTGGGTTGTTTTAAGCCAGCTGGTTGGGTTAAAAGTTTGACCCAACATGCTGGGTTGTTTTTATTAAACTCAACAATTGAATAAAAATTGCTATATTGCTTGCTTAAAATGAACCCAAAATATGTTGGACATTAAAATCACACACAGAATTACTTGTGACAATACAGGCAACAGTAATAATCAAAATTTATTAATAAGAAATGCTAAAAAATGCAGGGTTAAAAACAACCCAAGTTGGGTTGAAAATGGACTAACCTAGTGGTTGGCTTAAATGTTTGCCCAAGCACTGGGTAGTTTTATTTAACCCAAATATTGTTTAAAAAATTACTATATAGCTTGTCTACAATCAACCCAAAATATGTTGCAAATTTAAAATCAGACACATAATTACTAGAGGCAACAATTGTAATCAAAAGGTGAACATTTATTAATAAGCAATTTAATAAATGTTTATCGTTTAATTATTAATCATTAAACTTATTAATAAATGTTCATATATTAAACATATTAATGAATGTTAATTTCCAACATAGTTTGGGTTCATTTTAAGCAAGCAATACAGTCATTTTTAAACAATAGTTGAGTTAAATAAATCTACCCAGTGCGTTTGGCAAACATTTAACCCAACCAGTGGGTTAAAAGAACCCAATCACAGTTCTCTCTCCTCTCCACTTCGATTAATTTTCTTATATTCTTGTCATAATTGCAGCGGTGTGTTGCTGAAACCTGAGCCAGTGATGGGCCGCTGTTCAGCGGGGAAGCTGCGAACTTTAGACCGCTGCTCTGCATCTCTCATGACCGAAAGATATTGTGACAGACTCCTTATAACCTGCACATAAACAAACAGTACAGAGTTCTGAGAACATAGTTTAACATCCTAATTAATAATATTCAGTATTATAACAAATAAAATCAGTTTATTCAAGGAAAAAGACATTTTCAACATGCAAGATGACCGATGCTGACTGACATCTCCTCTCTGTATATTGCATTGCATAAATAAAATGATTAACAGCACCATAAAGACTGTTACACTCTGTGTAACCCAACAGGTGTAAAATCAGAAGGAAATGGTGAATAACACAGATGTAGAAGCACCTCACCCTGGTTGTAAGCCTAAACTTGACATAAACTGTAAACTTGTCCCTCAGATCTGATTGGTTGTTTGGAATGTTGATCCGGAATCATGTTGCACTTGGTGAAATCAAGCTCTGCCCGACTCCTTCAAGTCCCGCCCATCATATTTTTCTCATTGAAAATGTTTAATTCACTCTGCATCACATTGCGGAAGTCAAACGGGAAGCGAACGCAGTCCATATTGACTTTAGCATATTTTTGCAAGGCCTGTATGAATGAACATGATCAGATGAGTATGTTCGTTTGCTTTTCATATCACTATTTTAGAACACTGACATTCACAAGTGAAATTCTTGCATAATTCTAAGCGTGGTTTGTATTAAACGTATCTTAACTCCAGCCTCGCAGTGTCACGCTGCCCTTGTTTCTTTTCCCTCTGTAAAAAGGATGTTTCCCCTCTCAGCTGCAGTTGTGGTCCCAGATTCTGTGGAATGCAATTAGGAAGCTTAAATGAACTGGTAATGGAGAACCTGGTCTCCAAATCACGGTTGCTGTGGCAACAGCTGCACACAACACCGCCTCCAGTAGTTTTGTCACTTTATCTGCAAAATGCACAATTGAGCCCTAAACCAGCACTCTGCTGGGAAGAAACAGCTGTGTCTCTCTCTCTTTTCTCTGTCTCTCGCACTCGCTCTCTCTCTTTTATTGAAGACAATCATCAAACACATCTACGCTCCCCCTCAGTTATGCTGTGGATGAGTGGGGGTCGCACGTGATGCCTTTAAACCCCACATAAGATTATCTGTATGTGTATATCGCTTTGGTCGGATTTGAACTTTCAGTCTGGGAGAAAAGGATTTATCGGAGTTGGAAACCTCTGTGCTCTTAGAACACGGATGGTGCTGCCACTACTCCACAGCAGTTCTGATAAATACTGGAAACGGTGACGTGACTTACATTTTTTGGAAAAAATAAATTTGTGAAAAGATAGCTATAAAATACTTTGGTATAATCTTAAAAATACTTATAATGCAGGTAAAAATAATAATTTTATATATACCAAGTGCAACGTGCAACATGTTCCTGGAACAACATTTCAATCAACCAATCAGATTTGAGGAACAAGTTTACAGTTTATGTCAAGTTTAGGTTTACAACCAGGGATAGGTACTTCTACATCAGTGTTATTCACCTATCATTTCCCTCTGATTTTAGGTATAACTTATGGCCAGGGTTAGGTTTAGGGGTTAGCATTACATTTTCAGTCAGGAATGTTGTTCCAGGATCAACAAAATATGTTGACCCAGGAACACATCTAACTCTGCCCTCATGACTGTGTGCTGATCTCAATAACTCTTAGATAATTAAAATAGATAACTTGACCTTTTTATGACAAGGCTCAGAAAATGTATAATTAACAAAAACTTGATATTGAAAACTTTATAGAATTATATTTATGAATTAATATTCATATTTACAATAAAATACATTTACCTTCAAAATATATGTATTACTTTTTCAAATGTATTCAAGATGTAAGGAAAATATGTTATGGAACCTATTCACATTTTTGGGGTCCTCAGAAGTGGATGTCGTCATGGTTGGGTAAACTTCAATTTAAGTAAATGGAAATAGAAAACAACAAATTTTAGGGATGCATATTTTGGTATCGGCCAGTATATGTTAATTTTTTATGTTATCGTTATCGGCCCAATAACAAAATGTGGCCGATATATTAAAGCCGATAAATAATGTGCACTGCTCACCATGATGGTTTGAATTGCTTGAAATATGATTTAAATAACTTCAAAAAGGAAAATACAGTTAAGTGCAACAAGTGCAAGTCTGTCTGTCTTTTAATAGTGAAACTTTTGTCTTTGTAATCAGGCTCTCAAAAATTATATAAAAATTTGGATTTAGATTTATCAGCCAATATATCAGTTATCGGCTTTCAAATATAAAGTATTATGGGTTATCAGTTACCAGTTTCGGCCAACATTTTCATATCGGTGCATCACTAACAAATTAAATTTTTGCATTCCCACACTCTAAAAAAAATGCTGGGTTAAAAACAACCTAAGTTGGGTTGAAAATGGACAAACACAGTGATTGGGTTGTTTTAACCCAGCAGTTGGGTTAAATGTTTGCCCAATCTGCGGGAAGTTTTATACAACTCAACTATTGTTTAAAAATAACTGTATTTCTTGCTTAAAATGAACCCAAAATATGTTGGAAATTAACATTTATTAATATGATTAATAAATGAGCATTTATTAATACATTTAATGAATAATAATTAAACAATAAACAGTTTTTAAACTGCTTATTAATAAATGTTCACCTTTTGATTATTATTGTTGCCTCTAGTAATTATGTGTCTGATTTTTAATTTCCAACCTATTTTGGGTTCATTTTAAGCCAGACATATAGTCATTTTTAAACAATAGTTGGGTTAAATAAAACTACCCAGCACGTTGAGCAAACATTTAACCCAACCGCTGGGTTAAAACGACCCAGTCACTGGGTTAGTCCATTTTCAGAGTGCATATTGGTCAGAACAGAGATGTCAGCAGTTTGTGTTAGAAACACTCAAGAAATGGTTAATCGGGACAACCTGACTACCTTAAGAGTTCAAATTTAAAGCAGCTTGCCCAAAATCACACACTAGATCACACGGCTGGAACTAGAGCTTAGATCATATAACGCCATCTTGGATTAAAAAAAAAAAAAGTTTCAGCATGTTACAGGTGATTCTGTAAAACATTGTTTGGAGCTTAATCAGAAAGCAGTAAAGTAAAACATATCTGTATTTCCTGTTCTGGAGGAATGTGCTCACTGAATTGTGGTGTATTGTGGGCTGAATGGGGCCTCTTGGCAGGCACCACTTTTGAATCTGGCTGTTGCCGTGGTAATGAAGCAGTTCAATGCACGCTCTCTCTCTCTCTAAACCAGCTCAGTCTGACAGAAGACCTTGGCAGGCAATCCTGGCTCCACCAGAGCCTGCCGTGAGAACCTGTTTTCTGTCTCCTTTTTTCTGCAGGCAGGTAGGCAGCCACCTGCTGCAGGAGCTAGCTCCAGTCTCAGAGCCAGGGACCCCGGCCAAGTCTCAGGCACCAGCCTGGCTGCCTTATCCCTCCTCTGGGTGTGCTTACTGCTCTCTCTTCCCGTTAAACGAGCCCCCGTGCAGACGACCTGTGTTGGACACCTTTAGGGGGGTGAGTCCACAAGCACCAACTGGTAGGAGTAAAGGATTTAGTCAGGATCGCATCCAGGAACGTGGTTGCTGCGAGCAGGACTGAAATCAAGCATGTTTCTTTTCTCCAGCCCTGGCAGCTTCTGTCAGTCAACAGGAACTTGGCGCTCAACTCGCTCTCGCACCAATAACAGGTGTTGTTTTCACATCATATGTTTTTTTTTTTTTTCCTCTGCTTTAACAATTTGTCTATGAGAGCTCAGCCCAGTTAAGAGCGTGAAATGTTGCACATTCTCTACCTCCACCCTTCCTCCCCTGCCTAAATCTGTTAGCTGACACCTGAGAAGGTCCAGGTGATAGCGCAGAGATGTATTTGTCTCACTGAGTGCCATATAAAAGCTTTAGGATCTTTGTGAGTGTCAAACAAGTGTATCTTTCCCCACCCATTGGTGCGTTTCCCAAAAGCATTGTTAGCCAACTGGTCACAAGTTCTGATGTTACCGACATAGTTCAACGATTCTGAAATCAAACATCAAATAAAGCAAAATGTCAGGGAACAAAAAAACATTGTAGTAATCAGGTGCCATGTTCGTTACAGCAGCATCTCAGAGAAATTATGTTGTGGAGAAAACTACTGACTGAATGAACGCATATATGTTAGTAAATATGCCAGTTTCATTGCATAATGTGATTAAAAAATTAATGGTTTTCTATTGTTTGTGAAAATAAACTATAATATTCTGAACTGAATCGATTAAAGGATTAGTTCACTTTCAAATAAAATTTTCCTGATAATTTACTCACCCCCATGTCATCCAAGATATCCATGTCTTTCTTTCTTTAGTTGAAAAGGAATGAAGGTTTTTGATGAAAACATTTCAGGATTATTCTACTTATAATGGACTTCAATGGCCTCCAAACGGTTGAAGGTCAAAATGTCAGTTTCAGTGCAGCTTTAAAGGGATAGTTCAACCAAAAATGAAATTTTAATGTTTATCTGCTTACCCCAGGGCATCCAAGATGTAGATGACTTTTTTTCTTCAGTCGAACGCAAATTATTTCAGATTGTGTTCGTCTGAAAGAAGATACACTGTAAATTCAAATAGTATTCCTTACTATAAAAACACTAGTATGTTTACTTGATTTTAAACAAAATGTTGTCTTTACTACAAATTTGTAATTGTTGCTGAAATTTTAGAACAGATAGTTCCCATAACTAATGTAATTTGTGTAAAATTACAAAAAATGTTCAAGACATGCCAAGACACACAGTGCTGAATCAAACGGACTGAGGATTCAACGTTATGTTTGCAGAGTGGATCTACTTCGGTGAAATAAAAGTAAAAGCTATTCTTGCTGTCTATTAATGGCTTGTTTACTCAGAAAACCCAAGTTAAGATCAATTAGTCTGATGTTGATTTTCCTAAAAAGTTTTTTTTTTTTTTTTTTTTCACTTACCAAGATGGTGATTCATGTTCCCTTTGTTTGGGCACTTGGAACTTTGCTAAAGATTTTATAATTCTCTCCATTTTGTTGCAGCCATGCATCAAGAAGTCATTGTTTGTGGTTTCAAACTAGGAAGAGAAGTAATAAAAATATAATTTTTAAGAGATGATCTGATTTCTAACTGAATGTTGTTTAGTTAGATGTTTAATTTTCGTATTCAGTAGTAATGTTTTAAAATGTTTGTGCTAACACTATGTTACCAACATCTTGTTAAACTTTTAATTGAGTATCTGTAACAGTAGCTTACAGCTGACCACTTGAGCCACACACAGATCTCAACATTCAGCATGCAAACCACAACAATGGTGACAATAAAATTGTATTTAAAGTAAATTAAGTACTCTCTACAGTTCTTCTTTTAGTTAGTAGTACTCTCGTGTAAGTGAACTATACTAACAAAGCTTTTGTCAGTACAACATACTATTCTTCTTTCACTTTACTTGAAGAAAATGTGGAAACCGATTGCACATAGTTGTTTAAGTCTATGTAGCATAAAATGTCAGATTAAAGCCATGTTGAGAATAATAGTGTTTAAGATGTTTGTAGAACACAATATAACACTGTTAGTTAAATGGAATTTAATTAAATCTTAAGTAAGATTAGTAAATATTTTAGAGTATGTTAACTAGAATTGATATTAAACTAACTTGATATTTATTACTTAATTTACTTGGGAAGAGTTAGATTTCTTTACTTTTAATAGATTATTATCTTAACTTCAGTTTTACCTTTAAGTGTGCGTTGCAAAAATAAGGCAATCGGTTTCCAAACTTTTTTTAAGTAAAGTGAACTTGTTAGAATTTACAGTGTAGTCATATGAACCTAGGATGGCTTGAGGGTGAGTAAATGATGGGATAATTTTCATTTTTGGGTGAACTATCCCTTTGAGATGCGTTTTGGTCGATCAGATCACAGGTCACATTACTGTTTGTTTTAATCCGTCTCTTTTGTCCACTTTCAGCCACTTCTGTCCTGATTTCTTCAAGGGGAGTATCTATGGGCAGGTAGATGTATGGGCTTTTTCAGATCTTTGATGATCTTTCAGATCCCATGATGACAGAAAAACATACTGGGAGCATCAGGTTTCGTTTCTGCTCTGACAGCCGCAAGACCGTCCGAACACTGTGAGTGTGTGTTAGAAATCAGGAATGGTTGAGAGAACATTGTGCTTGGTATGTTTTTTATCTTCAAACCAAAGTTTGGTCTTCAGCCGACAAAGTTTAAATCCCGTCTAGAGCTCTTTCCATATGTTTACGCATTAGATCAGTAGGAGGAGAGTAGGTGTCGACCGCATGAGCATTTACACTACGCAGTCAATCCAGTCATATATGTTTTCAACTACCTCTAGAAGTGGTTTTACACCCTGTTTACACCTGTATTTATCGTCATCCACTTGTGATCAGAGCAACCAAAATGCATCTCAATACCAGGTGGAAACAGGGCCTATGACATGACCAGTTGGTTAGTTCCTGTGTTACATACTCGTACAGAAAACGCACCCCAGATTGTAGTCCTGCAAGCCATGCTTTCTTTTCCTTCTCATTCTCTCTCGATCTCTTTTCTTAAGCAATTTACAAAAGAATCATTTCAGTCTCACATGTGTATTGTATTAGGCATACTTAACTCTTTTCCCTGTAGTCAAAGGGCATTTTTGGAGGAAAGCTGTTCTGTCCCTGAGTCACGCAGGGCTTCTATTAAATAGCAAATCTGAGCGAACATATGTGGACCATACGCACATACGCTGGATACCTGATCATATCTTGGCAGTGATACAGTTGTGGGTTCACTCACCACCTGCGTTCACAACTGCATCTTGCGTGTGTGCATTTGCGATATCGTACGTGTGTGAAGGGGGTGTAAATGTGTGTGTTTGTTTACATGAATATATATGTGGCCATACATAGTGCACCTGGATGAAACAGACGGTGCTCATGCAGCTGCAGGTCAGCGGTGAGGCCCGTGTGGGCTCTCCTGACAGTGGAAAGAGGGGATAAGTGCTCGGCCCACACAGAGCCGCCAATACCTGCACGCAGCATGTCAGCAGGTCAAACCAATCCCGCCTGCTTGCAGCCTACAGCTATCTGTCTCTATTCTGTTCATTTACACCTCATGTGATTGTGTGTGTGTGTGTGTGTGTGTGTGTGTGTGTGTGTGTGTGTGTGTGTGTGTGTGTGTGTGTGTGTGTGTGTGTGTGTGTGTGTGTGTGTGTGTGTGTGTGTGTGTGTGTGTGTGTGTGTGGAAGAAGGAGGTGGTATGTTGAAGATTGTTTGTACATCATAAACTGCTTGGAGCAGAGGCACAGCTGATGCTGTTTAAATGCAATGAGCTGGCAGATAAAAATAAAATTAAACATCAAATTCACTGTTTCAGTTTACTGCAGCGATTTGAAATTATATTGGAGGGTTCGGGATCTTTGAGACAGCTCTTCTGCAGGTGTTAGATTGGGAATTTGTGCTGTAAATGTTCCAGCTGGCAAATGAGTCAATAACATACTGTCCATGATAAAGAAAAGGGAAAACGTCTAGTGTGAAATCGCATCGTTCAAGTTCTTACATTTCTCACATTTCAACATACTCTTTGTATATGTTGGTTTCATATGGTTTTGAAAAACATTTATATCAATTTCAAGACACGTTTCAATTTAATGAGCATGTCATATCATGTGATAAATCAGTAAATGACCCTTTCATAGACTGTGATGATTTAAGTTTTATTTATATATATATATATATATATAATTTATAGAGAGAGAGAGAGAGATTGACCACAAAACCAGTCATAAGTCCCACGGTATATTTGTAGCAATAGCCAAAAATACATTGTAGGGGTTGAAATTATCGATTTGTCTTTTATGCCAAAAATCATTAGGAATTTATGTAAAGATCATGTTCAATGAAGATATTATAAATTTCCTATATCAAAAATGTTTTTTGTTTGTTTTTTTTTTTTTTTTTTTGTTTTTTTTTTGTGTGTGTGTGGATATGCATTGCTAAGGACTTCATTTGGACAACTTTAAAGCCAATTTTCTCAATTTTTTTTTTTTTTTTTTTGCACCCTCAGATTCCAGATTTTCAAATAGTTGCATCTTGACCAAATATTGTCCTAACAAACCATATATCAATGGAAAGCTTATTTATTCAGCAGATGATGTATAAATCTCAATTTCAAAAAACTTACCCTTATGACTGGTTTTGTGGTCCAGGGTCATATATATATATATATATATATATATATATATTGAGAGAGAGAGAGAGAGAGAGAGAGAGAGTTTAGAGTTTTAGAGTATACTTTGTTGTCCTGTTTCATGAAATTTGTTATGGACTCAAAGCTGCAATAATACACAATCATACATACACAACACACAATAAAAAAATAAGAAGACGAAAGAAAAGATCAGTAATAATAATAATAGTAATAAAATTACATCTTACTATTTAAAATATCAATAGATACAGGTAAAAATTATTTTTTGTAACGGTTACTTTACAGAGGGGGACTCTATAATGTTTCCCTGATGGCAAAAGTTGATACATTGGGAATAAAACATGATTAGGATCACTATATTGTCTGTGCATTCTTAAGGACCAATGATTCATAAATTAATTGAAGTGATGTATACTCTCTTACCCCTATAACTTTCTTTGCAGTTTTAACAAGACGTGCAAGCTGCGATTTTAATTGAACTGAAAGATTGCCATACCATGCATGCATCCCATATTTTAATAAACTACCTAAGACTATATATATATATATATATATATATATATATGTATAATAATTACTCAAAATGATCATGTAATTAAGCATTACTTGAAATGTCAAGGTTTGGATTCATAATTCAGTTACCTATGTTCAAACTTATTTGCCTTAAAATTCTAAATTAATTAATTATTAATTAATTTATAAAATAAGATTTTAAGTGTTAAAATATCTCAAGATGTTCAATTAGTGCTGAGGGGAATAATACCAAAATCCCTTGTGCTTGAATAATTTAATTGCATGCTTGGTGGGAATTTATGGAGGCATTTAAATAGTTGTTAAGATTCCATAGATGTTTTATCTTTTTTGAATTATTGATGCTGTTTTGTTGTAAATAGTTGTTTCGTGTGATTTGTTTTCCCTTTGGTGATCTTGGACACTTTTCAATGCATTCCATTTCTTTTGCCAAATGAAGGTGCATAACACTTCTGCCTTTTATTTCTCTTTTTATTCTTTATGATTGTTTTCTAAATTTGAACCAATACAATTACAATTGGTTAGTAGAAACATTTTATTTCCAAAGCCAAGTCAATTGTACAGGTATTCACAGTTAACACAAATGGTTAATTTCACTTACATTTTAGGTAACACTTAACAACATATGTTTTAAGAGACACAACTGAGGGAACAAGTACTTTTAGTTGTTATTTTTATTTTTAGTATATTCAACATTTTAGGGTTTATAGAGAAGCTATATTTAAATATAACATTGTGTACATTGTCACAAGCATTGTGAAAAGCAGTCAAAATAGTGTTATTATAGTGTTAGAAATAAGAGGGGAAAATGTCAGTTTTATTCCTAAAGATGTACTCCAATGATGAGGTATACATGTTATATATTTTATTCATATTTAGATACAAGTCCCACAAGATTTTTATAGCATTTGGCTCCAGTTATCTATATTGGATCTAAAAGAGTGTGATGTCACCTTTGTCACATTCAAGAACATTTTGTACTGTAAATAGCACCTGAGAAATTAACATCACTACAAACACATAATGTCTTGGTCTCATGAAAATGTGAAATTTGTATGTTCAACACTCCTACAATCTAACACCAACCCAGTGACAGTATAAACAGACAGCTGCCCACCACACTGTCTCTGTATCAGACTCGTTTCTTACCCAGAATTCACACGTATGGCCTCATATCAAGGTGGCTGGGTCATTCCTGTTATGCAGAAATTAAACACTGTAATGTTTAAAAAAAAAAAAAAAAAAGTTTGCCTCCTAAATTAAGAGCGAGGAAGTGAAATTTAGCTTACATGAGTGTCAACTTGAAGTTATAGTTGATTTTTTTTATTTTTTTTCATACCAATTTCTGAAATGTATTTAATAGGGTGGCAAATTCCAAAAGGAAATTACAAAACAGTATTTATAAAAGCAGATTTTACAGGATAGACAATGAAATTGAGGACATTTAGGAAAAACCTAAAAAATATATATATATATATTCCAAGGAAACATATTTTGTTTAAAAATATAGTGGTTGATTATGACTTTTTTAACTTTAGTGAGTGTGTAATGTTGCTATTTGAGCATAAACAACATCGGGTGTTGGTGACATCACAAACCCCAAAATTTACATAAACCCCGCCCCTGAGAACACGCAACAAAGGGGGCGGGGCCATGTTGGGCTGATTTAGAGAAGAGGAAGAGTTGTTGTAGTAGAGTGTTGTTGACATGCTGTCATTTTACGCCGGACTGCTTCACAAACGAGGATCAATTCTGTATTCTGTATTCTGTATTCGGATAAAACCAGAAGTGGGTGGGGCTTTTCTTTTGCAAAGAACATTTGCATTAATATATGCACACATGTACTTTCGTTTGTATGCCTAACATGTCGAAAACATAAAACATTTCTTGTTTCGTAGGAACACCGCCCCCCCTCACAGTCTATGGTGGTTACAGCCCTGGTGACAGGCAAAATGGCAAAACTAGTAATAAATTATTTAAAATTCCCTCATATGTAAATTTAATTGTGTTATTGTGATAAAAGAAAACAAACCAATTAGATTTCAATCTTTTTACAATTTTTACAATCGCTAGGACACATTTCTTAAGTCACTTTTTCAAAACTCTTCACACAGTGATCACAACATCAGTCACAAACACCACCAAAACTTTATGTACCTAGAGGCCATACTCTTTTCAAAAGTGTTAAACTTAAGTTCAACACCTAACACAACACAAAAATGAATAAGACAGAAATTTGCAACATTTATACAGTAATACAGCACCATACTGAAATATATTCTGAATCTAAAAAATCTAATACCATCAAAGCCATTAGATGTAACTGAACACCTACACAAGTGTTAGTCTTTCAATTCATTACCATCCATTCAAAAGTGGAAAACTTAGGAATAATTTCATACTGTAATGTAAACATTGGCTTTATAACATAAACTGCAGTGAACTATAAGCAGTGGAGAGTGTCATTCTTGTTTTGTAAAGAAATTTTAAAAAAGAAAACGTAAAATGCTACCTGATGCTAGGGTTTTTAGGTCTGTGTTTTATGACGTGTGTTTGTTGGTTGAAACCTTTGCTGGTGTAATAGAACACCAGCAAAGTGGTGTTATAAATATGTAAATGTATTTGCAGTATACTTAGCATAAAATAAATGTACTAAACTGTATGAAAAATACATTTATTTTATGCTAAGTATAGTACAAACACATTTACATATTTATGTGCTAAATAAAAATACCCTGCATTTGTATTTTTGGTATACTAAACTGGTATACTTAAAGTCTGCTAAACTGGAACAACTAATTTTGTTCTTAATGCACTTTAATTGTGCAGAAGTAGTGCTGAGATCAACTAAAGATAAACTGAAGTATATTTGATTGTGCTAAAAACAATACTTTAGGTACACTTTAAATATCTTGCATTTAAAAACTGATATTATACAAAGATTATGCAATCCTTAAGTAATATTAAAACACTTTTTAGACATAATATTAAGAAATGTGCATTGTGCAATAAAGGCATACTCCAATTAAAGTTTACTTATAATTTCATATCAGTAAGTCTGTAGTGATGTGTCAATAAATATCTGAATGGATTTTAACTACTTAGTATGAAATAAATGTATTTTAAATAGATTTTGGTATCGTTTTTTTTTTGGCAACATTTTACATTAAAGGTGTCATCAAACTTTTTTTACCAGATGTAATATAAGTCTAAGGTGTCCCCTGAATGTGTCTGTGAAGTTTCAGCTCAAAATACCCCATAGATTTTTTTTTTTAATTAATTTTTTTAACTGCCTATTTTGGGGCATCATTAAATATGAGCCGATTTAGGCTGTGGCCCCTTTAAATCCTCACACACCCCGCCCACGGAGCTCGCGCTTGCCTTAAACAGCATAAACAAAGTTCACACAGCTAATATAACCCTCAAAATGGATCTTTACAAAGTGTTTGTCATGCATACTGCATGCATGCGTCGGATTATGTGAGTATAGTATTTATTTGGATGTTTACATTTGATTCTGAATGAGTTTGAGGCTATGCTCCGTGGCTAACGGCTAATGCTACACTGTTGGAGAGATTTATAAAGAATGAAGTTGTGTTTATGAATTATACAGACTGCAAGTGTTTAATAATGAAAATAGCGACAGCTCTTGTCTCCGTGAATACAGTAAGAAACGATGGTAACTTTAACCACATTTAACAGTACATTAGCAACATGCTAACGAAACATTTAGAAAGACATTTTACAAATATCACTAAAAATATCATGATATGGATCATGTCAGTTATTATTGCTCCATCTACCATTTTTCGCTATTGTTCTTGCTTGCTTACCTAGTCTGATGATTCAGCTGTGCACAGATCCAGACGTTAATACTGGCTGCCCTTGTGTAATGCCTTGAACATGGGCTGGCATATGCAAATATTGGGGGCGTACATATTAATGATCCCGACTGTTGTGTAACAGTCTGTGTTATGTTGAGATTCGCCTGTTCTCCGGAGGTCTTTTAAACAAATGAGATTTATATAAGAAGGAGGAAACAATGGAGTTTGAGACTCACTGTATGTCATTTCCATGTACTGAACTCTTGTTATTCAACTATGCCAAGGTCAATTCAATTTTTGATTCTAGGGCACCTTTAAGGTTCCCTTTGTAAAGGGTTTATAAAGGTGTTTGTTAATGAGTAATAAGTCATTTACAAATGCATTATAAATCATTAATAAGCAGTTATAACTGCATGAATAAAAAGGGTGACTTTGACGCAATATCTGCCAAATAGTGAGCCGTTTTCAACTCACATGTTATAAATGCTTAATAAATGTATTTATTCACACTTGTTTAATTCAAAACCAGATTCCTGATTTATTGCACTATCATAATTAGACTGAAGGGTGTTGTATTTGTGCTTTTCTTATTAATATCTCATGACTGCCACCTTTCTTACTATGTTGCTTACCAGAAGTTACTGTTTTACACATGATAGATAAAAACGGCTCACTATTTGGCAAGTATTGCATTAAAGTCACCCTTTTTATTCATGCAGTTATAACTGCTTATCAACGATTTATGATGCATTTGTAAATGAATTATTACTCATTAATAGACACCTTAATAAACCCTTTACAAAGGGAACCTTAATGTAAAGTGTTACCGTTTTGGTTTTTTTTACTAGAGATGTATGAAGTGTTTTTAGTGCATTTTGAATGTGAAATTAACTGCCTAGTTGAAAACTGGTTAGGAGAACTGTGTGAAGAGCTTTAAAACAGTGAGCTAAGTATTGAGAATTGTGTCCTAGCCATTGTAAAAGACATATATTTCCAGACATGTTACCTAAATATCCGTAAACGTTCCTCTCTGTTTTTTCCTCTAAGAGTTATTAGAATGATTTGGCCATGCTGAGAACCATAATTACCCTGTACTCATAAGTTTCACCATCCACAATGCAGAAACAGGAAGTGGAGATGGGAGAGGAGAGGGTAAGAGTCACGGGGAGACAGAAACAGAGAGAGATGGAGAGAATGAGAGATCAGGCACTCTCCACTGTGGCCAGGGGCTGGTAAATAATGAATGTGTGGCAGACACTGTGCCAGTTTGAAATGTAAATGTGACGTGTGTGTGTGTGTGTGTGTGTGTGTGTGTGTGTGTGTGTGTGTGTGTGTGTGTGTGTGTGTGTGTGTGTGTGTGTGTGTGTGTGTGTGTGTGTGTGTGTGTGTGTGTGTGTGTGTGTGTGTGTGTGTGTGTGTGTCACGGTTGTAACTGAAATGAAGATGGCTGTAGGGTCAATAAAGTATTTGGAGGAGATATGAAAAGAGTGTGAGACCAGATATACAGAGAGTGGAAGAGAGAAATATGAAAATAGAGGTATGGATGAGAAAGAGCGAAGAAAATGTTCACCTTTGCTTCAGCATATAGCATGGTATGCCACCCTAACTTATAATTTTCAGTTTCTACAGGCCTAATAGTTCCTCTGTGTTTCTATGAGGTCCAGATTAATGATGCCCCCATGGAGATGTTTCTGAAGGACAGTATGTGTGAGGGGACGTCTGATCGCCTCTGCACCCTCACCATGGGACCAGGTCCAACGGATCTACAGGCCCGCAGGGTGGACCAGACAGTCACAGCGTTCCCACTCTGTATCCAGGCTAATTTCATAAAAGATGGAGAATATTCCCACAGAAAGCACGGTAGGTCACACTGATCAAGGACACAAAAGAGTCTTATTATAGAGAAAGAGTGTAAGAATGATAGAATTAGGAGGGAGAGAGTATTTAGAAGAGACTTAGGAAACAAGACAGTGGTTGTTTTAAAGATAAAACTCACTACATTTGTCCCATGTATTTACAATAAATTTTACACATGTATGTACCAGAGTTTTTTTTTTTTTTTTTAGTTTATAATATATATATATATATATATATATATATATATATATATATATATATATATATATATATATATATATATATATATATATATATATATATATATATATACAGTGCCCTCCACAATTATTGGCACCCTTAGTAAATATGAGCAAAGGTGGCTGTGAAAATAAATCTGCATTGTTTATCCTTTTGATCTTTCATTCAAAAAAATCACAAAGTTCTAACCATTCATTGAAGGAAAACAGTTGAAAGTGGGTGGAACTCACATTATGAAATAAATGTTTTTTCTCCAATACCTGTTGGCCACAATTATTGGCACCCCTAGAAATTCTTATGAGTAAAATATCTCTGAAGTTACATTACATTTTTTTTAGCACACCAGGATGATCATAAACATGAACTTGTCCAGCCATGACTTCCTGTTCCACAGGAGTATAAACATGAGGAAACACAAAGGCCAAATTCCCTTAATCATTCATCACAATGAGTAAAAACAAAGAATATAGTTCTGATGTGCAGCAAAGATTGTTGAGCTTCAAAAAATAGAAAATGGCTGTAAGAAAATAGCTAAAGCATTGAAAATCCCCATTTCCACTATCAGGGCAATAATTAAGAAGTTCCAATTAACTAAAGATGTTACAAATCTGCCTGGAAGAGGACGTGTGTCTAAATCATCCTAATGCACGGTGAGGAGGAAAGTTTGAGTGGACAAAGACTCTCCAAGGATCACAGCTGGAGAATTGCAGAGATTAGTTGAGTCTTGAGTCTCAGAAAGCCTAAACAAATATATCAAACAAGCACCTACATCCCCACAAGATGTTCCAGAGGGTTTCAAGAAAAATCCTCTGCTCTCATCCAGAAACAATCTCCAGCATATTCAGTTGTCAGACACGACTAGAACTTCAAACGGGACCGGCTTCTGTGGTCAGATGAAACTAAAAAAATCTGATCTTTAATGTTGTGGGCTGATTTTTCTGCATCTTGTTCAGATTCATGGTATCATGGATTCTAGCAAATATCAACAGATAAAAAATCAAAACCTGACCGCTTCTGCTAGAAATCCAGTAATGGGCCATGATTGGATCTTCCATCAGGACAATGATCCAAAATAAACATCAAAACCAACACAAAAATGTGTCACTGAACACAAAATGAAGCTTCTGCCATGGCCATCTCAGTCCTCTGACCTGAACCCTAAAGAAAATGAGTGGAGTGAACTGAAGAGAAGAAGCACCAACATGGAGCTGGAATCTGAAGGATCTGGAGAGATTCTGCATGAAGGAATGATCTCTGATCTCTTGTCAGGTGTTCTCCAAACTCATCAGGCATTATAGGTGAAGACTCAGAGCTGTTATCTTGGCAAAAGGAGGTTGCAAAACGTTTTGAATAAAAGGGTACCAATAATTGTGGCCAACATGTTTTGGAGAAAAACATTTATTTCATAATGTGAGTTTCCCCCCACTTTCAATTATTTTCCTTAATTGAAAGGTTCGAATTTTGTGAATATTTTGAATGAAAGATCAAAAGGATAAACAATGCAGATTTATTTTCACAGCTGCTTTTGCTCATAATTACTAAGGGTGCCAATAATTGTGGAGGGCACTGTATGTATCTATTTCAAATAAATAATGTTTATTTGAGCTTTCTATTCATCAAAGAATCCAGAAAAAATTTACACAACTACATAGATCCATAGATAGATAGATAATTTCCATGATGAAAATGCTTTTAATTTCTTTTAATTTTGGAAGGGGCAAAAGGTCAGGGTGATACAAATGTTATCATATTGAAGAAAAAGTATCATTATAATTATTGAAAAGAAAATTCAGTAGCATACTTAACATTTTTTGTGTATTATTTAAAAAAAAAAAAAAAAACATTTTAAAAACTTTTAAGTAGTGGTCCAACCAACATACAGCGGAGAAAATAAAATCAATAAAATTGATAAGACCCCAGCATGACTATATATATATATATATATAATTTTGCTTGGTTGTATTGCATAGGGGGAAAAAATAGCAAAAGCCTATGCCAACTGAGCAAACATCAGACTAGTAATTTTACTAGTGTATACTAGTAATATAATATAACTAGTGCCTTACCAACGAAATCATTCAAGTTTGCTAGGCAAATGTCACCTCACATACGTATTCATGTCATGGGCAAAACTGATTTTATATCATGACCTTCCTTTTTCAGATCAATCCGATGCCACTGATTTTAAAGAAATGGTCCTGAAAATGTCCAGAATTAGCTTTAACAACTAATGAGAATGAAGATAAATTGTAGCAAATTATTTATTAATTGTCATATAAGACATTTCCGGTCCTTTAGCTTTTGATGTTTTTTAAGAGATGACTGTGACAGCCCATTTTCCGTTGAAAGAAACGTTGTCAAACCATACCATGCCTTCATGCCTGTTCCACCGAGTGTGTGTGTGTGTGTGTGTGTGTGCCTCGTCTCAAAGCCAATCCCTGAGCAGGGCAGAGGGGTGGGGGGTTAACAGGTGACAGTGGGGGGCAGAAGGCGGGCCAGGAGAGAACATGCTGGCAGCACAGTTTGAGCTCCAGAGAAATTTTGTCACTCTTGTCACTCTCTCCAAAAACCCTTGAATCAAGCTCACCCCCCTCCCTGCGTCCATCTGGACCCCTGCAGGAGACCAGCCGCGCCCTGAGCTGTGCCTGCATCCCTTCATACATGCACACACACACACATGCATACTTACTGACCACACCCACACAACAGTCATACACGCAGCTGTCTTTCCCTTCCTCCTGGCAGGTTACCCCCTAGTAGAGTGTCAGTCCACTGTGTTCTCTTCCCCAGCCAGCTGGCAGCTCGTCAGGGGCAGGGCGGCTCTCCGCTCCCTGCTCTCGTCACTCGGCAGTGGGGAGGACAGGCTGACTGGCTGGCATATGTTGGATTCGACCTCCACATGCCACTGTGGTGCTCTCCGTCTCTCAGCCCCGCTCAGTGTCCATCAGTCGTTGCAGAGATCACACAATTTACCTCCGCTGCGAGTGTGAAACGGGGGCAGCTGTCGATCAAAACATCCTTTTTAAAAGTTGACGATGGGGTGTAATAGTTGTTTCTGATCTTGCAATGCTTTCTTCTGGTTTTAGATATGGATGTTCCATATTAGCACTGGCAGGCATCCAGATGTCCTACACAAGACTGAATGCCCCTTATAACCCCCTTTTCCTGTATCAGATCAGAGTCAGGTGAAGTCTAAAGGATTGATTGCCCTCTTCTCCTCACTAGTGTTGGTTGTTGTAAGGCAGAGTTGTGTAGGTAGTGCAAAGCTATAGACTTCCAGAGGGTAGAGTTGTGTACGTATTGTAATGCTATAGACTTCCATGTTTAAAAAAAAAAAAAAAAAAGCATATGCTGGTTAGTTATGTTTGGAAGCATGGCAGCTGGTTTGAGCTGGTTTATGCAGGTCCTTAGTTGGTCATGAGCTGGTTTAAGCTGGTCCTTAGTTGGTCCTTAGCTGGACAAGAGCTGGTTTAAGCTGGTCAAGTGCTGGTCCTAAGCAACTAGCTCCAGTTCAGGACCAGCTTATAACCAGCTCAGGTCCAGCTTGAACCAGCTCATGACTTACTAAGGACCAGCATAAACCAGCTTAAACAAACTTCCATGCTTCAAAACATACCTAACCAGCGTATGCTAGTTTTTTTCAACAGGTTTCCAGAGGGGCAGAGTTGTACATATTGCATTGCTATAGACTTCCAGAGGGCAGAGTTGTGTATGTATTGCAATGCTATAGATTTCCAGAGGGCAGAGTTGTGTATGTATTGCAATGCTATAGACTTCTGTTTAAAAAACAAAACAAAAAAAAACAGCATATGCTGGTTAGGTATGTTTTGAAGCATGGCAGCTGGTTTGAGCTAGTTTATGCAGGTCCTTAGTTGGTCATGAGCTGGTTTAAGCTGGTCAAGTGCTGGTCCTAAGCAACTAGCTCCAGTTCAGGACCAGCTTATAACCAGCTCAGGTCCAGCTTGAACCAGCTCATGACCAACTAAGGACCAGCATAAACCAGCTTAAACAAACTTCCATGCTTCAAAACATACCTAACCAGCGTATGCTAGTTTTTTTCAACAGGGTTCCAAAGGGCAGAGTTGTATGTATTGCAATGCTATAGATTCCCAGAGGTGATATATGGGTCCAGGTGGGTGGTATTAGAGCAGATTATCGCCTTTGCGTTGTTTGCACAGCATACCCACCATGTAAAAGCCAGTTTCGGCATGGTCACGGTAGACCTTTCATCTGCATGACTGGCAGCCGTATTCCACCACAGTTGGGCCTGAGTGAGATATCCAGGTGTAGCCAGGAGAGACTTTCCCTAAATGAAGCCCACAGTGGGGGGGATCCCTCGCAGGTGTCTCCCTGGTTAGTGGAAGGCCTGTTTGGCGATGCCGAATGCCCCAAGCACTGCCAGGCTACTTACATCCTCTGTGCATGTCCAATCAGACTGGGCTTCCAGGGAAACATGTTTTGCATCCAGCCTGGTGCTCAGTAGGCACTGCTCTCTGACTGATGTAATTCTCAAAGAGCTTTGCCAGCGAGGAACACACACAAACACTGCTGCAAGATTCCTGCAGGATCAGTGCAAGTACCACCAGTACAAAGTGAAAAATTCAACATAATCATTTGATTTGGAATGTTTCCGTTCACTGTTATCTGTCTCTATAAACAATATGAACTACCTTTATGGTACTTTTTTCTTTTTTTTTTGAGCTCACCATCTAGTTTCCTTTTATGAAATTCGGACAACATTATCTTTTGTGATTCATGCAAGAAATCAAAAGAATACACTGTTGGAATGACATGAGGTTGAGTAAATGAAAACATGAAGTTGTTCATTTTTTGGTAAACTATTATTTTAAAAGAACCACACACAAACATTGTCAGCGCAAACATTACGTACAATCTCTCCTGTGCAGCCGTGGTAGACAGGCTTCCAACACGCAGAGGATTAGGTCTGCTTTTACTGTTCAGTGTGGCATAGTAATTATCCCTTCTGTATGTGTGTCTCTCAGAACACAGAACACTGATCTAAGAACCCATGCTGTTGCTCCACCACTGCAGGACCCTACTGATCCAGAAGAGGAAGGAGAGAAAGAGAGAGAGAGGTGGATTGAGCCTCAGCCTTGTCAGGATGGATTAAAGGAAAGTCTTTGAGGGTTTTTTCAGAAATGCTGAAACTGAGCTTCCTGCTCTCCACAGTTCTTTCACTCCTGGCTCTCGCTTTTATCCTTCATTTTATCTCAAGCCGTTCATTAATAGTCCCTGAAATTAACGAGCACGTCATACATCCGTGAACACCTTCAATAAACCATCAGGGAGGCCTCAGAATGACAGATGACATCCGTCTGTCTCTGTACGGGGAAGCATGGCCTGACAGACTGAAAAAGAAGATGTCACTCATATAATGGACTGTTTTAGCCCCGCCCACTTCAGTGAGCAATAAACAAGTTAACGTGCAAAGAAACACTCTGGGCCTCCGAATTTCAAGCCTGACCATCTCTCTCACACAGACTCCCAAAACACAGCCATGGGTAGTTAAACTCTCCATTGTGAAGGCAGGGTTTGATAACGTACTTCTCTTTATTCAACCATATTTACGTCTCATCTCTGCATAGCGCAGGGCATATTGTACACTTGAAAAGAGTTGTGAAGAGCTTCAATCACACACAGGACACACACACGCATACAAACACAACCCACGCACGCAATCACACTCATCTCCTCAAGAGGACATTATTGGAAACTCCCTGCAGAAAACATTACTTCAGGCCTGAGGAATAAATGAGGATGGTTTGGCAGAAGACTGCTGGTAACCTGCACGGCTTATTTTAACCTGCCTCATTACAACAACCTTTAGTCCCAGTTTCCAGGCAATAAAAACATATTTTACTGAGTGGTACCTGTCAAAAAAAAAAAAACAAGAAACTCGTTCAGAGGTTCTCCTAACCCCCTCTCTCTCCCAGTCTGATTGATGTTCTGAGGAGGCATTAACACTTCTCTCCATGCCTGTACTGAAGTTAATGCATGGGAAAGATGGATTACGCTATGTAATGGCGATGGCTCCCAGAAAGATGGCTCAGGAATCAATAATGAGTTTGTCCTCCCCTCTTTCTTCTCCGTGCTTGTCGCTTGCTTCGCTGCAATTAAATAAAACCACATTTGCATATGGAAAAATAATTAAAACAAACAAACCGCTAGGACTGCACCCTCTCTCCCACAGGAGAGAAAGCCAGAGATGAGGAGGACCCAAAAATGAAAAATGCCCCTCACTGAAGGGTGTAATTGCACTGCTCAGCTCCTCGTCCATTAATCCTGTCAATTCAGCTCTTCACCAGTTCTTCCAGCTCTCCTTTGCAGCTTCAGCACAGTCATGAGGCATTAATGCACAGATGATGTGGGTCTTGATGAACAAGTTTAACGAATGAAACTACAGACCAACTTTACTCATTAGGACAAATGTGAGTGATCCATTAAGACTTGTTTGTAATATGTGCTAATGTTGAAGCATATATGCGGCAGGCTATTGATGACTTCAATCAACTTGTGCGCGCACACATAATCTCCCTCAGAGAACTTGGGAATAAACTTTCTCTTTTCCCAAATGTGCATGAAAGTTATTCGTAGAATGTCCTCTGACTGCAGACTCCTGTGTGTCTAGAAGCTAAAAAGAATGTGTGTGTGTGTGTGTGTCTTTTTGCATACATGCGTTCTTGCATTTGCAGAGTTGGAGTCTTTGAAAGGACTCCCTGCTGTTGCTTCAGGCAAGGAGCCATTGCTCGAGAGTCATGCAAGCAAGAGAGAGAAACCGGCTAAAAACTCAATTTCAACTTCATTTGAAGCCCGGGGATAAAAGATAGACAATCTCCCAGCATTCCTGCAGCCTCATTGAGGCCCTATCAGTGCACAGACGCATGATCCCTGGCACGGTCTGTGCAGTATTGGGCAGGGTACCAGCCACAGAAACACATGTTAGTCCAGAGAGAATACCACCTCCTGGAGTGGCTCTGCCATGCCCCTGAAAGAGCTGGCCAGGTTGGCAGCTCATCGGGCAAGGCACACAGTCCAAAGGGGGCAACTTGGGTGTAATCCTCCATAGTCACGGTATGGCGTGCCATGCCTGGTTCCTCAAGTGCTGACTGTGTAGATGCCAATGGTTCTTTTGGAACCTCTGGATAGGTAAATATGTACTAAAGTTCAGGTTAAATCCATGAATAAATTACCATGATTAAATTTTCATTATAAAGGTGAGGGAATACATCATCTAGCTTCTAAGCTCTTCGATTATATTTTCTCTCAACCCAGAGTAAAAGTAACACTTCATATCCGGGCTTGTGTATTATTTAGGGGTTCCCACATCAGACACCCGCTCCTAAAGGGGCAACTGTGCTTCCAAGCCCCATCAAGATGCCTGTGAGATACACAAGGTACATTTGCATTCATAGAGGCCTGCCATGTTTTCTCTTCCGCCCCTGAAAGAGCTCAACATGATCCAGTGGGCTGTAGCCCCAGGCTAGAACAACACTGCTTAAAAACGCATGCTTTCTGACGAGGAAACACTTCCAGGATTGCAAAGCTTGCTCTGATCTGTCCATCCTCTGTGCTGTCTATAGACGCTGCCTCACCTCCTCTGTTTAAAGACTCCCTCTGCTTTCCAAGAAGAAGGCTGCAGGTTGAGTTGGACACTGAGTGGGATCGCAATATGACAGTTTTTGACTGTGCATCAGGCATGTTTGGAAACATTGTTTAATTAAATTAACAGCAATTAGACAGGTGTTCCTGTAGCTCAATCAGAACAGGGTGCCATCAGTGCCATGGCCATGGGTTCAATTCCCAGGGAATGCATGAACTGGTAGAATGTATACCTCAAATGCAATGCAAGTTGCATAGGATAAAAGTGTCTTACAAATGCATACATGCAAATAAATTGAAAATGTTCAATTAAAAAAAAATCCAATTAGGAAAGGAAACTGATCCCACAGGAACTTTTCTGTGCCTCAGAATAACTGTCAAATCAGCTTAAGTTGTGCTTGCTGTGTTTCACATCTTGAGCATCTGTGGCTGAATTAACTGAAACTCAGCAATAAGAATGTTTAAAGTGGATTAGACCTTAACCAGAGAAGACGTTAGCCACGTTTCAATTGTCGGCCAAAAGTGGGCATGCTAGTACGTGCCAGGGCCAGTCACATTTCCACTCTCACTTCCGGGGCTTGATCGTGCCTCGTCTGGGCTTCCTCAGGGCCAACGGACAGGTTTTTTTGGCCCGCCAAATACCTTGATCTAAAGCGGGCTTGAGGAGTGGTTTCGAACAAAGGCAGAATTTAGTCTGGAGACGGCAGCGCCGCGGATGATTACATATAGGTTACCACCTAACATTTTAGCTCAAAACTCACTTTCAGACATCATCGAGTGTTTGAAATGACTTCCGTTTGCGATCCGATGTGGATTCTGATCACCGTTTAAGGCAGAAATATTTATATGCGATG
The DNA here is from genome assembly GCF_024489055.1 of Chanodichthys erythropterus. Taxonomy (NCBI): domain Eukaryota; kingdom Metazoa; phylum Chordata; class Actinopteri; order Cypriniformes; family Xenocyprididae; genus Chanodichthys; species Chanodichthys erythropterus. Next base: position 2,849,845 of record NC_090241.1, on the reverse strand, counting down.
CAAAAGACTATGCACACATAGTAAACATGGTAAATATGACCACTTGAAGAAATCAGACAAATCATATAAGCTCTCACAATCGTGTATTTATTTTATATGTTAGAATGTCTCGTCTCTTTATGTCGACTGTCTGATGTCCATATTTAGCTCAGAATATGTAATCAAATAAATAAATAAAAAATGTCAACAAATGGCCGCTTTTATCATGTCCGTTTTGTGATTAGTTTTCTGATAAAACTTCCATTTGTTGGTGAAATGATGGATTTGTGTGACGTTATTCCAGAGAGGCATGCCAGGCGGGTTTTAGCAAAACGCTCTCTTCCACCTCTTCTCGCCCGATGGTGGAAACGCAGCGTGATTTTGTGCTCTGTGCTACAGGTCTGAGGCTTTTAGCCCAGCCCGTCCCGCTGAAAGCCCTGGCTCGCACTGGCAGACAGTGGAAAAGCAGCTATTGACCAATGGCTCCCCTGATGCCCATGAGCTTCATCTTTGGTACAAGAAGTGTAAGCACAGAAAAGTTATGTATGTACATCAGTCTTTTGTCATAAGAGAAAGAAGAAACTGATCTTGTGTTACATAATGGGGGGATTCGGACTCATCTTTGAAAGCAGATGGGGTGTGTGAGGCATAGCAGCTCCCCTGCAGTAAATAACTTGTTGACTGCTTTGACCTCTCTTTGTGCTGTTCTGGATGAGTGGACCTGCGGTGAACATGTGCTTTGGAGAGTAAAAGAACAGCGAAGGAGGGGGAGGAGGTTGTTGGGAGGGCATATGGCAGCAGCCTCTTCTTCAGAACTCAACGTAGTCTACTCTGACACCCCCATCTTCCCCCCACCGGTCCTCGACCAAGGCTGTGCTCCGTCCCGGGCTGCAGATTGCTTATGACAGCCGCACTATTTCAAGTGTAGATTTGAGCTAAATTGAAATGAGCAGTACCACCTGTGCCGGTGGGGGCCTGTGCTCGAGTCTCCTGCAGTGGTGCAGGGAAAAACCTGCTACCTACAACCTTCAAAGCCACCGCCTTCTCCTGCAATCTGCTTCCGCTCTTCCCCCCATTCCTTCAGCTGCCCCACAAGGATCCTTTCCCTGGAGCTCAACTCTCGAGCAGTCAGCTTTCAGATATTTCTCACGCTGCTAGACTCATATGGTGTTCGTTAGCATGTAACAGACCCTTTTTCTTCAAGAAACTAAGGATGAAACCTGAAGGAAAGAAAACAAACTGGTGATATCGTAATATGACACTCATCACCCGTTTATAGTCAGACGAACTTATGTTGAAGGCGAGGTAATGACAGACGGGAAGTGACTCGTTGCAGGCAGGATGTAGTCGTGTCAGTCAGCCATGAGAGTGGTGAGGGTGGTGTGAGGACAGACATGGGGTCAAACACTCACCGCCTCATCGAGTTCATTTCCACACTGTCCTCTGCAGGGTGCTTCCCCTCTGAGGGACTCACTAGAGAAACGCTTCATTCACTCACTGATCAGTGGCCTTTTCCTCCTCCTCCTCCTCCTCCTCCTACACTCTCCCTGCCTCCCCCTCCTTTCTCACTGTCTCTTTCTCACACACACACATACTGGGGTGGTGCGAGGCTCTGAACTGGAAGCCGTGCTTTCTAATAGCGCAACAGGAGGTGAGCAGTGTCACTCGCAGACTTTCAGCAGTGGGTGTCGGACTAGTGTAAACTGTATCATCAGTGGGATTGTACTGGCAGACACACCTGCCAACTGTTCTGCATACGGACATCTGCTAAACCATCAGATATGAGTTACATTTCCTCATAAAAAAATCCATGTCAGACCCTTTCCGAATTGCACAAGCCCGGCGGATCCATAGCAGTCGATGAAACAGCCCACAGCTGGGTGTAGTTATCTTAACGCTGCTGGCCTGCAGTGACTATTATGGGTCAATGAGAAGGTCTGGTCACTCGATGGCCGTTCGTTAGAGAGGTCAGTTGTTTCACGTTGGAGTTAGCAGTGTTTGCGGCTATGTTGCCACTCAGATGGTCACTCCTAATGATTAGACAATCGATAGGGCCTGCAGTTCTCTGTGACCAAGCTGTCAAAAGAACAAACACACACCACACACACACACTTAGCATGAGGCGGTATGGAGCAGTTGAGCACAGTGATGTCAGATGATTATCCGCGAGAGACTAGTCAGTGGGAGTTTCTGCTACTGTTGAAAGAGACATTGGAAAGCTTGTCTGGAACAATTAGGCATAAACTGTTGACAGAATATTAAAAAATATGCATAGATTTTTAACTCCCCTATGCAAGATATGAAACGAATATTAGCATGTAATTTTGATTAAAGGGGTCCTTGATTATGATTTCAATTTTTTAACTTTAGTTAGTGTGTAATGTTGCTGTTTGAGCATAAACAACAACTGCTAAGTTACGACTCTCAAAGTTCAATGCAAAGGGAGGTTTTTGCAGATATCGCTTTTTAAGGACTACAGCAAATGGCTGGTAGGGACTACAACAAGACTCTTCCAGAGTTCACTAACCCTAAAATTTACATAAACCCCGCCCCCAAGAACATTTAACAAAGTGGGCGGGGTCATGTTGGGTTGCTTTAGAGAAGAGGAAGAGTTGTTGTAGTAGAGTGTTGTTGTCATGCCGTCATTTTACACCGGACTGCTTCACAAACGAGGATCAATTCAACACAAAAAGATGAACATGACGGCACATGCTAGTGGATGAGTTGAATCAACTCCACAGCAACTACATAAATTTATCCACTAACCATTCAGAAACGTCCAGTTTCATTCTAAAAGTTGTAACTTCTTCCTGAGTCTCTCCATCGACTCCGGTTTGAACAATGTAAGGCTGAACACCGTTACTGACAATCCTCATTTTGGCTGCGTGAGATTCTCCAGCTTTGTTGTTCAAGCTGTTAAAGCTCCGCCCTCTTCTGAAAAGGGGGCCGGAAGCAGCAGCTCATTTGCATTTAAAGAGGCACACACAAAAATTGTGTGTTTTTGTTCACACTTTTTGCTTTTGACAAGCTATAATAAATGATCTGTGGGGGATTTTGAGATGAAACTTCACATACACATTCTGGAGACACCAGAGACTTATATTACATCTTTTAAAAGGGGCATATAGGTCCCATTTAAAAACAAATATGTATAGCCTGGCACAGTCGCTGTCTTTGATCATAATGCCTAAATAATGCTTATTTTGATCATTCTTCAGGAATTAATTTTTAGCTTATTTATCTTGGCTCTTCCACCCAGAGAATGATTTACATGATTGAAGAAATAGACTGTGCGTTTGTAACCAAACTCAGAGTTTCGGATTTTTACTTCCATGGTTAGAGAATGGCAATGTGCAGTACCTGTCTGGCATCATTCTCTGTATGTGTGTGTGCTGTCTCATGGTTAAGTGCACAGGAAGGCTCATTGTAGTCCACCGGGCTGGCAGATAAAAGCGGATTCATTCTCTGTGTCTGGCGACACAAGAAGTTCCTCCGAGTGGCTGGCTGGCCCGCCCCATCTGCTGTCCACACTGAAAGGCCCGTTTGTTGGCTGCTCTTCAGAGACTGGGCCACTCGGAACCCGAGGGTTCTGGAAGTGATCCAGAGAAGACTGTACCAAGCGGTTAGTCTGAGAGAGGCGCTGAGTGGCACCGTAAACAGGACGCAGAGAGGGGACTTGCTGTCACACACACTTTATTGTTTCACATCAGTACCACAAAACAGTAATACACAGACAAAAGCAAAACTTTCAATTAAATGACCATACAACATGAAAGGAATGGGTGGAGAGCAGGTTCAAGATGGCAGCCTGTTAACATATTAACACATTAGCGGTTGACGTGTGCGTGACAAAGTGTATTTTTTAAATTCTATGATATACTTACATAATAAAATCACTAATAATACTGTTGTTGTTTTGTTCTGAGCTATTGTGTTTTCTTATAGTGTTAGCAAAACACTGAGCTAAATGTAAATGGCCGTCTGTCTTCAGGGCTAATGGAGCCAATGATGGACATTTGTTACAATGCTGCCTAGCAGTTACGCACAGCAGAGCACATAATTATATAAAAATATAAGACTTTGTTGACTTCAACAAAGCACTTTCTGCTTGCTCTCCTTCTTTTGCAACCCCCCTTTCTTATGGTGCCTTTGTAAAGGATTGGCAGTTAATTTAATGCAATTGATATGTGGAATACAATGGTTATATGGTGATTCCTTATTTTAAAACATATTGCAAGGAGGTTTTTTTTTTTTTTTAATTTGCCTCATTTTTTCCCCCTCATCTCCCTGACGCCGATAATTAATATCTACCTGTAAATGTTTTGCTAATCTCCTCAGTTATATCGGTGCGGTTCAGTCTGAAAACTCTAATCCCATATTTACTTTCCAGCCGTTTTCTGTCCCCTGATAATCTGTTTATGCGTGAGTGTGGCGTTGCGTTCTGCCGGGTGCTTGAGGGGTGTGAGCTGCGTTGTACGGAGGGCTCTGTGCGATTACAGGGGCTCAGTCTTGGCGGGCACTCAGAGTTGTCAAAGCCTTTGATCTGAACTGTCTTCATAATCACTTCAAAAAGTATTCGCAGCACCGTGAGGGGTTTACAAATTCACCCTGTACTTTTCCTGCACTCTTAAAGCGGTTGATGCTCTGTGTTTAAGGCCTGTCCGCCATGATGAGTGGTAGAGAGAATGAAGGAGAGCGTTTTAAATTCACTCTCTCTGCGGCTACATATAACCGGCATGAGTAAAGCAGGATTTTTATTATTATTATTATTATTATTATTATAGTATTTATTCTGCATATCTACATGGTCACTTCAAACATGTTCATGATGTGTCTGTCTCTGTCGCTCGCCTTTAAGTCTTTCTATAAACAAAGTGAGGGACAAAAGTGAAATCCTTCCGCCTTTTGCTCTGCAGACTCACAAGGGGCGCAAGCAGAAGAAAAAAGACTGTTCTCTTTAACAACAGCATTTGCATATTTTTATAGTCTCTCAAAGAAAAATAGCCGGCAGGCTAACAGCTCCAGCAGCAGTGTGTGCTGAAAACGGAAGCAGTGAGATCTCTCTCTCTCTGTGTGTGTGTGTGTGTGTGTGTGTGTGTGTGTGTGTGTGCGCTCACAGCATGGCCACTCTGTCCCTCTGCAGCAGATTGAGTCCGGGTCCGATGTGGAAGGAGGCCCCTCTCCCTGGAGAAGGGAGGGAAGGTTGGAGAGTTGAAGCTCCTCTTCTGCAAGAGAAATAACATAACATCAGAATCTGTTAGAAATGCATCTTGAACATTCTTTCTGTGGCACGCAATACACATTTTGTCTCCAGGCGTCTTTTTTTTCTTTTTTCTCCAGGTGTCCAGATGCTCAAGATGTTCACTAATAAAGTTTGTGCTGATATCTGATCACACACCTTTCGCCTTATTTATTGAGGGCAGTGACTGATCCTTGAATTGAGAGAAAATTAACTTTTCTGTGTAGTCAAGCCAGATAGATAGATAGATAGATAGATAGATAGATAGATAGATAGATAGATAGATAGATAGATAGATAGATAGATAGATAGATAGATAGATAGATAGATAGACAGATAGACAGATAGATAGATAGATAGATAGATAGATAGATAGATAGATAGATAGATAGACAGATACATAGATAGATAGATAGATAGATTAGCTACCGCTGAGATACGTAATTGTTAACACACGTGTAGATTTACTGTTACCATATCCTCTCACATCGCTATGGCCACCATTAAAAATGATATTACTTCATAATTTCTTCAGCATATGCTATAGGACGCTCGTTTTTATATATAACATGAGGTTTAGATAAAAATATCCAGCTCTATCACCCACTGCGAGTGCATTGTATAGCCATTATTGTGCATACCAGAAATTAGACTCATTGACCTTTTCCAACTTACACATGAGACACATATGTTTCCTTAGCTTAGCCATTATTCAGCCTCTAAGCACTGCAGTGCACCCTTAGCACATTTTAATAAAAGTGAGTGAGAGCAAACCGGAGGAGTTTAGAATGATACATTGCATGATGCCTGAGTTAAGGGCAGCATTTTAGCTGTGGGGCTGTCCGTGTGCCCGGCCTGAGTAATGAGTAATGTGTGGTAGGCAGTTTGGCAGAAGGTCAGGCCACTTCTAGCAGGCTGGTGAACGTTGTTGCTTTTTTTGACCCTGCGGGCTGTATGCGTGAGTGGACCAAGAGGGAGAGAATTAGAGGAGGAGACAAAGAGAGGTAGAAACGGTTGAGACAGATAGCGAGGAAAGGCCCAGAGGTTTTAGGAGAACATATAGGATGCCAAAATAAGGATACAGATGTACATAAATGCATTTTTCCTGCTGTGGGTGGGAACGTAATTAAGATGACACACACAAATGATTTGTGCCCACGCACACACAAAAACAGAAGATTTTATATAGTTGCTAACATGTTTGCACTGTCATTTGTTAGTCATACATCATCTTTCTCAACAGATATCTCTCAATTTTACAGAGACACAAAACTACGACTTGTATACTTTGACTTGTGTACGTCAAAAACAGAAGTATCTACAGCAAAATGCTCCTGAGTTAGCGTTCCCGTCTGGTAACCCACTCCAGGACAGGCTCCATCATTTATCCCTGATCGGGCAGCAGAGCTGAATTCGTGCTGCACTGCCATAAACAGCCTCGCATTTTCTTCCCATTTTCACCATGAATCTCAAACGGCGCACGGCAGTTACGTTAAAACAGCATGTGAGGAAAATTACAGCTGTATTATTTTATTTGCAATACCTGTAATAGGCCTTGTGTTTATTGAGCCACACGGTTGACAGTTTTGCACTCAGTCGAATGTAGTTATTTTGTATAACTTGAGTATGAAAACAACATCAATTCATCTGCATATTATATTCTTTTTTAATACTAAGGGGTGAGACAGTTCTCAACCAGCGGGTAACAGACAGCAGCCAACAGCAAATCCTTAAATCCGTACATATACTCTGTTGAAACCAAACATCTAAAAACACACTGTTTCTGGCCAGTGGCATAAGATTTCCATGTGCTATGAAACTATTGAAACTCCTCTCCTCTCCTGACAGCACCTTTGCTTTTGTGATTGAAGCTGAAATATCAGGAGACCTGTTTTCTCACAAAACGAGCAAGAGAGGTCACTTCCAATGCGTGGTTCCTCTGTTATTCAATTTGATTGGGATTTTGGGTGATTTGTGTTGTGCATCTCTGGGGAAATAAATGCTTTGATTAATGTAATCCCGAGCAGGGAGGTACCACAAACCACACTCCTCAGGGACCGGTGCTGTTTGACAAACAAAAACACGCAGGGCACCACTTCAGTCCGCACACAATGGATACATTTTAAATGGTAGAGGGCACGTCACAGAGCTCCTGCAACTTTTCCATCAGATTAATATGTTGATGCATAATTACGATGGGATATCAGATAATCCTAGCATGTATATATATATATATATATATATATATATATATATATATATATATATATAATCAAGTGTTTCGGGAAAGTGTCCCTGACCCGTAACGGGACAGTAGGAGTTAGATTATTGCTGTGACCTGCAGCAGTAATCAGTGCAGGATGTCCAAGAGATATTGTTAGTCCACATGGGACAGTTAAGAGGGATCTGTCAGTTACAGCATCCATATCACAAAACAGACAGCTGCGTGTCACATCACACATATCTTGAGATGGATGAAATTTGAGGATGGCGTCCTGACTGGTTTCTAACTTGTCTGATGTGATTTACGTATTTTTGAGTGATTATTTTTGTATTTTAGTGTGTGTGTGTGTGTGTGTGTGTGTGTGTATGTGTGTGCACTCAATATGTATACTACATGTATATAATGTTGCATACACATATAATTTAAAGCACATTATGACATTTGCATTGATTTCCAATGGGAGAAAGCACAATCAATAAGGGGCTGGCTGGAATGTTTACGAATAATGAAGCTCGGGGTAATCTTCGTGTAAGACATAGAGCTCTGATACATTTTTCGGTCACGAGCTGCGCGCCTCCTGGGCCGGTGCTACGGGAAATGATGCACAAGGGAGCAGTGGAATAAACAAGGCGGAACGGCGTGACGCACTCGATGGGCTTCCATGTATAGAACAAGGATATAAAATAGTGTCATTCCCAGTCACAAATTATGAAATAATATTACTCTTCCTCTCTGACCTACTATCACTGATTGATGTAGTTGTATCCCTATTTTTGGGGGGGAGATAAAGAAAAATATATAAATGCAATACTACATTTTTATTGTTATTTCGATTATAATCTTTCTTCCCAATAACTATAGCATGTTTTTAAATTATTTCGCAACAGTTTGCCAAATGAAAGCCTAAAACTGTCTGTATTGAAGGATTACAGCTCGTGACATATGCCCAATCCCTTCGTTTCCTTTCGATGAAGAAAGTGATACTTTCATGACAGCAGTTAAACAATAAAATAAAACCAAAAGAGATAAAATAATAATTAGGCTATTGTTAGCCTGTAATATTTTTTTCTTGTTTTAGTAATAATACACATTTAGTTAAACATAATGCACATGCAGTTATGACATGTTATCTTTCGGAATTAAGAGAAAATAAGTCACATCGCATTCTGTATTTTTGGGAGGACGCCAGAGCTCTGGCCTACAATTTCACGCTGTCAGACATGAGCTTAGCGCTTTGAAGGTTTGTTTCTCTAATTAATCACAATTCAGTGGTGTGTCTGTTACATATATTCTCTTTTTTTTTTTTCAAAATGAGCAGATATCTCTTTTCATTATAATGCATGCAATATATTTTTTTTTCTTTGAAATAATTTCTCTTTTAATATTCACAATTCTCATTCATTTTGTTCACTTAAATTATATTGTATTCAGTGTTTTTTCGTGATCCCAAAATTATTTAAATATTCAAACATGCGCGCACTTTTTATAATTATTTTTCAGTTAGCTATATTATTTTTTGTTGAATGCATTTTTAATGATAACGTGTTAAGACTTAATGATAACAAGTTTTTGAATGTAGGCTATTTAAATACGGTCATTACATCAACATTTTACACAACAACATTAACATAAATGTATGCTAAATATAATTACAAAGATTTTGTTTAAAACGTTTTACGTTTCATTTATAAACTTCCCTTAACGAAACATTTTAGTAAACTAAAAAAAAAAAAAAAATGCACGTTACAAGTCAGAATTGAAAGGGTGAAAATTAGTTTGAAAACTACTGAATTTTTAATTTATTTATTTACTGAAAGCATGTATCGTTTAAAGCAGGGTGTACATTGTTTCTTTGAGCAATAACAATAATTTAAATGAATGTCTTATGGATACATTAATTATACCGAGGTGATTTTTCACACTGGTATGATTTCAACAGGTATCAGTTTACGATATCCTATGCTTCTCCTCAAAAAAATACGAATAAATCAATAATCAAGGACAATAGCCCAATTACTCACCATTAGCGCTTTTACCATACTGACTAAGCGCGACACCTGCTGGTGACAAAATACTCCCCCATACATCACTGTCAAGCGTGTAAGTGTGCGATCTAATCTTTATGCTTGTGCTGATTCCAGTCATTTTATGTATACATCTTTTGTAGGCGCTTATATTTCTATAGCCTAGACATATACGAATTTGAGATGTGTGTTTGGCGCGATGGTAGATGTTCTTGGCTTGACTGTGGCTCTTTCATCTCGACTCCAGTGCACAAACATATAGCTTAATGCGACCAGTGTTCCCTCTTTTATTCCACTCACCATAGCAACCGAGAGGAAGGCTTCAGAAATGCGTTGCCCATGAATGAAACAAACGGTCTTAGTGGGGCTGCGAGAGAGATGGCATCTTCGATTGGGAGGGCACACAAAGTTAACCCAAGAAATATCGAAGGGAGAGCTTTTCGTTTTGTTTGCATATTGCATTGTAATATATTAATCTTTAGTCTTTTGCAATTTAATTCTAATTCAATCTAAATTTAGTTTTGTAACTGCATGTAGCATACATTTTAGTCACCTCAAATGTTTACAATTTAAACTGCTTCAGTCTCGTTTAATTTAGATAATCATACCTTGCGCCGAACACTTGCATATTTTCATTGCCATTGCTCAGGATCTGCTCACTTGCCCCTCATGTGCTGTGTAGTCTCTCAGAGTCGTTCGGTAACAACTAAAATCCTTGCCATCATTCACACACCATCACGAGCTCCAAAATAAGTCAGTGCCGCAGACCAAGTTTCATCAAACTTTGGCACAAAAGTAAAAGATCGATTTATGTAAACGACCTGATATCCACTTGTACGCGACTCCACCGTGAATTCCACCGAGGGTCTTCTGTTTGAATTTGATTGATTGCACATTCTCCACTGGACATTCACTACAATACAGCAGCTTAACCGTCTGCTCGCTATTTATAAAGCTAAACAGTCTTATTGATTTTTGCACGGGAAAAAAGGACTTCGCAACCACACAGACACGTAAATATATATATATATATATATATATATATATATATATATATATATATATATATATATATATATATATATATATATATATATATATATATATGTAGGTTAGTAGCTATATAGATAGATTGATGTTCAAGTATAGTATGCCTAATCCAGTTTTATAATCGCGACGAATACTGATTTATTTTCACTTACCGTAAGATTCCATGATAACTGGAAAAATGTCTCAAATACTGCATTGTTCGTCCATCACTGACCGACTCTCTCCCTCCGTTTTGGTCCTTCCTAAGATTTTCTTCCCTCTGACTCAACTGAGCGGAGCTCTCCTCTGCACCGCTATTATTTTCACTAAAATATATGAAAATTTATGCAAATGAAAATCAGCACTAACTGTTCGTCTCTTGTTATACTTGGGGATTTTTCCCTCTCTACTTGCACAGAAAACAAATGATCTCCCCAGCAGGGAACACGGGGACCTTGTTACATAAACAAATAAATAATAAACAGACTACTTCTCAGATTAAAAAAAAAAAAAAAAAAAAAAGCATAAACTTCAAAAAGTTGAAGGCTTGAACATTTGAAACTGCTTTGACTCCTTGGAGTTTCCTCATACTGGCTATCACGTTTCTTATGGCCGCACGAGACGAGCAGTATGAAATGCATATCAGTAATTTAGAGCAAAATCTGCTGGAAATTAATGAATAGACAGCCCCGTGGCGGTGGCCCTACTTTGCCATTCAATGTAAACAAATCCACGAGGTTCTCGGTTTTTGAGTCTGATCCAAATGAAATCTTCTGGGAAGGGGAGTAGCTACGTAGTCCTCTCTTGGGTTTTCTACAAAACCTGATTCAGTGTTATTCTACCCAGTGCATCAATCCTACTAAATGAAATAAGACGAGCTTTTCTGTCACAATACCTTTTTGGAGTGATTATTGTTGTAAAATGGTGCATTGGTTTACATGTGTGTTTTATGCACGTAGCTAATGATACTTATTCTGCAGTTCATAAACAAGGAGATCGAGTCTGACACCTCTCTTGTTTACTGAAGCTGGGGGGCCGTATGTCAATCACTCTAAATTTTCTTTGGACTTGCACTTTTATTTATACCTCTGGGGGAATCCATATGTTGTAGGGGTCTGATGGTATGTCTAAACAATTCGGCGCGAGATTTGAAAATGCATTTGGCCTAACGTTAGTTGATCTTGGTAGAAGACATTTCTTGCAAATCCCCCAAAGACATGCTCGGTTTCCATTCGTTTTGGTTGCCACTTTCTCCCCATCCCTTTCTTGTGTTTAGCTGCCTTGCACTCTCTGTTTCCGCTTGGAAGCATCGCATAGTCATCTCGTTAACTCTTGAGAGGCCGAGGTCTCAGGAAATGTAGTAGTAGTCAATGTGATGCAATTACATTCGATATATTTATATTATCTTGCTTGGTTGAGTTCAAAAATTGCAACAGACAAGCTGGAAGAGAAACGATATTTTAGGACTCATTTTGTCAATAGGAGTGAAATCTTAGCCGGTGCGATTTCAATGCTTTTCACTTTCGAAATTTCAATTAAAACAAGATCAATTGTATTTGTTAGAGGTCACTGTTCATCACTCTTATCTAAATTCAACCTACGGCTTGGTAAGAGAACTATGTTTTGTTTTTGCACTGAGACCACTAACAGTCACACGTTCTTGTTAATAATTCACCAAAATAATTCGCCAAAACTATGGGAAATTGTACTTAAATTGGGGATTTATTATATTCCCGCATTCTTTAGAGTTTTCAGTCATTTATCTTGATTTATTTATTTAAATTCAAAAGCAACCAATTGGAATAGCCGGAAGGGGGGTCTAAGTGCCCGAAGCGAGTTCTCTAGAGCTGTCAATCTCGCCCGTACCATCCAATCAACGAGAGCCGTACACCCGACTTCCTTGCATTTGGGGAAAAGACGTGGACGATGTACGCAGCGCAGGGTAAACACTCGTGTGTCCTCGAGCTCTGAGGGAGGGACGGAGCTAACTGTCAGAGAGAGAGAGAGAGAGAGAGAGAGAGAGAGAGAGAGAAAGAGAGGGAGAGGAGAGAGAACAAGCGAATGAGAAAGAAGGCATGCAACACTGCTTTGCACTGTAATACTGGATTGTACTTCAACTGGAGCGGTTTGGCAGGTTTAAACACATCAAAACAGAACAAAGAGACAGACTTTACAGCACCATAAAAGAATCTGCAAAAGAAAAGAAATAAAGGAACGGAGCAAGTGAAATCGCTGCGGCTTAATAACAAAAGAATTGAGGAAGAACCACGTTTAATATTTTTCCACTCGGTAACGGAACATACGTTTGGACTTATTATTTTTTAAGGGCAACTTCTTCAAGCGCCAGAACTTTCTTGCGGGCAAAGTTTTTGAAACGATTTTTTAATCTTTCTTTTCTTTCTTTCTTTCTTTTTTTTTTTTTTTAAATAGAAAGTATAGGTTGAAGGACTGTTTGACTTTCGAGGGGTTTTCAACGCTGACATAAAACTGGAATTTATCGTTTTCATATGTTCGAAATAGATGAATGCACAAAATATTCAAGAGACGGATTTCGTCTTCTCGCCTACAGTATCTTTCTCTTTGCTTTTTGTTGATGGTGTTTGCCAAAACACAAGCCAGACTTTTAAAGTTTGAATAATTCATGAGATATAATTTGCCTGCGTTAAAAAAGTTTCTGCAAAAGGGAGGGGGTGACCAGCGAACATATTCATAAGGTTAGCGGAATGGCCACAGCGGCTTCCAACCCTTATCTACCCAGCAGTAGTATATTATCGTCCGGCTCGATCGTGCACTCGGACTCCGGGGGTGGGATGCAGCAGGGCAGTGCTGCGGTAACCTCAGTGTCCGGTGGGTACAGAGGAGACCCAACGGTTAAAATGGTACAAAGTGATTTTATGCAGGGCGCGATGGCAGCGAGCAACGGGGGACACATGCTGAGCCACGCTCACCAGTGGGTGACGTCCTTGCCTCACGCCGCAGCGGCGGCTGCAGCTGCCGCAGTTGCCGCAGCTGAAGCCGGATCGCCGTGGTCGTCTAGTCCCGTTGGAATGACAGGCAGCCCGCAACAGCAGCAGGACGTGAAAAATAACTCGGGGAGAGACGATTTGCACTCTGGGACTGCGCTGCATCACAGGCCCCCACATTTAGGTCCCCACCAGACTCACGCGGGCGCCTGGGGTAGCACAACCGCTGCCCACATCCCGTCGCTAACCGGGAGCCAACAGCAGCAGCAGTCCCTCATATACTCGCAGCCCGGCGGCTTCACGGTGAACGGCATGCTCAGTCCGCCGGGCAGCCAAAGCCTAGTACACCCGGGGCTGGTGCGTGGCGACACCCCGGAGCTCGATCACAGCAGCCACCACCACCACCATCACCACCAGCATCAACATCACCAGCAAGCACACCACGGAGTGAACAGCCACGACCCGCACTCCGACGAGGACACGCCGACGTCGGACGACTTAGAGCACTTTGCCAAGCAGTTCAAACAGCGCCGGATCAAGCTGGGCTTCACGCAAGCGGACGTGGGCTTGGCGTTGGGCACTCTCTACGGGAACGTCTTCTCGCAGACCACGATCTGTCGCTTCGAAGCCCTCCAGCTCAGCTTTAAGAACATGTGCAAGCTGAAGCCGTTGCTTAACAAATGGCTGGAGGAAGCGGACTCTTCCACGGGCAGTCCCACCAGCATCGACAAGATCGCGGCTCAGGGCAGGAAGCGCAAGAAGCGCACCTCCATCGAAGTGAGCGTCAAAGGTGCGTTGGAGAGTCACTTCTTGAAATGTCCCAAGCCTTCGGCCCAAGAGATAACCAGCCTAGCGGACAACCTGCAGCTGGAGAAAGAGGTGGTGAGAGTTTGGTTTTGCAACCGGAGACAGAAGGAGAAAAGGATGACGCCCCCAGGAGTGCCGCAGACGCCGGAGGATGTGTATTCTCAGGTCGGCAATGTGAGTGCAGATACACCGCCCCCCTCCATGGACTGCAAACGAATGTTCAGTGAGACATAGAACAGCATACAAGACTAAAAATATTTTATATATGACTAATCTGATAAAAACACAGACTATCATGAAGATAGCAAAGCATTTTGATACTGTGATTGTGAGGGAATATTGAGACTGCAGATGTGTTACTATATATTTTTTTCACAAGAAAAAAAAAATCACCCCTCTTCCTTCCCAACCCTAAACCGCCCGCTAATCTTCTTCCAGGCCCTTAAATGTCTTAACCTAAAAGGTTGTGTCTGCTCTTTCTTTCAGGGACATTTTTTAGTAGATTACTTAAAAGATGCAAGTTTAACTGGGCCGAGCGAACCGGGCGACCAGAGGGTGACAACTACAAGTTCGTTCCACCAGGTAATTTTGGCGCATTAACTTCAACTGAAAAATACAAGAAATTAGAAATGAACAACAAAATCTTTGCCCCCCCTTCCCTGTTACACCAATGTCTTGTTTGAGAGGCAAAAGACGCAGGCAATTGTGTATGTTGTTATGGGACATTAAACCTCAAACAAAGGGATGAAATTCAACCGAAACAATGCGAAGAACAGTGGCATCCACGAAGCTTCCATCCAACTTGGCAGAGAAGACTGCATGGTTTTGTTATTATCCAAAAATATGGAATGGATTTTTTTCTGGCCTTCCAATCCTTACAAAAACAACAAAAGACTGCCCTCAGTTTCTGATCTCCAAGATCTTTTTGAAATTGTTTTTTTGTTTTTTGTTTGTTTTCCTGTTTTTTTTTTTTTTTTTTAATGTAAAGACACTGAATCTTACGTGGATTTTGAGGACAAAATGAAATCAAAGATGACTTTTGAAAAGACTGATTATTCCGCAGCTGCACCTCTTTGAAAATCTTCTGCGCGAACATCCGTTGCCAAGTGGGCCAGAGCTGGTGCTGTGGATGTTTTCATGTGCTGCCATTTCCAAGCAGTATTCTTTGGTAGGTTTTAATAAACAAGACTATGTAAATCCGGCAATATAGATTCATTAGATCAGATGCTGATCGGAATTATTTACTTAATATTTTTCATTAAAATGCTTTGTTTTAATATTTTATTCGGGATACATACGAACTATTCCAAACAGTTATTTATTTCCCCCCAAGACTTGTGTAAAATGTTTTTTCCCTGTTTTCGTTGTTGACCCTATTTGTTTTGTTTCATTTTGTATTCTCATTTTTAAAAAGAGCACAAATCTACACGAGCTGACTTTGACAGTAGGTAATAAGGGTATATTTTGATGTGATGATTTGATTGTAATTTAATTTCAGTAGTGATTCCGTAAGAGATGATCGAGAACAATAAATTTGTTAGAATGAAACAAGATTGTGTGTTGTGCCTAAAATCGTAGCTGTTTGTAATTTTTTTTACGATGCTCTCAGAGCAGTATTTAGACAAATGCATTTTAAAACGATGACTGCTGAATATTGAATATGACATACAGAATAGAAATAACCAAACAAAACATTTTTATTTTTATGCCAACAAAATAGCGATGTTTGCTTAAAATACAAACATTTCACACAATGCATTTTTCTCAAATAAATAAATAAATAAATAAAAACAGGTCAGTGCAATCGTTTAGGCCTCTATGGGGAGCATTAACGGCAGTTTAGCATTTCTAGAACTTTTAGCATTTTTAGCATTTAGCAAACTAGCAAAAGTGTCACCGCTGTAAATTAGGCTACTTCAGTGTACAACCATTTTGTTAGCAGGATGAAATGTGTCTCTGTGACAAGGAATGGAGATAGCAACGTTCAGTAAATCTCACGAGAGAAAGCCAGGAAAAGTTGATCGCTTTTGGAGGTGGAGTGTTTAGAGTGTCACGCGCTTTACCTGCTTTACGTTCACGCCAGCTATCAAATCCACTTATCAGCCCGATACATATTGGACATATTTTTATTCAGTGTTTTATGGTCTGCTTTTTTGCAGCTGCCGAATTCAAACACATCTATCTATCTATCTATCTATCTATCTATCTATCTATCTATCTATCTATCTATCTATCTATCTATCTATCTATCTATCTATCTATCTATCTATCTAAATATTCCTGTAATAATATTCAAAAACACGTGTTTACAGACATGCATTGGCCTATGCATTTATTTTTATTGTATTTTTAGCATTCGATCAGTCGAGGTGTTTGTAGCTGAATTGTGGCTATAACATTTATTTTATAATGTCAGCATTTCTCCATTTGTCTCTGAATTTCGCGCTTGCTGCATGCACTGTGTGATGACCTAAATATGGAATATTATCATTAGGCCTGTTGTTATAATTATTAGCCTGTTGTTATTATTATTTCTCGGGTGTCGCAAACACCAGCTTTTGCTTGTTAAAATAAATCAGAATGCTTGATTGCAAATGCCCGCCAAACTAACAAATATAGGCCTGTGATATAATTCATGTCGTAAACTTTAGTCGGTATAAACCTGTCATAAACTGACTTTATGTTATACCTAACATTATTCATGTAAGTCAGATATTGGAGATGAAATTATCCCGAGCTAGGCCTCATAAATAAAACGGACGAAGTGTTTTCTTAAGCGGGCGAAAACGACAGTGTGATCGCTTCAACTTTTTCTTAGGATGACTATTCAGCAAAACGCGCAATTCCCTCTCTCTCTCTCTCTCTCTACAAGATTTAAATTTCGCGGATGAATTCCCATACACTAGTTGCTTAGCAACTAAATTCAATCAATGTTATAGAAGTATGCATCCCTTCTCTTTGTCCCTAATAATAAGGGTGCTAGTCTGACATTCAGACTGATTTTGTATGACCCGAGTTTAAGAAATTCTGTCGCTGAGAAGTAGGCTACATTCTAAATTAAATTCAGAATTAAAATGTAGAACATTTTGAGGGGGGGAAATGTGGGGAAAAAATCAGCTCATGTGTATGATTGGTGTATAAATATTTAAATATCGAGTTGTTTATTAAATTATTGTTTATTAAACAGATTTAGAGGAATATGTCTAAACAACAACAACACAATATCTTTGGAGTCTGTCTTCAGCAGCATTTTTGATGTCCACTGACCCTGTTTTCCTTTAGCAGCATGGCATAAATATATAATATGGTATTTTAATTTACTAAATGTTTAGCATTATACAGTTTAAGAGCTGCAGGGAGGCCTGGAATATGTTCAGCAAGCAGATGACATAAACTGCACTAAACTCCATAGTCTACTGTCACATGACTTTCGTCCCACGTGCTCAGATCTATCCACTGCTGATAAAATAGCAAAGAACTGCTATGAACATTTTTTTAAACTAAATTTTTAACTCTTTTTTTTTTTAAAGTCCGAAATGTTTTACCGCAAAAATTACTTGGATTTTAAAAGAAGCTCAAATGATTAGTTTTGTAGCAATAATGTTGCTCCTTCATAAATATTCGATCAGTGCTCGTGCACGTGCAGCCACATTTAAAATCTTTTCTACCACCACGTTTTAGCCCAAATAACATTTATTTCATTTGCATTTATGTTTTCTTGCCAAATCTTACTAGAAACTGCATTGTGTCACTGTCAAATATCCTATATCTCTTAACATGAACTCCAAGTAACACTGATATATTTGTATATTTGTAACAGTAGCCTAATATAGACTATAACTTTTGATAAGAATCTCACGCTTCAACTTGACCAGAGAGTTAAAAAATAAAAGTCTTGAGAAATTCAGAATATAGTGCCACACGCTAACAGAAACTTTTCAAAAACTCACATCGAAAACAATCAGTGAGGGGAAAATAACATGAGTGTATGGAATTGCACAGGGAATTCAGGTTTTTCCTCTATATTTTGCTACAGTTATCTAAAATGTAGACTACTTGTAAATAGATTTTTAACGCTAAATAATTTTTAACAGAATATCGAAATTACAATTTGAACATCACAGAGAATATCCCAATCAACAGGATATTTTATATGGAATCAACATCGTGTCCAACTGAACAAACAAACACTTATTTTGATCAGTGTTCAAAAAGTTAATGTTCATAATCGTTGAGGTTTTCGCACTTATCTATTTCCAGACGAACATGCCAGACTATTTGAGTTTGATTTTTTGTTGTTATTGTTGTTTTCATGTTTCTTTTTGTCTCTTAACCCCTCGTGCTGTGCTCAGTGGGGAGACATGCTCCAGACCGCCTTTGTTAATCCATGTTCTATTGTCATTAATAAGCAGCAGATATTGTTGAATATTTTAAACATCTGTATTGTTATAATCCAAAATTCATTTTGGTCATCTTGGCAGAATCCTTGTTTTTTTGAGTTAGCCATTTTGCCTTTATTCATAAATTGTATAAAATTACAGAATTATACTTTCCCCGTGAAATGACTATTATTAGTGGTTAAAGAAGAAGAAGAAGTAAATGCTTCTCTAAATAGCCACTTAACTTTGAACGAAGAAAAGTTAGGAATGCGCAAATGGTCTTTCACAGATTTAGAAATTCTGCGTAGTAATGCGTTTCTTGTTGTTGTAATTTACATATATCCATTTTGCATATTCCTTACACAGGGAAATAGTGTGTGGAAATATTAAAGCAGAAAAAAATAGTATCGATAATAATAATAATAAAAATAATAAAAAGCCAGCTTGGTTATTTCCAGGTAACAGCTGTTTTTGCTTGAAATACATTCGAATTAAAACGTATACAGGATCCAGAGCACACAGGCTCAAACTCAGCCACCGCATATACATTAGTGCAGTACGTGGACTAACTCTTCGGTGTGCCATCATCAGTAAAGGCCCTCAGAACTCTCTCGAAGTCCCCAGTTGTGCTGTCTGGAGGACCAGCCACTCCCAGTCCCTCTCTCCCTCTGGAGACACACTGTAAACGCCGTTCATGTTGAGCGGGCGCAGGTGCTGCTCCCCTCTGCAAACCAGAGATTACATTTCCATCACTTCCCTCCTGAAGTCATGTGAAACAATATCCAGACACATGTCCGCAATGCTCAAGCCACAATAGACCACGCATGTAGTGTCTTTATTGCTAAGTTGCAGCATTTACACTTCATTACTCTATTGGCGTTATTATGTGAATTCGATCAATTTAATATTATTAGGAAGCAGTAGGCCCCATTGCTGTACATGCCATTGAGATCCCAGTCTGTTTAGACAGAGAATTGTGCAGACTGTCACTGTGGTCCCTGGTGGTGTCTAATGAGTTCTTACGCGCTGAGTGCTAAAGGAATGCTATAGTTTGATAACCCAACACAAATAGGCTACGTAAATAAATAAGTAGGCTTTATTCCTAAATAACACGGAGGGCAACATTCAAAAATCGTGACCATTCGGACCACTGGTGAAACTGATCGCTCCGGATCATATGCGCAGTGCGCGCCGGGCACCGCGCGTGCCCTCCGCCGCTCTTGAGCGCGAGAATAGAGCTTAATGAAATATGTATGCCGAGTGACGTGACGTGTGGGGTTTCCTTTCTATAGAATGAGAAGTTCAAGGCTCTGTGCTTTGAGGAACAGACAAGAAGACGGACAGGTGAGGGAAAGGGTTGAGTGTATTTTAATTACTTAAAATTACCTTCAACAAACTGTTTGGCGACATCTAACAGGAAGGTTTCTAATATTGAATATAGTAATTTAGGAACAATAAAGCACCTTTAATAATAATAAAATAGCCTAATCATATTTATTGTTATTTATTTATTTAGTTATTTACAAATAACTAGATGACATGAATCTACATTTATTTAAAAAAAAAAAAAAAAAAGTAGCTTATTGCTTTGTAAACTCTAATATAGCCTACTGACATTTAATTTAATTTGGTTGACCATTGGCCAGAATGAGCTATGTGGTTCTGTATCTATACGTTTGGTTTATTCTAAAGACTGTTGTGACAGTAAATTAATCTTACAATGGTGACCTCTAATCGTGGACTCAACATACAGGCCTAGTAGCATTAGTAGTAGTAGTATATTTGTTGCAGTAGCATTTTTTTTAAAAGTGCCATATACAGTATATAGCCTATTTATTGATTATACAACCATCCTTTTTTCCCCCAAGTCACTGCATGCATCCTTGTGAGCTCAACAACACACACACACACACACACACACACACACACACACACACACACACACACACACACACACACACACACACACACACACGCGCACACACACATCTCCAATCCACTGCGCAGCTGGGCGAAACACTTCCACGGCCCAACAGCGCCATCTGCTGTTTCCTACAGAGGCTTTATATCACAGTTACTGACAAAGATGATCCGGATAAAAGTTGTTTTCTATTTCACAAGTGAACTGGATACAAAGGATTAATATAGGCTACTACTTTCGTTAGTAAAATGGCATTTTTTACGATTAGGATAATTGATAATTGATAGCCTACATTTTCATATTAGGCCTAGTTTTTTTTTTTTTTTTTTAAGAGTTTCAAGTACAATTCTTGAGAGTGTGACACTTTACATAAAGTTGCCACAAAACAATTTGTGCAATTTTTACCGTCTCAACCAAGTCAATTGTTGCTTTTTGTTAGCTACGACTATCGAAAATCATCTGATCATGTCTGTAGCTGAAGCATTAGGTTGTTACAGCACTTAAATTGTCCTTAATCTCAGCGGCACGTTTCCCAAAATCACTGTTATTTTAGTATAGTAAACACGTTAGTAAATTGACGAAAGCCTCCGGCCACTCGTGAGCAAGACCTTCCTCTTGCTTCATAGTTTATCGTAGGCAAAGAATAAAACAAATTATGTTCATGCGTTTTTGCATGACTGAATGAATGAAATAAGTGCTGGTAAAATCACATTTAAAACGATACTTCGCAGTTTGCATGCAACGTGACATTATTATGGGTATAGCCTACTTTAGACTCATATAAATAATTAATTACATTCATATAGCCTACTGACTACAGGCCTATAAATGTTAACACATGAGATTTGAGCAATGTTGTCTTATTCATTTACATAAAATGTATCCTATACAAAATGTATATATTAAAATATTTCATAAAGCCCATAACATCTGTGAGACATACAAACAAAATAAAATTATAATAAAATTAAATGTGCTGAGCAATCTTTGTTGGATTTTATGGATATTTAATTATCTACTAATGTTTTAATGTTTAATACTGACAAATCATATGTAACTAAATATCCAATATTCCAACAAGCACATCTAAATTTTAATTATGTGAGATCATTTTGTATGACCATTTGATTGATTGTTTGGAGATTGTTGTAAAAATGCTGTCAGTGTAATTTTGGTTTGCTGTTATATATATATATATATATATATATATATATATATATATATTTGCTTGTAAAATGTAAAATTTGTTTGCTCTTTAACAAGTTTTGCAAGGAGACTTCATCCAAGCCTTCATCCCTACATCACCACCAGAGTGTACTAATATTAACAATATTAGAACTTATAATACAAAAAAAAAAAAAAAAAGAAAGAAAGAAAGAAAAAGAAAAAAAAAAACAGCTCAAAATGGTTAAAGCTTTTAAATGTCTTAACCACAAATTGGTCAGGAAATTAGCACAATTTAAGCAAATGCACTCCTTAAAAAGCATAAAAACAGAAGACAGAATGAAGTTTTTGGCAGAATATGGGAAGTTGTGTGTGGACAGATGAATCGCAATGAAACTCGCATCCACACACAACTAATGCTGTGTCTTTAAATATAATATAATATAATATAATATAATATAATATAATATAATATAATATAATATAATATAATATAATATAATATAATATAATATAATATAATATAATATAATATAATATAATATAATATAATATAAAAAAAATGCTGGGTTGAAAATAGACAAACATGCTGGGCTGCGTTTCCCAAAAGCATTGTAAGCTTAAGTTGATCGTAGCTCCATTGAAACCAATGGAGCTACGATCAACTTAGGCTTACAATGTTTTTGGGAAACGCTACCCCTGGATAGTTTATTTAACTCAACTATTATTTAAAAATTACTGTATTGCCTGCTTAAAATGAACCCAAAATATTGGAAATTAAGTTGGAAATTAACATTTATTGATATGTTTAATGAATAATAATTAAACAATAAACATTTATTAAATTGCTTATTAATAATTTTCACCTTTTGATTATTATTGTTTCCTCTAGTAGTTATGTGTCTGATTTGTAGTTTCCAACCTATTTTGGGTTCATTTTAATCCAGACATATAGACATTTTTAAATAATAGTTGAGTTAAATAAAACTGCCCAGCAGGTTTGGCAACCATTTAACCCAACAACTGAGTTAAAACAACCCAATCACTGAGTTTGTCCATTTTCAACCCAACTTGGGTTGTTATAATATAATATAATATAATATAATATAATATAATATAATATAATATAATATAATATAATATAATATAATATAATATAATATAATATAATATAATATAATATAATATAATATAATATAATAAATGCATCTCTAGCACAGTGAAGCATGGAGGAAGAAGTCATTGTGTCTTTTCAGCTGCTGTGAAAGTGAATTAATGCTGTGGATTTCAGGAGAATACTGTAGAATGGCTTGATTCTCACTATTGAAAAGTTGTTTTCTAAAAAGAGATTGAACAGATGTTATTTTTCAACAAGACAATGCTCCTGCCCACACTGCAAAGAAAAACCAAGAAGTGTCTTGAGAACAAGTCCATCAGGCTCATGTTTTGCCCTGTTCAGAGTCCAGATTTGAACCCTGTCGTGAATATTTGGTCTCACATTAAACTCAAACTAGGAGACATTTTTGAACAACTGTATGAAGCCATTAACACTGAGTGGAAGTGTTTATGCTATATTGCCATTTTCAGTGCTTCTCAATTACAATTTGTAATCTGTATTTGTCCCAGAGACTCTTGTTTTGAGGGTCTCTGTGCTTTGCAGCGTTTAATTGAAATTCCATTAATCACTCAAATCCATGGCTTCCACATGCCGTCCGATCACAAATGTTAAGTTGCCACACTCTTGTTTGAGAGGAATAAATTTAGCCTGGATAAGGATGGATGGTGGTGATGCTGGGGGGGGGGATCGATGGTCCTCAGGGGTCTGGTGACATCTCCAGCCACACGCCTGCCTTTGCGTCATGGCGGTCCGCCAACCGAGGTCAGCTATCCCAGCAGGCCATTCACTTCAGCAGCAGTTACCAAGGTGACAGCATGTCAGAGCTTTGGCTGCTTGGAGCAGGCTTGTATGGAGCTGATGCATCACCTCCTTGATGGATTTGTCAATAGTGCTTAGACCAGGTGGGGCAGCAGACCGCTCGACTGTCCCGAAACACACGCATGCAAGCGGCATCCCTTGGTTTGGATAGACATGTGCTTTCCTATACACATCCATTGATTGAGCAGCTCTTGGACAAGAAGGAAGATGGAATTACAGTATCCTCAGAGGCCCTGGAAGGGGGGCAGAGGACTTGGAAGAAGGGCTGTTGGGTTCAATGTCTCATTAACCAGGTAGGGATTTAGAGCATAGAGCATCTGAGCCGTCTTTAGCTCGGAGGGTTGCAGTGTAACCATTTATAGGTTTCAGGGTTTAATAGATTACTAATAATTGGACCCACATATCCTAGGTTAGGTATTAGTGCCTGAAGCCAATAAATAGATCACTGTAAACGGATGCCACAGCTCTTTTGCTTAAACCAGAGATCAGTATGCAGCACTGGAAAATCTTTTCCAGATAAGGAAAGTAAGTGTGAGAGAACAAGTAAAAGTTTGGTTGCGTGCACGTGCAGCAGGTTCAGTGGCTTTTCTACACTATAATTGACTGCTTTGAACTGTCTTGTTGTGAAATAAAGTTGTCCATGCCCTAAGTGGCTTCTGTAACTCTTTTGAGAAAGGGAGATGAGGATAAAAGGCTCAAAGGTGCTCTACAGCAGCCCTCATTAGGACAGCTCCAGGTGTGGGAGAGTTAACATCCGGTCACTCATTCACCAGCCCAGAGCGGCAGAGATTCAACTGATCCACTCAACATTGGGCAGTCGGACAGTGCAAACTCACTCACCGAGGGTTTGATACGAGAGTGAATAACCTTAAACATCGAAGGTGACCTGCCAGAAACACACGAAGACGAACAGAAGAAACTTGGTTAGACATCTGTAGCGCACTCGCACGCATTGTATGTGCAAATTCTCAAGTCATTAAAGGCTTTACTCCCAGAAATAATAGTAATTAATTGGTGTAATACACAAAGGACATAATTATCTTTTTTTTCTGTACTGGCACATATTTAATTACCCGTAATTGTTCCCCAAGCCTCATTCAAAAGGGGTGTCGACTAGACAATCATAATGCATTATGCTCTAATCCTATATTTGGTTTTGCAAAAGAGGATATCACTGTATCAAAGAACATATACAGCGACTACTTCGCAATGCTCAAACAAAAACAGGTCAGGTTTACATCATCAGCAGATTGTCTTATGTGGAGAGCATTATATATGTTAATAACTGCCAGATTTATCCCTTTTCTCTCACAGACCAAAGAACAAAACTACTGATTAACGTGCATTCTTGTGAAGTGTGGCGATATCTGAGAGTGTTGGGAGCTAAATTTGCCCCCTGTGCAGAGGGCTGAGGGCAGCCTCGCGGCTCCTTGAACACAAGATGGAGTTTAATAAGTAAACAGAACAGCGAGAGGACAGAGACTCTGATCATGGGCCCGTTCGCCCACCCCGGCCCCCTGCAAGCCTGGCGAGCTGATTAGCTCTGCCGATTGTACCTAGTAATTGCAGTGCCGTGACCCCCTCCAGGCAAATATTAGATTTTAGTGGTTTAACCTTTGCAGTCTACAGTGGGTTTAAATTGCCTGCGCAGATGTTGGCGAGCCCAGCGGTAGCCGGAGAGCCGGTGTCCTCTCATCAGCGGAGGGAGATGTCTCAAGACTCCCGGTCCTTATTATCCCTGTCTCATTTAGAGCAACTCTTTATGTCTGATTGGTAGCGTTATTTCTCTCCGAGACTTTTCAGCGATATCATCACTGAAATCAACTTTGTTGTTTAAAGTGTTTGTAATTGTGTGCACCAAAGCTTTAGAGATTAAAACATGGAGCGCAAACACTATGAACAAATCCCCAAAATTAATATGAGGGATATTGCTGGGAATGTATTTAAAGGGATAGTTCATCCAAAAATGACAATGACCCATGTTTCATTCACCCTCAAGCCATCCAAGGTGTAAATGACTATCTTCTTTCAGACGAACACAATTAGAAATATATTTAAAAATATCCTACCTCTTCCAAACTTTATAATGGCAGTGAATAGGGGGCGTGATTTTGAAGCAAAAAAAAGTGCATCCATCCATCATAAAAGTACTGCACACGGCTCCGGGGGGTTAATAAAGGCCTTCTGAAGTGAAGCGACGGGTATTATATCTAAAATATCTTTATATCTGGCAGACTTAGAAATTTAGAAATTCTCTCGCGGTTCAAACAAATATGGCTGTGCAACAAACTGAAGCTCCTCTTCTCTTATATTGAAATCCTCTGACATTTCTCTGTAAAAATTCTCGTTTTAGATTTCTAATTCATGGTTTTTTGTTTTGCTCTATCCTCTGCACTTTCGCGTTCGTCATTACATCATGTGTCGGGTCAGAGGTCACTCTTCCGCCGCAAACCAATGTGTACGGCCGTCTGCTGGAAGCTAGTTATTATAGTTAAAGGTGCCCTAGAGGTGCCTTTTCAAAAGATATAATATAAGTCTAAGGTGTCCCCTGAATGTGTCTGTGAAGTTTCAGCTCAAAATACCCCATCGTTTTGTTTTTTTTTTATTAATTTTTTTAACGGCCTATTTTGAGCCATTATTACATATGCACCGATTAAGCGTGCGGCCCCTTTAAATCTCCCGCTCCCCCGCCCCCGTGAGCTCTCAACTGCCTCAAACAGCAAACACAAAGTTCACACAACTAATATAACCCTCAAAATGGATCTTTACAAAGTGTTCATCATGCATACATCGATTCCTGTGAGTATAGTATTTATTTGGATGTTTACATTTGATTCTGAATGAGTTTGAGGCTGTGCTCCGTGGCTAACGGGCTAATGCTACACTGTTGGAGAGATTTATAAAGAATGAAGTTGTGTTTATGAATTATACAGACTGCAAGTGTTTAATAATGAAAATAGCGACGGCTCTTGTCTCCGTGAATACAGTAATAAACGATGGTAACTTTAAAGGTGCCCTCAAATCAGAATTTGAATTTACCTCGGCATAGTTAAATAACAAGAGTTCAGTACATGGAAAAGACATACATTGAGTTTCAAACCCCATTGTTTCCTCCTTCTTATGTAAATCTCATTTGTTTAAAAGACTTCCGGAAAACACTCAGATTTCCAACATAACACCGACTGTTACGTAACAGTCGGGATCATTAATATGTATGATCCCAATATTTGCATAATGCCAGCCCATTCGACGCATTAGACAA
The DNA here is from genome assembly GCF_024489055.1 of Chanodichthys erythropterus. Lineage (NCBI taxonomy): Eukaryota > Metazoa > Chordata > Actinopteri > Cypriniformes > Xenocyprididae > Chanodichthys > Chanodichthys erythropterus. The sequence continues at coordinate 2,822,918 of NC_090241.1, read as the reverse complement.
GGAAAGGCAGTATTAACGGCTGGATCTGTGCAGAGACAAGGTAAGCAAGCAAGAACAACAGCGAAAAGTACATTACCAACATGCTAACGAAACATTTAGAAAGACAATTTACAAATATCACTAAAAAATATCATGTTATCATGGATCATGTCAGTTATTATTGCTCCATCTGCCATTTTTCACTATTGTTCTTGCTTGCTTACCTAGTCTGATGATTCAGCTGTGCACAGATCCAGACGTTCTGCCCTTGTCTAATGCCTTGAACATGGGCTGGCATATGCAAATACGTAACAGTCAGTGTTATGTTGAGATTCGCCTGTTCTTCGGAGGTCTTTTAAACAAATTAGATTAATATAAGAAGGAGGAAACTGTGGAGTTTGAGACTCACTGTATGTCATTTCCATGTACTGAATTCTTGTTATTCAACTATGCCGACATAAATTCAATTTTTGAATCTAGGACACCTTTAATAAAGTTTTAAATATTTACAAAAACCCATCGCTTTGCTTCCGAAGGTCTTTATTAACCCCCTGGAGCCGTGTGGTGGAGTACTTTTATGATGGATGGATGCACTTTATTTTTTTGCTTCAAAATCGCGCCCCCCATTCATTACCATTATAAAGTTTGGAAGAGACAGGATATGTTTAAATACATCTCCAATTGTGTTCGTCTAAAAGTAGATAGTCATATACACCGCGGATGGCTCGAGGGTGAGTAAATCATGGGGTAATTTTCATTTTTTGGGTGAACTAACCCTTTAAAGGTAGCAGAACGAGGGGGTACCCCTTGCAGGGCAAGTCCATTAGCAGGAAATGTTCATGAGATGAAGCGGTAGGAAGTTTTTCTAAGGTCAGTCTCAGCTACTCCAGAGGGTCGTATTACTCCCGTCCTGTCTGGGGTCTTGAACCTCTTCCTCCCATGTGACGGGCAGCTGCATCCCACGGCCCCTTTCTCCGCAGTGTGTAGTAATGGCTTCCTTCCTGCACTCGCCACCGGGACCCAACCTCAGACGCTTACCTGGGGAAAAAAAGACAGACACAAGTTGAGGGAGGGGGGAAAAGACACTGGTCTTTTCATCCATGGGAAGCAGGGAAGGAACCCTTCAACTTGTCTCAGTCTGGAAACCCAATACAGCGTGTGTGTGTTGGGGGGGCTGAATGGGCCTACAAAGTGGTTCCATCTGAGAGTGAAAGAGGCTCACACGGGATACTGCCTACACACATAACGCAAAGATGACAGATCTGTGTTTTGGTCTATCATTACTGCTCTTGTAACCAGGGTGTGAATTATACAATGGCCTACAGCGGGGTCAATGATTTTTTTTAGGGGTGCATGGTGTGCACATATATGCCTTTACATATACACACATTTTTTGTCTTTGTAGGGGCCAGTTTTTAAAATCTACTTGAATCTGCCTACCTGTGTGGTATTTAAATACATCAATTTAACCAGTTACTTTAATCAGTCACAATTTTATAGACTGTTACAATTTTTTTTTTTTTTCAGCCATAAACTAAAGCCATTTTTAGACTGCAAAAGTAGAATAGAAACTGCATCTGACATGGCATTAATGTTTATTTGCACATAGGCCCACTGTTTAATGCTGCTCATGTACATGCATTTACATTGCATAAGGTAAATAGCCTATAAACATGAAGTCACTATAGGGGTGAAGCTGCAATATCATGACAAAATCATTATGGTTGATTATTGCTCTTGAAATTGTAATGATTATTATTAAAAAGTTAGTTCACCCAAAAATGAAAATTCCGTCATTCATTACTCATGCTCATGTTGTTCCACACCCGTAAGACCTTCGATCATCTTCGGAACACAAATGAAGATATTTTTGATAAAATCCGATGGCTCAGTGAGACCTGCATTGACAGCAAGATAATTAACACTTTCAGATGCCCAGAAAGCTACTACAAACATATTGAATTTATGAATACATTCACATATATGAAGCGACGTGAATACTTTTTGTCCGCCAAAAAAAAAAAAAAAAGACTTTATTCAACAATATCTAGTGATGGCTGATTTCAAAGCATTGCTTCATGAAGCTTCGAAGCTTTACGAATCATTTGTTTCGAATCAGTGGTTCGGAGCATGTATCAAACTGCCAAAGTCGCGCCCCCCAATGGTGAACCATTGAAATGTCGAAACACTTATGATGTAACGAAGCCTCGTTTACTGATATCACGTGACTTTGGCAGTTTGATACACGCTCTGAACCACTGAAACAAAAGATTTGTAAAGCTTAAAAGCTTCATGAAGCAGTGTTCTGAAATTGTCCATCACTAGATATTGTTGAATAAAGTCGTTATTTTTTTTTTTGGCGCACAAAAATTATTCTCGTTAAGGTTGAACCACTGTAGTAACTGATTTAAATATGTCTTTAGTAGTTTTCTGGCCATCTGAAAGTGTTAATTATCTTGCTGTCAATGCAGGCCTCACTGAGCCATTGGATTTCATCAAAAATATCTTAATTTGTGTCCTGAAGATGAACAAAGGTCTTACAGGTGTAGAACGACATGAGGGTGAATAATTAATGACAGAATTTTCATTTTTGGGTGAACTAACTCTTTAAGTCGACAAAGTTTTTGGTGGAAAAAAGCACATCATATTCTGGCTACAGACAAAACAACCTAAGAACCGTTAATGCATTTGTTTATTGCCTTTTATGGATTTGAAAAAATAAGGTTATTTCAGTAGCATGAAAAACAAAATGGTTATTCAAACTGGGAATAGCTATTACATTAAGCAAGCAATCAAAGAACACTGAAGCGGTCCATGACTTCAGTCTAATGTCAATTATGCACTTTAGCAAAAACTCCCGATATAATCACTGAAACTGTCTATACTGCAAAATGAATCTCTTACATGCATCTTTTGTGCAGTTTGTTGTTTATGATGATAAGAAAGAAGTTCAGATTCAGAATCCAGCAAACGAGTGCGTGCAACCCTCACGACACCAAAAATTTGCACAGTAACGAATCAAAACGTCTCTGATTGGACATTGCATTCCTAAGCTCAACAGACACGTGTGTGATTGGTTATAATGCTCAACACTGAAAACTACGCGTAAAAGAAAATGACTATAAATATGGTGTAACATGAACAAATCTACTGTAAATGTAATGCTGCAATCTTCATATTTATAGGAAACACTTCATATTACTTTCTTTAACCCCCCAACATCCTTCAGGGGGGGATCAATCCTTCATTAGGGAGGTCAGAATTCACACACTGCTTGTAACAAATATTGTGTCGATGAACAGAGGTGTACAACATGAGATGGATGAGATAGAAATACACAGAGAAAAACGGTCCAAGTTCTGGCTGTAGCCCCATGACCACATAAGCCTGCAAAGGAGGCATTAGCAGAGCTGGCAGAGGCAAAGCACTTCACTGATCTAAATCGCCCCATTCTTTCTTATCAGCAGTGTGTGGGGAGCAATACTCAGGTAGCCCCCCACAGACCCATCGCTAAAAGCCCTAATATCTGTGGACGTCCGTGGCCACGGCCCAATCTGCCGCGGCAGTCGATTTGTTTCACGCACTGCCAGAAGTGCTTTGTAATTAGGCTGATATTGATGAGGCCTGATTCCAGCAGGTAATCACTGGCAGTTCAGCTTCTCTCCGCTCCTCAGCAAAACGTCTCTATTTATTACAGAGCTTTTGCTATCAATTAAAGGCCACTCAACGCACGGCTCTTTGATAATCAGTCGGATGATTTCCGTGGCTGTCGGAGGGCAGATATGAAATCTAGACAAGCATTCTCCACGGATGCCTCGGGAGCATTACGTTTTAACAATACTGGAGAATTCGGCATTAGCGAGGCCTCGCTTGAAGGACCGTTTCATTAAAAGTCCATTTCCTAAATAAGCCTGTTCTGGAAAAACAATGTAAATAAAACAGTGATTTCCTAAGAGCAGGCTCTGCCAGGGTTACGCTTTTGTGCTTTGCTTTCGCTTCTGCATACTTATTATTTAGGCTTAGTTGATTGTGTGTGCGCTACATGCGTGTGCATCGTACCGCTCCGTCCGCGTCCCTGGGCCGCGTGTGTTCTGTGTGGATTACGGCTCTCCTGGATTCCCTCTGTGTCTCCGAGGAGAGGACACCATTTGGGCCCCACTCATATCCTCCGGCTGCCTTTTCCAATCACTGCCTCTCTACCTCTTCTTTCTCCCTATAGATAAGCAGCCAATCAGTGCAGGTGCTAGTTCATGAAGGGTAGGGGCATGGGGCGGGTTCCATGGCCCCCGGGCATGAAAGGAGCACTGGCACCCGTGACAAAGACACACACACACAGATACTCACACATTTGCACCCGAACGCAAGTGTGTATTCAAGGGGGAAAAGAGAAATCTGTTGTTTTTCTTTCACTCTTTCAACACCCTCACTCCCCTCCAGCTGTTGTGCCTTAGTATCGATCAATGGTGCTCCCTGCATCGGCAAACTATTCATTTTTGATTCATTATTGTAATGTCAGCCTGTGTCGTGCCTTTCTAAATTGTGGCATAAGCTCTGTTATAAGCAAACGTGTTATGAGTATGAGTGAAGAAAAGTAACTTTTATGCTAGGTGGTCAAAGGGGTCCTTGATTATGACTTCACTTTTTTAACTTTAGTTAGTGTGTAATGTTGCTGTTTTTTAGCATAAACAACATCTGCAAACTTATGACACTCAAAGTTCAATGCAAAGGGAGATATTTTCTTTTACAGAAATCGCTTTTTAAATGGCTGGTAGGGACTACAACAAGCTTCTTTCCGGGTTGGTGACATCAAAAACCACTAAATTTACATAAACCCCGCCCTTGTGAATACACAACAAAGGGGGCGGGGCCATGTTGGGCTGTTTTAGAGAAGAGGAAGAGTTGTTGTAGTAGAGTGTTGTTGTCATGCCGTCATTATAGGCCGGACTGCTTCACAAACGAGGGTCAATTCAACACAAGAGATGAACATGACGGCACATGCTAGTGGATGAGTTGAATCAACTCCACAGCAACTACATCAATTTATCCACTAACCATTCAGAAACGTCCAGTTTCATTCTAAAAGTTGTAACTTCTTCCTGAGTCTCTCCATCAGTGTCGACTCCGGTTTGAACAATGTAAGGCTGAACACCGTTACTGACAATCCTCATTTTGGCTGCGTGAGATTCTCCAGCTTTGTTGTTGTTGAGTTGTTAAAGCTCCACCCTCTTCTGGAAAGGGGGCCGGGAGCAGCAGCTCATTTGCATTTAAAGGGACACACACACACAAAACGTCGTGTTTACCCAAATAGGGGCAAATTTGACAAGCTATAATAAATGATCTGTGGGGTATTTTGAGCTGAAACTTCACAGACACATTCTGGAGACACCAGAGACTTATATTACATCTTGTGAAAAGGGGCATAATAGGTCCCCTTTAAATAATACCATATATTCATTGCTATTGAAATAGCCACTTCACTAGAAGAACACATTTGTAGTGTTTGTCACAATATTTCCTCTTTTTTTTTTTTAAATAAAGCCTATTTCAAAAATCTCTGGACAGTTGCCATTTACTTTGGCACTGGCCCCGAGTAAACAAAATCATTAGACCAAGTCTTAACAGAAAGCATGTGCTGTTTGTAACCACTAAGATGTTTTCACATAAATCCCTCGTGAATGGAATGAGAGATACAGCGTGCAAAATACCAGAGGAAAAGCAGTTTTAAGCAGACTGCCCCTATGGCTGATTGTGTCAGCCACAATGGACGCTGTAAGCAGTGTGAAAGCTTTAAGGTGAAAACGACACATGCTGTGAGATGTGCTTATCCCATCACCAGCCAGTAAGGATATTAGGAAAAGCATGATGGAAATTATGACTGGAATAAGCCTGCATCTTACCACTAAAGCTTAAAGAATCCAGGCCCATCTCTCTCTCTCTCTCTCTCTCTCTCTCTCTCTCTCTCTCTCTCTCTCTTCCACTTTTCTTCACCCTCTCATGCCCTGCCACTACTAACCCATTTTTTTCCTGCAGTGTAAAACTGTATTTTTCAAAAAGGCACTTTTGCACGTTTCAGTCTGTGGAATTTGCTATTGCTTTCTTGTTCTCTAAAACCACATAGCTCTTTTAACTTTCAAAGAACTTTCTTTCTGGACTACAGCCATTTTCCAAAATTCCAGGAAAAGAGGAGGACATTTATTAAACTTTTTACAAGACAACAAAACCATCTTCACAAGAGAGTGGTGAAGTCATGTTGTACAGTTAAGGACAATGAAGCAGTCACACTTTGGTCTTGTAATAATAATTATGACATATTGCAGGTTCAATACAAGCTAAGCTCAATGGACAGCACTTATGGCATAATTTTAATTACCACAAAAAAACAAAAAAATGATTGAGGTTACAGTGAGATGCTTCTACTTGGAATTAAATCAGGCCAATTTTTGATATATCATTTTTTAAATGCACTTACTTTAATTCTTCTGTTAAAAATTGCACTCTAAAAAACTAATAATTATGTGTCTCATTTCTAATTTCCAACATATTTTGAGTTCATTTTAAGCCAGACATATAGTAATTTTTAAACAATAGTTGAGTTAAATAAAACTTGCCCAGCACGTTGGGCAAACATTTAACCCAACCACTGGGTTAAAAACAGCCCAAGTTGGGTTGAAAATGGTAAACGCAGGTGTTGGGTTAAATGTTTGCCCAACGTGCTGGGCAAGTTTTATTTAACTCAACTATTGTTTAAAAATAACTGACATGATCCATGATAACATGATATTTTTAGTGATATTTGTGAATTGTCTTTCTAAATGTTTCATTAGCATGTTGCTAATGTACTGTTAAATGTGGTTAAAAGTACCATTGTTTCTTACTGTATTCACGGAGACGAGAGCTATTTTCATTATTAAACACTTGCAGTCTGTATAATTCATAAACACATCTTCACTCTTTATAAATCTCTCCAACAGTGTGTAATGTTAGCTTTAGCCACGGAGCACTATCAAACTCATTCAGAATCAAATGTAAACATCCAAATAAATACCATACTTACGCGATTAGACATGCTGCATGAGGAACACTTTGTAAAGATCCATTTTGAGGGTTATATTAGCTGTGTGAACTTTGTTTATGCTGTTAAAGGCAAGCGCATCGGTGCAAATCGGCGCATATTTAATGATGCCCCTAAAGAGACAGTTAAAAAAATGAATAATAAAAAAAAATCTATGGGGTATTTTGGGCTGAAACTTCACAGACACATTCAGGAGACACCTTAGACTCATATTACATCTTTTGAAAACACGTTATACGGCACCTTTAAAAAAAACTATCCAGCAGGTTGGGCAAACATTTAACCCAATTGCTGGGTTTGTTCATTTTCAACCCAACTTGGGTTTGGCATTTTTTAGAGTGTGGGTATTATTTGAGCTGTAAAGTTGTTTTTGTCATTTATACAGGGTTTTAGTTGTTATTTTGTCATGGAAATGAAGCTGTAACTTTACACTGAAAAGGTTAGTAAACTATTTTTCCACACTTGTTATCATTGTTTACATTTTGTCTTTGTTTATGGATTGCAGATTCACTGCCATTGCAAGTGCCTCACAACACAACAGTGTGTCACAACAAGTGCTGTCGATTGAGCTGAGCTGTAGCTGCTGAATGTGGAAGATTCCTTTAATTTAAAGAAATTAACATGTTGACACTTCATGTAACTGATTGCCTATCCTGGTAATAAAGCTCTTTCTGATTCAGATTCTGATTTGAAAACGAGTCTAAACAGAGAATGTTAAAAGAGTTTACATTTAAGAAACAATAATTAAATTTAGTAGAATTCTCCAGTCTTAAGCTGTAGACCTTTGTGACATTTGACATTTTTCATATTTGTGAGGGTGGCTCACAGAAACACCTCCAGCAGGAGTGCAAGCCCTGAGTTAGGCCAGAGCTAGCATGTGATTAATGTGATGCTCACTAACCCCCATGGTGAATTGGAGACCAGGGGTCGAGTCTATTTTTCTTTGCGAACGCTTGTGGCTAAACCTGAGCGCAAACGTTGTTCATCATTGCGCCACATTAGCTCGCCAGAGCATTGACTGGCACAAACCAGAAGCGTGTGCCCCTTCACTTTGATTAATGTTGGAAAACACTCACTCCAGCTCTATCATGAGTGAAGACCTGGCGTCCATTAGGAACAGTGCACGCATACATATAACCCCTGGAATAAATGCTGGCCCCTCCATCTGATATATTCATACATTGAATATTGTGAAGGAGATGGATTTTTTTCTTTCTTTTTTCATTAAAGGCGCTCTCATCCTGAATATCCTACTTTCAGACAATGTAGTATGTGAAAAGTAGTATGTCAAATGAGATATTTTCACTATCTCATGAGGCCAAGGCTGACGTTTTAGGTCATATTACAAATTCTAGCATTCTGAGCATTATTATTTTTTCCATTCACATATATACTGTCACTGTTATACAGTCTCTGGTTTGGTGCATATTGTTGAATAATGAGTCTTTTTTTAAGGACAAGCCTCAAAAGAGTTCAAACATCTTGTTTATTTGCCAGATATTTCATAGACAGATCACATTTTGCAAGCAAGTTGGGGGCCTGTATATTTAATTAATTATTTTTTTCTTTTTTGGAGTTAATGTGTTTAATGTCAATTATATATGTTGAAAATGTACTTAGTGCATTAGTTTTAGCAATGCCAAATTAAGTAAATGTGTTTACCACATTAAATAAAATTGATATTATTTAAAAAGAGAGATTATAATTAAAACTGCTAGAAACAGCAAGGTCATGTGTTTGATTCAAAGGGAGTGCATGCACTAAAAACAAAGTTAATAACTAAGTTGTTTTTTATAAGTATGTGCGAAATAAATATTCGTCATTGACGAAAGTGTTTTAAAAGTGTTTAAAAGTGTCAAAACATATAATTGAGATGTAATTAATTTTGAAGTTTTATTAAGTATAACAGTGAGATTGTATGGTTTTTATAATTATTTAACACTGCTTTTGTCATTTATTACAAGATGGACAAAATTTGTCACTAAAAAAGTCATTTGGTTTAACCAAAATTTTGTTTTTACCGAATGACACTTTTGGTTTTGCTGAATGACGATATTTTCAAACAATGCTAACAGGCTGATATCTAGCTAGCTAACAAAAGGACAATCAAACATTTTATATTTAGTACAAGTTTTTAAAATATTACAACATTTTCCATGTTTTATATCGGTTGCACCGAACGACCTGATGTTTCGGGATATGCGTATGAGCAAGTGAAAACATGAATTTTTCATATAGTTAAGAGAGAGTTAGTTACTTTGCTTTATGACCATGTGATCCTTTGCAGGTGTCTGAATGATGCCACATCCTGTCTCATGATACTGACCGCATGACTTGATCCAAAACGGTCTCTTTATATTGGTTACTCCAAATGACATCAATGAAATTCTTTTTTCCGGATTTTCTCACAACAAAGCAACAACTTTGTCACATAATTTTAATACCATTTTGCACTATGTTAGTATATGATGTTATAAAATCATGCCAGAATTAAAAAGTTTATTACATTTTAAGATATTTTAATCACAAATTAAATGGGTGTATTGGCCTTTGGATGGTTAAACTGAATGACTTTTTGATACTTCAAAATCTTTAAAATACCTTTATATGTAGCAAAATATAATTAAAACCTTTTGAATTCAATAAAAGAGATCAAGTTGTACTACCTTACATACTTTGGATGTCATATCTTTGTTTATTATTATTATTATTATTATTATCATTATTAAGGCCTTTGGATAAAAACATGACCCATTGAACCAAATCCATATAAATGCACTTCATTATCGATATTTGTACTGCACCTAAAATACATACATAAACACGTACATAAACACCCTAACAGTTGTTTTTCTATAAATCTTTTTACTTAAAAACTGTATTTTAAAAGTTTTAAGTTCATCTTTTATAGATCTTATTTTACAGATTACAAAGGTGGTATTTTATTCAAAATATATTCAGAGTATATAAGAATGTATTTACTTACCGTGGATAAATATGTTAAACTCAAAAACTTACCATTACTTGGCAATTTGTTTTTTTTTTTTTGTAGATGATGAACGACTTTGCTTGCTTCCAGGATATGATGTAATCATCACTTCCTGTCTGAGCGCGAGTCTGCGAGCAAACATGGCTGCCTCCGGTTGCAGAGGCGTGAGATCGATTTTATGGAAGTATGGGAGCTGCGGGAAGAGTTTTTGTGTGTCCCGATCAAAGACGGCTCTGCAGGTGAAAAGCAATCTGAAGTTTGTTCGACACAGAGCTGTTTTTGCGGCTAGTTAGTCGTATTTGGTAGTGATGCTGTAGAGAGCAGAATGTCCTTGTGGCTAAACAACAGTAATAGTCGAGTCTGTATAAACGAGCAGATTGGCAGGATGGAGTGAACTGTTCTTCCGCTGCAGTGCAAACGTGTTGAGTTATGCCTGAACTATTTCAAAGATTTATGTTTTTGTGTTTTAATACAACATAATAGCATAATAGCATTAAACATAATAACATGACATTATGTCCACTGCCCAAGCTAAAAGATAATACAGATGCAAGATGAATCAAAACAAGATTATACTAACTGCTTTTAATTAGAACATTATTTTTGATACATTTTTTTTTTTTTTTCCTCTACAATTAATATTTATCTTTCATCATTTCATATGAATGTGATCAGTTGTTCTTAAAGGTTTAGTTCACCCAAAATTAAAATAATGTCATTTATTACTCGCCCTCATGCTGTTCCATACCCGTAAGACCTTCGTTCATCTTAAGGATGAACGCAAATTAAGATATTTTTGATGAAATCCGATGGCTCAGTGAGGTCTGCTCTGCATAGCCAGCAATGACATTTCCTCTCTCAAGATCCATTAATGTACTAAAAGCATATTTAAATCAGTTATAAGTTGTTATTTTTTTCTTTTTTTTTTGGCGCACCAAAATATTCTCGTCGCTTTATAATATTAATATTGAACCACTGAACTCGCATGAACTAATTTAAATATGTTTTTAGTACATTAATGGATCTTGAGAGAGTTACCATGGAATCAAAATGGACAGTTTTTGTTTTTATGGAATATTGCTATGTTTATTATAAATTATTTATCCATGAACATAAGCATTTTTTAAAATTAATGCACCCTCATAATTTTAAACCAAAATAACTCCCTCTTGCGACTGCATCTCTTCTCTGATGATGTTTTTTAGCATTAGGGCGGGACAATGAAATCGCAGCAATAGCAAACCACAACGATCCAACAGTCCAGTCAGTTCCCAAAGGACAAACTCAAGTCCTGCCCTGTATTTTTTTTGCTTTTTCAAGGAGCTGTTTCACTCGTATAGCCAGATCTTCAGAAGCTCTGGACTCCATAGCAGCTTTCATTGGCCAAGGACTGCCCAGAGGCCGTCTGACTGACATGTAAAGCAGCCAATTAGTTTTTGTTCCGCGTCATATTTAGGGGCGTGAAAATGTAAAATGATGGACGTATTTATTTAAAGAGTATGTCGCAAAATTCACAGACTTTTGAAACTCCATCATTTAGCTGATTCTGATAAGCGCTCATTGTCACAGTTGTAAACACGATGGCTTTTTCCATGAGGGGGTTTGGCATCACAGAGGGTTTGCTTCCAGGCGCACCATTAAAGAACATGATAAACACATCTCCTGGAAAATCTGTAGAATTCAACCAATCAATGTTTACAATTTTGTGTGCCATATTCATCAGCCATTCAGCCAATGATCTGTGGGCGTGAGACTACACTTGGATATACATCACACTAGGAAAGAAAAGACTATCACAACTTCTGTTACATGCCGACTTTAACCACAGCATTTGACTGAAATTTATTCTTATGTTTTTTTTTTCTTAATTCCAGCTGCCGGTCAGGCAGATTTGTGTGTCGTCCTCTTTGTGGAAGAAGAACCTGGCAGCGGCAGGCCCAGAGAAATTCACACAGGAGTTCATCAATAAACAGGTGGAGGAGTTTGAAGTCGGTAAACGTCACTTGGCCAACATGATGGGGGAGGACCCAGAGACATTTACACAGGAGGATATTGATGTGAGTTACGCTTCTATTCTTTATCCATGTTCATTCTTATTCTGTTCTTTTGTTTGTGCTGTATGTGTAGTGTAGTTGACACAATTCGTTTTAAAATTAGAAGTTAAGTTAACATTCATTTCAGTCAGTTTTCTGACAGATAAAGCCACCACTAGAGTAATTTTCACCAGGCTGACAGATCTTCACCTCAGTCCTTATGCAACCACACTGACAGCTCTTATATATTTAAGTAATATAAGCAGTAATAATTTAAGTATTTACAGTAAGTAGAGTTAACCGTTCACAATGACTTCTGACACACTGTGCAGTGCTTTTCTCATTGCTTTCAACCCTCTACAATGCGAGTAAATCACTGGCATATGCAACTAAATTTTCACTCTGGGTGACTAAATGATGCCTAACTTATAATAATTTGTTACTATTTCACTTGCCAGTGTGTGAGTTAGAGGCCAAGTTTAAGTTTAGCACAGATATGTTTTCACTCGCCGAAGATTCTGACTGAGCACTTGAGATTTTCACTCTCCGTCAAGCGATCTGTAAAGCGCGCTATTTCAAATCATCTCAATGGATGCACAGCACCGTAAGCTCTAATGTGACGGTGCACACTTGCTGTCGCTTACCTGAGAGCGCTCAGTGTTTCTCTCAGGTGCATAGAGAGAGAGCGAAAGAGTCTTACATGCAACACAGAATTGACACTCTACATGTAAATTTTATATATATATATATATATATATATATATATATATATATATATATATATATAATTTTTTTTTTTTTTTTTTTTGTATTTTCCTGTCAAAATAACAGATTACTTTGGAATTATTCTCAGTCTTAAAAACAAAAGCAACCTCTGTTAATGGGTGGAACTAATGCGCAAATGACAGTCTCATTGGCTGGCGCTCACCTATTATAATAATCAGAGGATTATTAAGGCAGCTGACGTTAACCCTTAAATGCATGACTGTTTCGCCAATCATTCTTACATATTCGGGTCTTTATTGACCCGGATCAATATCTAATACAGAAGGATCTCTACCTGTCGCAATAATATAAAACTCCTCTGATATTAGAGAAACAATTACAGAAGAATAAAATAAATCGTATTTTGTTACCTTTTGGAGCTTGAAAGGGCTCAGTTTGAGCAGATGTTTTAATGCCATCACTGTCCTCATCAGAGCTCATTTCATAGTAAATTCAGCAAATAATAGGCTAGTTTTATGTTTGAGGTCACGAATATGAGCCCATTCGCAATCTCAAACGTGTTCTCAAAACTATAATTTTCAACATCTTCAAAATCAATATTTCAGTCGCTAACAGCTTCACCAGATCCATCCAGTAACAGTTAGTCATATTTGATTGCGTTCATTCAGTACTTGCTCTGCAGTAAATCGCTGAGCCATTTCATGTTTGTTTTATTATTTTGTTTTCTGTCTGAATGAGACGTCACTTCAGCATTGTGTATCAGACATCGCCACCTTGTGGAATAAAGGTGAATTGTACTTTTTCCGTCATCTAAGATTCAATTATTGTTGTGCATAAAAAAATACACATACATTCATACACACCTCGGGTCGTTTGCGACCCTATACAATTTTTACACAAAATGAATGCAAAAATAGGCATTCTTTTATAATTTTATGATTCTTTTCTTGTCATATTCTTTATAATAAATTGATTGAGGAATACCAAGCAGGTTGATGTCTAACTTTAAAAAATGATTGAGGAGGAGGATTGTGAATTATGTCCCGGGTCACTAAAGACCCGAGGTATGCATTTAAGGGTTAATGGAGGAATATGCAGCTTTACTCGCAAACTACAATTCCTGTTTATCAATAAGGTGAGAAGCAGAGCTGTTATAAACCCAAATACACTAATTAATTACATAAACTGATAAGTGTACTATCAAAGTAGTAATGAACATGTTTACCGTCGTAATGATGACGGTAGCGCACACAAAAGTAGCAGCTGTTCTGTGCTCTGGCACGGTTAGCGCTCACACTGCATGCGAACCGCGCTCAAGCCGCGCAACTCTTTCAAGTGGCCCAGAGACGGCTAAACGAACTGCGCCCGGGCATGAAACAGAGCAATCACACTTGTCAAACGAATCGGGCTGTGAGGGTCAAGCGCTCGGGCATGGTTCTGAGCGCCTAGTGTGAGTACATGCTTAAAGCGTTAGTTCACCCAAAAATGAAAATTCTGTCATAAATTTTTTGACGTAGAACCTGGAAGCGTAAACAGCGTATGAGAATGACACCGAAGAGAAGATATTGTTGCATAAAGTCGTTATTTTGTTTTGTTTTTGAGAACAAAAAGTATTCTCGTCGCTTCATAACATTAAGATGGAGCCACTGCAGTCACATGACTGTTTTAACAATGTCTTTTAGTAGCTTTCAGGACCTTAAAAGTTTTGATTATATTGCTGTCTATGGACGATTTTATCAAAAATACCTTAATTTGTGTTCTGAAGATGAATGAAGGTCTTACAGGTGTGGAACAACACGAGGGAGAGTAATTAATGACAGAAATTTCATTTTTGCGTGAACTAACCCTTTAAGTGGGATTTCATGTTAATAGCGATTTATCGCGCAGCCCTTTTTTGGTGGCAGTGCTGCCAAAAAAAAAAAAAGTCCTTGATTTGTGATTTGTTTTATTGTCTCCACTCTTCTAATGTTTACACATCTGTCTAATGATTAAGTAAAATTCTCCCAAGCTTTTCAGTTCTGATATGTAAATTAGAGCATGAGCAATTTCTAAATAAGATTATTCCTTAAGATCGTATCTTTTTGTTTTTTAACCTGTCACTCTTGAAGCTGAAAGTAAAGTCAACTTTCTGCAGGTGTCACATAGAACTTCTTGGACTTGCTTAGAAATTGGCAAACAGTATTTATGTCCAATATCTTATTCTGTGCCAGAAAGAAATGGCTGTAATTGATTATCCCACTAATTTGGTCCAATTTCTCGATTCTTAGCATTATTCCCCAATCTCTGTCACCATTAATGAATTGAGTCCTCAGAGTAAGTGTGGCTAAAAGAAGCTGACACGTACCGTCCCTCTGCCAGCTGATCGGTGGGTAAGGGGTGGAAACGGCTGCGACTGCGGGGCACAGAGCAAGTACAGGATGGGGTGTCTGTGCCTGAGCTGGCACCGGCGTGTCTGCCAAGCGCTTCAGCCGACATGACGTTCCCGTGAATGCGCTGAAGGTGTGAAACAGCTGCACAGCAAGCGCTGCCAGGAGGAAGTAATTAATAAAGACTGCAAGCCTCACCTGCTTTCTCTCGCTGTCTTTCGTCTATTCGCGCACACGTTGCGTTTGCACCCGTCAGGTGGGCTCTGACGTTCATGCTACTGAAATTGGGAAGAAATTTGCTGATTTTTTTGACAATAACAACATGAGTCAAAGTTTTAAAGGAGAGTGTCATGGAGGCTTCAGAAGTTTTGGAAAATAGCAAAGGTTATATGATCTGCGTTTATGTATCTATGGAGCTTGGCAGTGACACGTCATTTATTTCCATTGTATGAATAATATCTGCAAAATATCTCATTTTTTGTTCCACAAATAATAATACTGATGTCAAACCTTAGTTTGTAGAAAGTAGATTATTTTTTTAGGTGAACAATTACTTTAACACAAGGGTCAATCACAAATAAGGGCGTCTAAAATAAAGAAAATTATTTTATTTTTATTTTTTTTATAAAAAATTAAAAATATGTGGAAGGTTTTTTAGAAATGTCTTCATGTTGGTTTCATATGGTTTTAACTCTCATACCATTTTAAAAATAATAAAACTAAACTACTTAATATTTTGAAATCTTTTGTTGAACTAAAATAAATTTTAGCTCAGAAATTAAAAAGTGTATTCAAGTTGCATGTATGAACTGTATTTATGTACACTACTCTTCCAAAGTTTGGGACCACTAAGATATTTAATTTGAATTTGTTGTATAATTATTATAGTGTAAAGTCTCTAATGCTCACCAAGGCTGCATTTATTCGACCAAAAATACAGTAATATTACAATAATTATAATTATTACCATTTAAAAATCAGTGTTTTCTATTTTAATGTATTTTAATATGTTTATAATATATTTCTTCCTTTGATGGCAAAGCTGAATTTTCAGCAGCCATTACTCCATTTATATATTTTGGTCATTGACGAATAAGGTGTCTGAATGATGTCACATCCTGTCACATGATATTGATCACATGACTTCAAAAATGGCTCCTCTATATTGGTTACTCCGAATGACATCAATGAAATTAATTTTTCTGGACATTCTTTCTCATAAAAAAAGCAACAATTTCTACACATAATTTTAATACCATTTTTGCACTGTTAATATATGATGTTATAAAATCATGCCAGAATAAAAAATATACATTTATTACATTTTTAGATAATTACATCACAAATGAAATGGCTGTATTGGCCTTTGGACGGTTAAACCGAATTACCTTTTGACACTTCAAAATCTTTAAAATACCTTTTATATGTAGCAAAATATAATTAAAACCTTTTGAATTCAATAAAGGAGATCAAGTTTTAATGCCTTACATACTTTGGATGTCATATCTTTATTTTTATTAGTATTATTATTATTATTAAGGCCTTTGGACATAAAAATGACCCGTCACGTCATTGACCCATTTACATTTTACATTTATGCAATTAGCAGACACTTTTTTCCAAAGCTATTTACAAAAGAAATTTGTCAAAGAGCTAACAATATCTGTAATATACAATGCCATGTTTGTTAGACAAATACATGCATACATAAAAATAAATAAATAAAATAGTTCAAAACATCATTACTTGGAATAGAAGTCTTTTGCAGCATCATAAATGTACTGTAAAATTTGATCAATTCAATTTGTCCTTGCTGAATAAAACTAAATAGCTTAAAAATATATATTACTGACTGCAAACTTTTGAACAGTAGTGGAATTTTGGAATAATTGAATAAATCAGGACAAAAATTGAGCTTCATTTCATTGAGTCATATGATCACTTAAATATATCAACAACTATACAGTATTGTGCAACAACACGATTTTTGGGTGAACTATTCCTTTAAATGTGCTGTATAAGGGTCAGCGAGAGGGCACAAATGTCATGTAAAATTAAATTACGCCTTGGTGCAAGCAACCTTGACTAACTACAGGGAAAAAATGATGCTGCAAAAGAGATGGGATGGCAGGATTGGTCTGGTGTAAACATGTACGCCCTTGTCACCTGAGAAGGTCAGACACTTTTAGATTTTTGATTCTGCGTTCTCCATGCCACATGAAACGAGTGGTCAGACGTCTCCAAAAATCTGTTTCGAGAGAGCGCTAGTAGCAAGTTTGCTTTCCCAGATTGGGCTCGTGTGAAGTGTAGGCAGCAGAGGTTTCTAGAACACTGTGACGAGGCTAAACCTCCCTGAGGGAGTTGGGCCATATTGCTTTTCAAGGTATGAACAGGTGCTGCCTTCATCTGTCACTGCATCCTGCACCGTTCTGTCTCCTCTTCTCTTTGTGTAGCTTTATTTCACTCAGTTTCCCTCACCCTGTGGTTTTACATGGATATCTGTTCTCTTGGAGTGCATCTGCCATCACCTTACTTTTTTCTTTCTTTCTCTTTTCTGTCTCTTTATCCTGGAAAACAGGGTCAAAGACCCAAAGGTTGCCATTCTGAATGTCTCATGTTATGCGAATAAAAGTTGTATGCCCTGTTCAGTGAATCATTTGATTCTTTATGAGAGAATTTGATGAAGAGAATAGAGATGACGTATTTTTGTAGGCCAACCCGGAAGTTAGCGTCGCACTGGTTCCCTCGACAAAATCCCAATAGGGTTTTTCCAAAAGCTTTTTAATTATAGCAAAAAGTAAAAAATAAGCTTTGTAATCATATTTTGACTGTCAAGATAATTTTCACAAATGAACACAACTTTGAAGCCTAAATATAATCGTCAGAAAATAAAAAAAGCTTACCTTAGACATCAATGTCACCACCACCGAGCTCCAGACAACTTTTTCAGTCTTTTTCCCTGAAAGTTTGAGTTAAAATAGTTTGCAAGAGTGCAATTGTAAACATGAGGCTGTGAAAGTGGACTAGTATATAGATAAGTTTACCTGATTGGTGTGATGTTTAATGTCCCGTTGAACAACTTGTTAGCAACCGTTTTTTTTAAGACACGGAAAAAAAAGTGTCTATTTGCACCAAGTGTATATAGCCTGTCTTTTTGGCAAAGGCAATTTACACTAACTCCGCCCACCAATGTCTGATTGGACCACACAAGATTAAAGAAAGACACGTGCGTACAAGTAGCTTTTGACGCGATATAATAAAAATAATAAAACTAAACTACTTAATATTTTGAAATCTTTTGTTGAACTAAAATAAATTTTAGCTCAGAAATTAAAAAGTGTATTCAAGTTGCATGTATGAACTGTATTTATGTACACTACTCTTCAAAAGTTTGGGACCTCTAAGATATTTAATTTGAATTTATTTTATAATTATTATAGTGTAAAGTCTGCAAGGCTGCATTTATTTGACTAAAAATAATATCTTGAGTTTGTGTTCACCACAGACCTTATTTCAGGCTTTTAACCAAAATCCCATTGAGGAAAAACCCATTGACTTCTGGACGATGAAACCGGAAGTGTTAAAATGCGAACTTGTTTCTGTGTTTTGGCCTTCAAAAATACGTCATCCCTGATAGAATAGATCAGTGTTTCCCAAATGTAGTGAAACACACATGGGGTGCACAATAAAAATATTTTATTGTCAAACTGTTACATGCATTTTCAAAATTGGCACTAATCATTTCCCATCAATCTCAATAAGATAATTTCATAAAATGTTAATAAAAATTATCATAATCATAATCAAAAAAATATTCAGAATTAGAATGTTAAATTTCCCAAAAATAAAAAGTATATGACATAAAATTTGTGCATTCTGATGCTTTTTTGTTTTTGTTTGTTTGTTTGTTTGTTTAGAGGAGTATTGCATACCTCTTCCCCTCTGGACTCTTTGACAAGCGAGCAAGACCTATAATGAAGGTGAGATTTGCTCCAACTATTTTGCATTTATTTATTTTATTTATTTACTTACTTATCTACTTATTTACATAATTACTTACACACAGTCAAGACTCAATATGGTCATTTCTTTCTGTTTTAGCACCCAGAGCAAATATTCCCAAAACAGACAGGTATGGAAAAGCTGTTTTATCTCTCTGCTCTGACACCAAATATATACGCATGCTGATATCTGGTAATGAATTACTCATGCCCTGTTCTCTCTCTTAGCTGTCCAGTGGGATGCAGAAGGACGGCCTTTCCACTTTTTGTTCTACACAGGGAAACAGTCCTACTATTCTCTCTTGCATGTGAGTTCCTGCTCTTCATATCTGTTAAATGCTTACATAAATGCTTAAATTTGTTACATAAAACATACAAAGCCAAAGTGTTCTAGATGATATTTAAACAATACTGTAGCTGTGGAGATAATCAATATAGGGCCCAAATCTGTTGTTAACCAATAAAAGAATTTGATATTTAATACTTAATTGAAATTCAGGTTCAATTGTCCCTATTTTTACATTTCTTAATTCCACCATAATTTTACTCTCGCTTTAAAACTAATAATTTAATAAAACTGTTAAATTTAAAATTTCTAGCATATTTCAAAAAAAATTCATTGTGTACATTATAAAATGGTGATTAGTTTTTTTGTTTTCTAATTGTTTTTATTTAGGCAGAATAATAGAATTTTAATATTGATCATTTATCAGCCATAAATATTTACAGAAATACCAATTTCAGTAAATGAAAATATTCATTTGGAAATTTTTTTTTTTTTTTTTTTTAGCACTCCTCTGATGGCACGTTTTGACTGTGTCCGTGTGTTTTTTAATCAATCTTCATTTGGATGAATCAACATCTTTCAGTAGATGTGTGAACAAAACCTCATTTAACATTATTTGTAGCTCGTCTCCCATCCAGTATTCACAGTAAAGCTGTGCTTTTTTGCTTTTGATTTGAAACAAAGTTTGAGCTTTCAGATTCTGTGGGTTTTATAATAAAGTTCAAACAATATTTTATTTTGGCGCGCTTTAATGTGGCATGACTATGAAGCCGAACTAAGGGAATTATTCCAGTCTTCAGTGTCACGTGATCCTCCAGAAATGCTGATTTTCTACTCAAGAAACATTTCTTGTTCAAAAAAACATGTTAAAATATTTTTTGTGTATTCCATCACAGGAATAAATTATTTCTATAATTATTATTTAAATTCTAATAGTTATTCACAGTACTGTTTTATTGTGTTTTGATCCAATAAATGCAGCCGTGGTGAGCTCAAGAGACTTCTTTCAAAAACAAAACAAAAAAAACTTACCAACCCCAAACTTTTGAATAGTGTATATTGTTAAAAAGCTATAAAAGCTGCCTTATGAACAATTTAATATTTATACAGCTCAATGATATGCTACAGACCTTAATTAGTTAAAGGTACATCGAGCGATTTCTGAGAACCGCTGTTGAAGGTGTATCGGACTGAACACCACAACACACTTGTAGCCAATCAGCAGTAGGGGGCGTGTCCATTCATGATTGGGTAGAAGAGAGCCAATCAGCAGTAGGGGGTGTGTCCACCCATTATGGGGAGGAGAGAGAGTGAGCAAGAGGGATATTTGAAGAAAGACTTTAGAAAGGGAGATGACATTTCAAAAGAGTTAAGCTCAGAGGAATATCAATGAAAAGATGGGTTATGATAAGGCAAGATTTTTAGAATATTAGAAAAGCTTTTTAGCACTGGAGAGACCTAAGCGGGAAAAGCTGAAAACAGACGCTGAGGTTTCTGCTCCATACACGTGTAACATTTGTTTTGCTATGTTTCACAGAACCAAGATATGCTGTTGTTGTGATGTTAGCTCTAGTAACAGGACAGTTTTGAGAGTCATTGTTTGTCTGGAGCTGCTGGAGACTAACAACCAACTCTTGCTTTGTATATACTCTGTGTATATATATATATATATATTTTTTTTTTTTTCCTTGTTTATTCATCATCTTCGTTTTATTTTTCGTGAATCATTATTTTGCTTCGCTTCAGCTATGATAGAGATATCCACTCTTGAATTATATCAAATATCAACAGTTTCTCAGAAATCACACTGTACCTCTAATTGATTATTAAATAAACTTTATTATTAGTTTTTTTGGCTAAATTTATTGATATCGGCCAAAACTTAAAGGGATAGTTCACCCAAAAATGAAAATGATCCCATGATTTACTCACCCTCAAGCCATCCTAGGTGTGTATGACTATTCTTTCAGACAAACACAATATGAGATATATTTAAAAATACCCAAGCTTTATAATGAGAGTGAATTTAAAGCGATTTTGAAGTAGTGCATCCATCCATCATAAAAGTAATCCATATGGCTCCAGGGGGTTAATAAAGGCCTTCCGAAGTGAAGCGATGAGTTTTTGTAAGAAAAATATCCATATTTAAAACTTTATAAACTTTATATCACGGTTCAAACAAATGCATGGGCTGTGCATCAAACTCAAGCTCCTCTAATCTTAAAGGGATAGTTCACCCAAAAATGAAAATTTGATGTTTATCTGCTTACCCCCAGGGCATCCAAGATGTAGATGACTTTTTTTTCTTCAGTCGAACACAAATGATGATTTTTAACTGCAACCGCTGCCGTCTGTCAGTCAAATAATAGCAGTGATTGGGAACTTCAACTATAACAGTAAATAAAACTTGCTTAGACAAATCAAAATTAAACCCTGCGGCTCGTGACAACACATTAATGTCCTAAGACACGAAACGATCGGTTTGTGAGAGAAACCGAACAGTATTTATATCATTTTTTACCTCTAATACACCACTATGTCCAACTTCGTTCAGCTTCCTGTTAGTGAGGTCAGATCGCGCTCTGACAACGGAAGTGATGTCTCGCGCTCATTGAAGTAAATGGGCGAGACATCACTTCCGTCATCACAACGCGTTATTTGACCTCACTAACAGGAAGCTGAACGATGTTGGACATAGTGGTGTATTACAGGTAAAAAATTATATAAATAATGTTCGGTTTCTCGCACAAACCGATCGTTTCGTGTCTTAGGACATTAATGTGTCGTCACGAGCCGCAGGGTTTCATTTGGATTTGTCTAAGCAAGTTTTATTTACTGTTATAGTTGAAGTTCCCATCTACTGCTATTATTTGACTGACAGACGGCAGCGGTTGCAGTTAAAAATCATAATTTGCGTTCGACTGAAGAAAAAAAAGTCATCTACATCTTGGATGCACTGGGGGTAAGCAGATAAACATCAAATTTTCAACTATCCCTTTAAATCGAAATCCTGCGACATTTCTCTTTAAAAATTCTCATTTTACAGTTCTAATTCGTATCCAGTGTTTTGTTTTGCTCTCTCTTCTGCACTTCATTATTGCATCATGCGTTGGGTCAGAGGTTACTTTTCTGCCGCAAATAATGTGTACGGCCGTCTGCCGGAAGCTAGATATTAGAGTTAATATAGTTTCGAATAAGGATATTTTTTTACAAAAATGCATTGCTTCGCTTCAGAACCCTCTGGAGCCGTATGGATTATTTTCATGATTGATGGATGCACTTTTTGTGGCTTCAAAATCTTAACCCCCATTCACTCCCATTATAAAACTTGGAAGAGGCAGGATATATATAAATATATCTCCGATTGTGTTCGACTGAAAGAAGATAGTCATAAACACCTAGGATGGCTTGAGGGTGAGTAAATCATGGCATGATTTTTATTTTTGGGTGAACTAATCCTTTAAATTTTGTTGTCTCTTGAACTGGTTTCTGCTTTGTCTGGTCTGTGACTGAAGGGAGTGGCACAGAGTGTAGGTGGGGGGCACATCACAGAGATGTGGGATGTTAGGAGGGGCACAGACGGAGAGAGGCGATCCCCTAAAGAGGGCCTGGATGGGGTGATGGGGAACAGCCAGAGAGAGGCTTTGTTTGACATTTTACACTTAGTGTGCTGAATAAAATTAAATAGAATGGTTGTTGTTAAAACAAACCAGTATAAATCAGAGATCGGAATGATTAAGAAAATGGTAATGGAAGGTTTGGATTTGTAAGAAGAGGAAGATGAGTGTGACGGAGCTCTTTCTCCTTCTTAAATCCCATTTACAACAGGGAGCATCACACACTTCACTAGGCACGCCAGGGCTTTGCGATATTAGGTGTGCGTGTGAGTGTGTATGCCTGCACACGTGCTGTTCTTTGTGTGTAGGTGTGTGTGCACATCAGCCTCAGGGGTTTTACGGCGATGGGAAGAGCCCCAGAGAGCCTCCTGCGTTAACCGGCTCTTTGTCACCACGGCTAATTCCTTTTCAAAGTTTGTTTGTTTTAGCTTATTTTTCCCTTCTCTACCATTCATCTCTGGACTCGACCTTGGGCTAAGACGTCTCTCAGTAGCAGTAAGGAGTTTGTGTGTGTGTGCGAGTTGACTAATGCGCCATTGTCCTCGGTGCGCCCAAGCCCCTCATCCTCCCCTTTGCCCTGCAGTGGCTGGGACCCCTGCTGCTAATTTAAATAGGTATGTCAAATCTGCCGGCGTGCACCGGCTCTCTCATCCAGCGTCGAATCGCACAGAGGTGCTCCGTGCTCAGAAACCCTGCAGTGTGCAGAAAAATGTTCAGCTCTCCTTCCTGCAGACAGCAATATTTATCTAGCATGAGCAAAAGGAAGCAAAACACAAACAACATCCAAACTCTTAAGATACACGGATGGTAAATATGGACATTTACCAAGGAGACTTATATTCTGTAGCTAATGTATCAGGACATTTTTACAGCTATCGAAGTACCCCGCTTGCACACTCAATTTAAGTAACCAAGTATTTATATATATATATATATATGCATGCCAAAATGAGGTCTTTTTTTGATAGATTTGGGTGGTGGTACATTTTTTTTCTTTTTTTAAAGGTGGGGGTTTACTCAGTGCTAGATACATTTACAAATACATTTTTAAAGATTATTTATTTATTTATATTTAAAATAATGGCAGGAAGTTATGTAGCTACAATGTAACTGGAAGCGGTTTTCAAAAGTTTTAATTAATATTTTATTAAGGATATATTATATCTAAAGTGTTCTTAAACAATATAGGGCTGCAGTATTGACACATTTCATGATTTCATTAGATTTTGATTCACATTCATAAGCTTGTGGTTTGATTGAGTTCTATATGGATTAATTGGGGTATGTATCAGGTACAATACATGCCAAAATTTCTCAAGTAAAAAATATCTAATGCTGTAATATGCAGAGTACCCCAAATGGTACATATAATTTTAAAGCATAAAATTAACTGATTTGTATAGGTAACATTATAATATGTGACCCTGGACCACAGACCCATATAAGGGTCAATATTTTGAAATCATCTCAAAGCTGAATAAATTAGCTTTCCATTGATGTCTGGTTTGTTAGGATACAACTATTTGAAAATCTGGAATCTGATGGTGCAAAAAAATCTAAATATTGAGAACATCAGCTTTAAAGATGTCGAAATGAAGTCCTTAGCAATGCATATCCACTCACAAAAATATATTTTTGATATATTTACGGGTGGAAATTTACAAAATATCTTCATGGAACATGATCTTTACTTAATATCCTAATGATTTTTGGCATAAAAGAAAAATCAATAATTTTGACCCATACAATGTATTGTTGGCTATTGCTCCAAATATACCCGTGTGACTTATGACTGGCTTTGTGGTCCAGGGTCACATATAATATAATAATCCTAACCATAATGTTAAAAATAACTTTATAATGACATTATATTTCTAGTTTCTTGAAATATCTATAAATATTTAAATGGTGGCTGTCATAAAAACATGACGTATATATTGAAACATTAAATATTGAAGAACAGGTTAAGTAAAAATAAAATTAATATGCAATATAGTGCGTATATTTATAAAAATGCACCTCTCTGGAGTTCATTTTTCTAGCTGACTGATGTTTATGTACATTGAATGGCTTTTCTGAGGTGAATGTTACATTACATCACATTGTTCGCAAGCTGTGTTATTGACGTCTTTCTGCGGTTTAAACTCTATTACATGTGATATGGATTTCGATAAGTTGTACTGTATCTTTCAACATACCTTCCGATGTTCATTTGTTTATTTCACACTGTAACTAGTAGTAAAGCAGAAGAGATTATCAGTTTATGTTGCCGCTTCGCTTTATCTGCAATGTAAACCCGAATAAGTTTGGCTATGATATTCCCAATTTTAAGTAAGCAGAATTATCAAGTTTTTAGTTTGTAGTACTTATGCATGTTAATTGCTCCTAACTTGAGGTAGCTAACTCAAACATTTTTATAGCAATTTACATAAAAGATTTAGTTAATTAACATTTTTATTTTGAGTTCTTGCAAATCAAGAGTTAGGTGCTAATAGTATGCAAAATGGTATTTATGGTTTCATTTTATTAATAAAATGTACAGAATTTGAAAGCTTTTTGTGGTTTATTGGATGGGAGTCATTCTACATTGTTTTGTTCATTCATAAAACGGCATAAGCTATAAAAGATCTATTTTTTGGGATTTAAGAATCAATATGGGTTAATGAAAATAAGAATCTTTATAACTTTCTATTGATAAAAAAATCCCGAAAAAAATGTATCAAGGTGTCCACAACAATATTAAGCAGTTTTCAACTGAAATAATAATAAAAAATAATAATAACTTAAACACCAAATCAGCATATTAAAATTATATCTGAAGGATTGTGTGACTGAACACTAGAGTAATGACTGCTGTAAATGTTTGAAAATATATTAGTCATTTTAAATTGTAAAAATATTTCTTGCTATATAATACCGTTTACTGTCAAAGTGCAGTCTTGTTGAGCAAAAGACTTTTTCAAAAACATTAAACATGTTACTGACCCCAAACATTTGATTGATAGTTCATTTATAGAATATATGGCATATGATGCAAAACATTACTGATTTTCTGGTGGCTCCAAAACTCTTTTCCCTGAAATTGTGAGAATGACTAATCTGTTAGATCTTGCTATCTTCATGTGTTTATCTCTGCATTGATGTGTTGAATTCACAACAACATTTAATGCATCACAGAAAACCAGGCATGAAAATATCAGTAAAAGATCAACAAGTTTAATACCAGACCGTTTTTCTTGCGTTCATCAACTGGCCTGAATCACTCTCTCACTTTCAGTCCTTATTTTTGAACACTATAGTCCTGCCTTACAGTTTTAAAAGCCGGTCACCTTTTCATAGATGCATTGCCTGTTTGTACGTGCATTAGCTGGACTAGCCTAAAAATTATTTTATTTTCGTATCATTTAAACCAAAGAATCACCATTTTTGGCACTGCAGTCAGATTTAATTCCTAATTTGGTAAATATATCAGGAATAGCTGCAGAGTGGACTGACTGGCAATGACAAAGACGTCCATTTAACACATGTATACCAACAATTATTCACTAGAAACACAAGCTCATAATGTGAGTACTTCCTGCTTTTAACAGTAGGCCCTTCAACTTTGTATCTCATGTTCATTATGCTGTATTTTTCGACTTAACCTTCAACAAAAATCCCATGTGCACTTTGGGAGGAGCAAGTCTGTACAATTTAACCATGATTTGTTGAATACAAGGAGCCTCTGCCAACCAAAAGGCTACATTGAAAGTTCATATTAAAGCTGAGATCGAGGAGCCTCTCTCCCCTCCTAAAGGCATTTGAATTTCTCTGGATTCGTTATGGCGCTGTGATCACGAACGTGTAACGCGTATTCCCCCGCTTTTTTCCTCCCTCCCCCCTTTCTTTTCTATTACTCCTCCTTTTTTGTGCTGAAAATTGGTTTTTGCCCGATGTTTGCTTTTTTGGCGAGTAGCGGTGGATTATACGCACTCTATCAGGACCGAATTAAACAAACAGCTGTGGGATAATTGAGGGGGAAATGAATTCTCGCACAGGCGTGAGGAAGGTGCCGACGTGAGCTGCATGCCAGCGTCGGGCCCCGCGTCAGACCCCTGCTCCGCACCGCTCCAGCACCACCACGCCTGACGGGCACTCCAGGCTCACGGGCGCGATGCCAATTTAGACAAGTGTGCCCGAGGATGCCATCCTTCTCCGCATGGCAGATTCTCCTGTCAGGAGGACGTGCGAGTGTGTGTGTGTGTGTGTGTGTGCGTGTGTGTGTGTGTGTGTGTTAGAAAGGAGAGAGAAAGTGTGGGGGGTTACGGCCCAAGTGCTCCCCAATTCAATTTTCCCTCCATACAAACACACACTCACACACACACACACACACACACAATTCAGCCAGAGCTGAAGAGAGAGAGATGAGATCTGCCTTCATAATGGAGACTGTGTGTGTGTATCTGTGTGAGTGTGTGTGTCGGGGGGATTTTCAAATCCCTGCTTTTGCTTCACTGCATCTTTTCTTTTGAGGGATTCCTGAATATCTATGAAGAATACCTCGTCCTTCATTCGGTGTATTCATTGACTTATTAGTCAACAGAGACCACGCTCAGAGGATTCTTCTTTTTTTAGTAATATTTCTTAGTGTAGCTTGTTTCTGCCAATAATTAAACAACAAAGGTAATTGCAACTTTTCATCTCACAATTATGTCTTTTCTCAGAATTGCAAGATATAAACTGCGCAATTGAGAGAAATAGTCAGAATTGCACATTAAAATGTCAGAATTGCGAGGTATAAACTCAGAATTGCTAAAAATAAAGTCAGAATTGCGAGATATAAACGCAACTGTGAGAATTAGACAGAATTGCACATTATATTGTCAGAATTGCAAGATATAAACTCACAATTGCTAAAAATAAAGTCAGAATTGCTAGATAAACGCAACTATGAGATATAAACTCACAATTGCGAAAAATAAAGTCAGAATTGTGAGATAAACTTTCAACTGATGGTCAGAATTGCGAGAAATAGTCACAATTGCAAGTTATAGTCAGAATTGTGAGATATTAACATGCAATTGCAAGAAATAAAATCAGAATTGAGAAATAAACTCAGAATTGCACATTATAATGTCAGAATTGCGAGATATAAACTCACAATTGCGAAAAATAGTCAATTGTGAGATATAAACTTTCAACTGATAGTTAGAATTGCGAGAAATAGTCACAATTGCACATTATAATGTCAGAATGTGAGCTATAAACTCACAATTGCAAGTTATAGTCAGAATTGTGAGATATAAACATGCAATTGCAAGAAATAAAATCAGAATTGAGAAATAAAGTTAGAATTGCTCATTATGTCAGAATTGTGAGATACACAGAATTGCGAAAAATAGTCAGAATTGCGAGATATAAACTTTCAACTCTATAACGTGCAATTCTGACTTTCTCAATGTCAGAATTGCGAGATATAAACTCACAATTGACTTTTTTTTTCTCCAATTCTGAATTTTTTTTTTCTCACAATTACGGGATATAAACTTGTAATTCTTTTTTTTTCTCGCAATTCTTGCTTCTTTTCTCAGAAATGTGTTGCAATGGCAAGTTATAAAGTCCAATTCTGAGGGGAAAAAAGACTGAACAAGCCCAGTCTTGGGAGACAACACAGGAATCGTAATGTCAAAAAAACACTAGGTGCACAGGTTCTGCTCCAAAATACAACAAACCACATTCCAGCCAATCACCGACAAGATGGCTGGCATTTTCTATCACAGGAAGGATGAATTCTACAAGAAGCGTTTTTTTTTTTGCATAAGCTCATAAGAATTTTCAATATATCAGCTGTTACTAATAAGCTAATATTGAAACAATATTGTAAAAACATGCTCTGTTTTGTTTGGTATTTACTATAAATGCAACTGTGAGAAATAGTCAGAATTGCACATTATAATGTCAGAATTGACTTTTTTTCTCCAATTCTGACTTTTTTTCTCACAATTACAAGATATAAACTTGCAATTCTTTATTTCTCGCAATTTTTGCTGCTTTTCTCAGAAATGTGAGATATAAACTTGCAATGGCAAGTTATAAAGTCCAATTCTGAGGGTAAAAAAGACTGACTTTTATTGTCAGAATTGAGTTTATATCTCACAATTCTGACTTTAGAAATTCAGTTCTGACTTTATAACTCGCAATTGCATTTATAAAGTCAGAATTGCAAGATATAAACTCAGTTCTGAGAAAAAAGTCAGAATTGCGAGATAAAAAGTTGCAATAATTTATTTTTTATTCAGTGGCAGAAACAAGCTTCTATCTGCTCTTACAGAAATGGCATTAAAACTGACCACTTCCCATTTCTCTCTTCTGTCACTCTAGGATCTGTATGAGAAGATTCTGGCCATAGAGAGACATCAGGACGAGATGAGAAATAAAGGTCTATATACAACAGATACCAAACAAATGTGAGAATTTCAAAACTTCCTGCAAGAAAAACTTTTAATTTTATGTGTTTAGCAGATGTTTTTATCAAAAGCAATTTGTAACATACAATGCCAGAATAAAAAGCAAAAAAAGCTTTCCTCAAAATGATGAATTTAATGGCTAAAATGTGTTTGTTTCTTTTCAGTGTGCTGACTGGGAGCAGGTGGCTGTTAAAAGAGGAAATGGAGGAGCATCTGGTAGAGAACATTTCAGATCAAGATGTAAGAACTGATACACTGTCCGAATCCTATACAGCGCGTAATTCAGGATGAAAGCACAAGAGGGTGCTGTTGGCAAACTAAGTGAATTGTGTTATTTTGTGTAGTACATGCGGTTGATCCAGCTGATGGAGAGGTTGTTGTCCATGCCCTACTGCTCTCTGGAGGAGGAGTTTGTGCTGAAGTTTCGCCGGCATCTGGAGGTTCAGTCCCGTAAACAGGAGATTCCTGTGATACAGTACGACCCACAGGGAGTCGCTTTCAGCGTCGCTGATGGTACGACGTAATATTGACATCTCAAATACACACACTTTAAAAAAAATGCTGGGTTAAAAACATGGACAAACCCAGCAATTGGGTTGTTTTAACCCAGCGGTTGGGTTAAATGTTTGCCAATCTGCTGGGTAGTTTTATTTAACTCAACTATTGTTTAAAAATGACTGTATTTCTTGCTTAAAATGAACCCAAAGTATGTTGAAAATGAACATTTATTAAGTTTAATGAATAATAATTAAACAATAAACATTTATTAAATTGCTTGCTTATTAATAAATGTTCACCTTTTGATTATTATTGTTGCCTCTAGTAATTATTTGTCTGATTTTTAATTTCCAACATATTTTGGGTTAATTTTAAACCAGACATATAGTCATTTTTAAACAATAGTTGAGTTAAATAAAACTGCTCAGCATGTTAGGCAAACATTTAACCCAACCGCTGGGTTAAAACAACCCATTTTTTAGGTTTGTGCATTTTTAACCCAACATTTTTTAGAGTGCAGGCTGCGAAAATATTAGTTTTTTATATTATTTGTTTTTGCAAACCCCATAAAAGCCTTTTCCCAACTCTACTGATGTGTAGACTTGATTTCCACCTCTCAGATCTTAACTCTGTAATCAAATGTGTGTAGGCCTGATATATTTCTGAATCTGATTGTTGGCGATAAACACATTTATTGTGCACTTTAAATTGCAATGGTAGCCACTCAAATAAGGGAATTCAACTTCAACAATTCAACAATTTTTATGAATTATAGGTTTTTTATATAGTATTACCAGATTTGTTCATATTTTGAATTAGCTTTTATTTCTATATTTTCAGTTAGTCATTTTGTGTTTGCCTTTTGTTTTTCATTTCAGCATTTGTAATTTCAGTACTTCAACTTATACTTTTTCAGTTAGTTGCATTAAAATTTTTCATCTAATATTTTATTTTATATTTTTGTTCTATTATATAGTATATATTATTTTATTTTTGTTATTTCAGCTTTATTTCACTGGTGTGTATTCATTGTGTCAGGTTTGACATCATTTGTTTGTGTGTATTGTAACCGATCATGATGCGTCTGTATGAATATTCTATTTCACTATCATTCAAATACTATTAGTTTTTTTTAAATAATATTTTGAATTAGTTTGTTTTTATATTGTCCATATTCATTTTAATATTAGTTAAAAGTTAATTAATTTTAAAAAAAGTAATTTTAGATTTTTGTAATTTTTAGTCGTTTTTAATGTCTTCATATAGTTTTATTAATTTTTAATTTCAGTTTTAGTTATTTTATTACCTCGTTAAACTAAATTAAAATAAGAAATGTTAAGAAAAATGTTTTCATATTTTATTTTACTTAACATTTATTTCAAGTAATGATTTTGTTTTTTTGTTTTTTTTCTTAAAGGTGCCCTAGTTTTACCAAATGTAATATAAGTCTAAGGTGGCCCCTGAATGTGTCTGTGAAGTTTCAGCTCAAAATACCCCATAGATTTTTTTTTTAAATACATTTTTTTAACTGCCTATTTTGGGGCATCATTAACTATGCACCGATTCAGGCTGCGGCCCCTTTAAATCTCGCGCTCCCTGCCCCCTGAGCTCTCGACTATAATACAGTGCATTTACAAAGTTCACACAGCTAATATAACCCTCAAATGGATCTTTACAAGATGTTCGTCATGCATACTGCATGCATGCTTGAGTATAGTATGTTTACATTTGATTCTGAATGAGTTTGATAGTGCTCCGTGGCTAAAGCTAACATTACACACTGTTGGAGAGATATATAAAGAATGAAGTTGTGTTTATGAATTATACAGACTGCAAGAGTTTAAAAATGAAAATAGCGACGGCTCTTGTCTCCGTGAATACAGTAAGAAACGATGGTAACTTTAACCACATTTAACAGTACATTAGCAACATGCTAACAAAACATTTAGAAAGACAATTCACAAATATCACTAAAAATATCATGATATTAGCTATGCCAAGGTAAATTACATTTTTGATTCTAGGTCACCTTTAACTATAATTGTATTGTTTCAAATGAGTTTTGAGAGCTACAGCAGAGCTGCTGGTTTTCAGTCAGGTTCAGATCTTTCCTCACGAAATGAGCGAGAGTAAACAATGACCGAATGTTAATTTTTGGGTGAGCTATCCCTTTAAGTCTCGTGGTCCTACGATCTGAGAGGTAAAGAATTTTTTATTCTGCAAGGTTGCCGCTTGTCTCAGTTGATTCTGTTTCTTCTGTACACACTCACTTAATTCCCACATCACTCTAGCTTAGTCTTTCCCTCTCTCTCCTTCCCACAGGCAGAAGAAAATCTGCCAAAGCCAGTATCACCCTCAGAGACAGCGGCTCTGGGAACGTCACAATCAACGGCAAGAACTACCTCCACTACTTTCCCGTACTACAAGACAGGTGTGTGTGCCTCAGTTCTGCATCACATCTTCATGGAAAGATCCTTTCAGCACATCAAGAGCTTGAATATTTGTTTTAATCTAGTTAGTATGCCATAAATGAGAGCCGCACCAAAACTGTTCAAATCCATGTGTGGTGAGTGTGCTCAGTTTTTTAAATGTGGTTGAAAAGTTAATTACACAGATGAGTGAGCCGGAGACTCGGCGCTGTCGGCGTGCGGCCGGCTGCCCGCCCTTATCACTCCGTCCGCTTCACACAGGCCTAATTGGAGCAGAAGGGGAGTGTTGCTCTGTGTCAGCACTGTGGGCCGTCCCGCGAGCGACTGCACACGCTTGCATCGCGTCCTCTCAATAGTTCTTACAGTGGCGGGATTATGACTTTGTCTAAATATGACGATACAGTCCTCAATGGGGGATTTGCAGGAGTGTCATTCATACAGATGCTGAAAGCTTGAGCAGTCCAGTAGAGAGAAACATGTTCTTAATTCTGCCTCGCCCCACTTTTCACTCTTTTCTTTCTCTCAGGGAGCAGCTGCTGTTTCCTCTGCACTTTGTGGGCATGCTGGGCCGGTTTGACATCGAGGGCAGTGTGGAGGGCAGCGGTCACTCTGCTCAGGCGGGCGCTCTGCGATTGGCCATCTCACGGGCGCTGCTCAGCTTTGTGTCTGAAGTAGAAGTGGAAAACATGAGGCAAGGTGTGTGACAAGAAGCCCATTACATCACAGTGTGGGAAACCATAGACATTTTATTGACCAACAATAGTGTGTTTCTTCTTGTTAAAATTTTAGTTTATTTTAATATTAATGACGTTGGCAGGTATATTAAACTGCAGGCCTAAAACACCGGTCCAATATTTGACACGTTTCCAAAAGATGTAAAGATGGCGAGTTATTTTTCGCTTCTCTTTTCTCTGGTAGTCGAGACTAACAGATGCTGTTAGTTATGAAAGCTTGTTTCTGCCAATGAATAAAAAAATGAAAAAAATGAAAAAAGATTGCGACTTTTTATCTCAGAATTCTTCTTTCTCACAATTGCGAGTTTACATCTTGCAATTCTGACTTTTTATCAGAATTGCAAAATATAAACACAGTTGCAAGAAATAGTCAGAATTGCGAGTTATAAATTCCAATTCCGAGGGAAAAAAAAAATTTATATTTCACAATTTTGTTTTTTGTAACTTGCAGTTGTGACTTAATATCATACAATTCTGACTGTATATCACACAATTCTGACTTTATATCACAATTCTGACTCTTTTTATCACACAATTCTGACTATATCATGCAATTCTGACTTTATATCATGCAATTTTGACTTTATTTCACAATTCTGACTTAATATCACACAATTCTGACTTTATATCACACAATTCTAACTTTATCTCACAATTCTCACTTTATAACTCGCAATTCTAACTTTATATCACAATTCTGACTTTTTTTTTTATCACACAATTCTGACTTAATATCACACAATTCTGACTTTATATCACACAATTCTAACTTTATCTCACAATTCTGACTTTATAACTCGCAATTCTAACTAGGGATGGGCATGATTAATCGACGATCGATAATTGATCGTTAAGAATTTCGTCGATCACGTTAATTTGTTATCGATTAATGCATTTTTTGCATTGCGTAGTGTGAGTCTTGAAGCAATTAAATGAATTTCACTGTGTGGCAGCAATTAAACATTTTACCACCAGGGTGCAATATTTTACACCATACTCGGTTATCTGTGATCTTCCGTTTTGATTCTGAGGGAGAATCCCCCACCCCTGAATTGCACACCTACAGACTGGAAAGTGAACGGAATAAGGTTCCCCGGGCTGGCCAAGTTAGCGCGCAGGTACCTGTGCATCCCGGCAACGTCAGTCCCCTCAGAGCGGGTGTTTTCCGCGGCTGGACTGACGGTCACCAGGTTGCGGTCGCGTCTGACCCCAGATCATGTCAACATGCTTATATTTCTCAACAAAAATCAGTAGACTGGTGCAGAAGTTGTATGCGAGTTACTAAAGTTAGTTATTTTTCACGAGGCTTTAAGTAGCCTAATTTGTTAAGTTAGCCTAATTGTTAGGAAGGCTAATATCTGGCTCTTTCTTCTGGCTTGGATAGTTTTGTTACATTTTGACACAACCTGTCAGATCTAAGTATTATTATGTTTTTTAAGTTACGGTTTAACATGATTCTTTCTTATTATTATTATTTTGGAACAAATGAGGTCTCTGTTTAGAAACGCCGGCTCGCAGCTGCAGGTTCCACTGCTTTAGAGCACCGCATATGCACGCGCATATATGTTTGGTTTGCCTAACTGAATATAGTTTAACTGTCTGCCACAAGTTGATCTTGTAATAAAGGTCTCAACGAGGAAAAACACGCTGTGTTTTTATATTCATTGCATTTTGTATTCATTGTATTTATTGCATTATAATTACACATGAATTATAAAAGTTAAATAATTAATTGTATTATAAAAATATTAATGATTAATCGATAGTCGATCATTAATTCTTCCGACGATCGACTAAGAAAATTTAATCGAATGCCCATCCCTAATTCTAACTTTATATCACAATTCTGACTTTTTTTTATCACACAATTCTGACTTTACATCACACAATTCTGACTTAATATCATACAATTCTGACTTTATATCACACAATTCTGACTTTATATCACGCAATTCTGACTTTATATCACACAATTTTGACTTTATCTCACAATTCTGACTTTATAACTCGCAATTCTAACTTTATATCACAATTCTGACTCTTTATCACACAATTCCAACTTTATATCATGCAATTCTGACTTTATATCATGCAATTTTGACTTTATTTCACAATTCTGACTTAATATCACACAATTCTAACTTTATATCACAATTCTGACTCTTTATCACACAATTCCAACTTTATATCATGCAATTCTGACTTTATATCATGCAATTTTGACTTTATTTCACAATTCTGACTTAATATCACACAATTCTAACTTTATATCACAATTCTGACTCTTTATCACACAATTCCAACTTTATATCATGCAATTCTGACTTTATATCATGCAATTTTGACTTTATTTCACAATTCTGACTTAATATCACACAATTCTAACTTTATATCACAATTCTGACTCTTTATCACACAATTCCAACTTTATATCATGCAATTCTGACTTTATATCATGCAATTTTGACTTTATTTCACAATTCTGACTTAATATCACACAATTCTAACTTTATATCACAATTCTGACTTTTTTTTATCACGCAATTCTGACTTTATATCACAATTCTGACTCTTTATCACACAATTCTGACTTTATATCATGCAATTCTGACTTTATATCATGCAATTTTGACTATTTCACAATTCTGACTTTATATCACACAATTCTAACTTTATCTCACAATTCTGACTTTATAACTCGCAATTCTGACTTTATATCACACAATTCTAACTTTATCTCACAATTCTGACTTTATAACTCGCAATTCTGACTTTATCACACAATTCTGACTTTATATCACACAATTCTAACTTTATATCACAATTCTGACTTTTTTATCACGCAATTCTGACTTTATATCACAATTCTGACTCTTTATCACACAATTCTGACTTTATATCATGCAATTTTGACTATTTCACAATTCTGACTTTATATCACACAATTCTAACTTTATCTCACAATTCTGACTTTATAACTCGCAATTCTGACTTTATATCACACAATTCTAACTTTATCTCACAATTCTGACTTTATATCACAATTCTGACTTTATATCACAATTCTGACTTTATATCACAATTCTGACTCTTTATCACACAATTCTAACTTTATCTCACAATTCTGACTTTATATCACACAATTCTGACTCTTTTTATCACACAATTCTGACTTTATATCATGCAATTCTGACTTTATAACTCGCAATTCTGACTTTATATCACAATTCTGACTCTTTATCACACATTTCTGACTTTATATCATGCAATTCTGACCTTATATCATGCAATTTTGACTTTATTTCACAATTCTGACTTTATAACTCGCAATTCTGACTTTATATCATGCAATTTTGACTATTTCACAATTCTGACTTTATATCACACAATTCTAACTTTATCTCACAATTCTGACTTTATAACTCGCAATTCTGACTTTATATCACACAATTCTGACTTTATCACACAATTCTGACTTTATATCACACAATTCTAACTTTATATCACAATTCTGACTTTTTTTATCACACAATTCTGACTTTATCACACAATTCTGACTTTATATCACACAATTCTAACTTTATATCACAATTCTGACTTTTTTTATCACACAATTCTGACTTTATATCACAATTCTGACTTTATATCACAATTCTGACTTTATATCACAATTCTGACTCTTTATCACACAATTCTAACTTTATCTCACAATTCTGACTTTATATCACACAATTCTAACTTTATCTCACAATTCTGACTTTATATCACACAATTCTGACTCTTTTTATCACACAATTCTGACTTTATATCATGCAATTCTGACTTTATAACTCGCAATTCTGACTTTATATCACAATTCTGACTCTTTATCACACATTTCTGACTTTATATCATGCAATTCTGACCTTATATCATGCAATTTTGACTTTATTTCACAATTCTGACTTAATATCACACAATTCTGACTTTATCTCACAATTCTGACTTTATCTCACAATTCTGACTTTATATCACACAATTCTGACTCTTTTTATCACACAATTCTGACTTTATATCACACAATTCTGACTCTTTTTATCACACAATTCTGACTTTATATCACACAATTCTAACTTTATCTCACAATTCTGACTTTATATCACACAATTCTGACTCTTTTTATCACACAATTCTGACTTTATATCACACAATTCTGACTCTTTTTATCACACAATTCTGACTTTATATCACACAATTCTAACTTTATCTCACAATTCTGACTTTATATCACACAATTCTGACTCTTTTTATCACACAATTCTGACTTTATATCATGCAATTCTGACTTTATAACTCGCAATTCTGACTTTATATCACAATTCTGACTCTTTATCACACATTTCTGACTTTATATCATGCAATTCTGACTTTATATCATGCAATTTTGACTTTATTTCACAATTCTGACTTAATATCACACAATTCTAACTTTATATCACAATTCTGACTCTTTATCACACAATTCCAACTTTATATCATGCAATTCTGACTTTATATCATGCAATTTTGACTTTATTTCACAATTCTGACTTAATATCACACAATTCTAACTTTATATCACAATTCTGACTCTTTATCACACAATTCCAACTTTATATCATGCAATTCTGACTTTATATCATGCAATTTTGACTTTATTTCACAATTCTGACTTAATATCACACAATTCTAACTTTATATCACAATTCTGACTTTTTTTTATCACGCAATTCTGACTTTATATCACAATTCTGACTCTTTATCACACAATTCTGACTTTATATCATGCAATTCTGACTTTATATCATGCAATTTTGACTATTTCACAATTCTGACTTTATATCACACAATTCTAACTTTATCTCACAATTCTGACTTTATAACTCGCAATTCTGACTTTATATCACACAATTCTAACTTTATCTCACAATTCTGACTTTATAACTCGCAATTCTGACTTTATCACACAATTCTGACTTTATATCACACAATTCTAACTTTATATCACAATTCTGACTTTTTTTTATCACGCAATTCTGACTTTATATCACAATTCTGACTCTTTATCACACAATTCTGACTTTATATCATGCAATTTTGACTATTTCACAATTCTGACTTTATATCACACAATTCTAACTTTATCTCACAATTCTGACTTTATAACTCGCAATTCTGACTTTATATCACACAATTCTAACTTTATCTCACAATTCTGACTTTATATCACAATTCTGACTTTATATCACAATTCTGACTTTATATCACAATTCTGACTCTTTATCACACAATTCTAACTTTATCTCACAATTCTGACTTTATATCACACAATTCTGACTCTTTTTATCACACAATTCTGACTTTATATCATGCAATTCTGACTTTATAACTCGCAATTCTGACTTTATATCACAATTCTGACTCTTTATCACACATTTCTGACTTTATATCATGCAATTCTGACCTTATATCATGCAATTTTGACTTTATTTCACAATTCTGACTTTATAACTCGCAATTCTGACTTTATATCATGCAATTTTGACTATTTCACAATTCTGACTTTATATCACACAATTCTAACTTTATCTCACAATTCTGACTTTATAACTCGCAATTCTGACTTTATATCACACAATTCTGACTTTATCACACAATTCTGACTTTATATCACACAATTCTAACTTTATATCACAATTCTGACTTTTTTTATCACACAATTCTGACTTTATCACACAATTCTGACTTTATATCACACAATTCTAACTTTATATCACAATTCTGACTTTTTTTATCACACAATTCTGACTTTATATCACAATTCTGACTTTATATCACACAATTCTATCTTTTTCTCACAATTCTGTGTTTATATATCGCAATTCTGTCTTTTTATCACACAATTCTGACTTTATATCATGCAATTCTGACTTTATAACTCACAATTCTGACTTTATATCACACAATTCTGACTCTTTATCACACATTTCTGACTTTATATCATGCAATTCTGACCTTATATCATGCAATTTTGACTTTATTTCACAATTCTGACTTAATATCACACAATTTCTGACTTTATCTCACAATTCTGACTTTATCTCATGCAATTCTGACTTTATATCACACAATTCTGACTCTTTTTATCACACAATTCTGACTTTATATCACACAATTCTGACTCTTTTTATCACACAATTCTGACTTTATATCACACAATTCTGACTCTTTTTATCACACAATTCTGACTTTATATCACACAATTCTGACTCTTTTTATCACACAATTCTGACTTTATATCATGCAATTCTGACTTTATAACTCACAATTCTGACTTTATATCACACAATTCTGACTCTTTTTATCACACAATTCTGACTTTATATCATGCAATTCTGACTTTATATCATGCAATTTTGACTTTATTTCACAATTCTGACTTAATATCACACAATTCTAACTTTATATCACAATTCTGACTCTTTATCACACAATTCCAACTTTATATCATGCAATTCTGACTTTATATCATGCAATTTTGACTTTATTTCACAATTCTGACTTAATATCACACAATTCTAACTTTATATCACAATTCTGACTCTTTATCACACAATTCCAACTTTATATCATGCAATTCTGACTTTATATCATGCAATTTTGACTTTATTTCACAATTCTGACTTAATATCACACAATTCTAACTTTATATCACAATTCTGACTTTTTTTTATCACGCAATTCTGACTTTATATCACAATTCTGACTCTTTATCACACAATTCTGACTTTATATCATGCAATTCTGACTTTATATCATGCAATTTTGACTATTTCACAATTCTGACTTTATATCACACAATTCTAACTTTATCTCACAATTCTGACTTTATAACTCGCAATTCTGACTTTATATCACACAATTCTAACTTTATCTCACAATTCTGACTTTATAACTCGCAATTCTGACTTTATCACACAATTCTGACTTTATATCACACAATTCTAACTTTATATCACAATTCTGACTTTTTTTTATCACGCAATTCTGACTTTATATCACAATTCTGACTCTTTATCACACAATTCTGACTTTATATCATGCAATTTTGACTATTTCACAATTCTGACTTTATATCACACAATTCTAACTTTATCTCACAATTCTGACTTTATAACTCGCAATTCTGACTTTATATCACACAATTCTAACTTTATCTCACAATTCTGACTTTATATCACAATTCTGACTCTTTATCACACAATTCTAACTTTATCTCACAATTCTGACTTTATATCACACAATTCTGACTCTTTTTATCACACAATTCTGACTTTATATCATGCAATTCTGACTTTATAACTCGCAATTCTGACTTTATATCACAATTCTGACTCTTTATCACACATTTCTGACTTTATATCATGCAATTCTGACCTTATATCATGCAATTTTGACTTTATTTCACAATTCTGACTTTATAACTCGCAATTCTGACTTTATATCATGCAATTTTGACTATTTCACAATTCTGACTTTATATCACACAATTCTAACTTTATCTCACAATTCTGACTTTATAACTCGCAATTCTGACTTTATATCACACAATTCTGACTTTATCACACAATTCTGACTTTATATCACACAATTCTAACTTTATATCACAATTCTGACTTTTTTTATCACACAATTCTGACTTTATCACACAATTCTGACTTTATATCACACAATTCTAACTTTATATCACAATTCTGACTTTTTTTATCACACAATTCTGACTTTATATCACAATTCTGACTTTATATCACAATTCTGACTTTATATCACAATTCTGACTCTTTATCACACAATTCTAACTTTATCTCACAATTCTGACTTTATATCACACAATTCTAACTTTATCTCACAATTCTGACTTTATATCACACAATTCTGACTCTTTTTATCACACAATTCTGACTTTATATCATGCAATTCTGACTTTATAACTCGCAATTCTGACTTTATATCACAATTCTGACTCTTTATCACACATTTCTGACTTTATATCATGCAATTCTGACCTTATATCATGCAATTTTGACTTTATTTCACAATTCTGACTTAATATCACACAATTCTGACTTTATCTCACAATTCTGACTTTATCTCACAATTCTGACTTTATATCACACAATTCTGACTCTTTTTATCACACAATTCTGACTTTATATCACACAATTCTGACTCTTTTTATCACACAATTCTGACTTTATATCACACAATTCTAACTTTATCTCACAATTCTGACTTTATATCACACAATTCTGACTCTTTTTATCACACAATTCTGACTTTATATCATGCAATTCTGACTTTATAACTCGCAATTCTGACTTTATATCACAATTCTGACTCTTTATCACACATTTCTGACTTTATATCATGCAATTCTGACTTTATAACTCGCAATTCTGACTTTATATCACAATTCTGACTCTTTATCACACATTTCTGACTTTATATCATGCAATTCTGACCTTATATCATGCAATTTTGACTTTATTTCACAATTCTGACTTTATATCACACAATTCTAACTTTATCTCACAATTCTGACTTTATATCACACAATTCTGACTCTTTTTATCACACAATTCTGACTTTATATCATGCAATTCTGACTTTATAACTCACAATTCTGACTCTTTATCACACATTTCTGACTTTATATCATGCAATTCTGACCTTATATCATGCAATTTTGACTTTATTTCACAATTCTGACTTAATATCACACAATTCTGACTTTATCTCACAATTCTGACTTTATAACTCGCAATTCTGACTTTATATCACACAATTCTAACTTTATCTCACAATTCTGACTTTATAACTCACAATTCTGACTTTATCACACAATTCTGACTTTATCACACAATTCTGACTTTATATCACACAATTCTAACTTTATATCACAATTCTGACTTTTTTTATCACACAATTCTGACTTTATCACACAATTCTGACTTTATATCACACAATTCTAACTTTATATCACAATTCTGACTTTTTTATCACACAATTCTGACTTTATATCACAATTCTGACTTTATATCACAATTCTGACTTTATATCACAATTCTGACTCTTTATCACACAATTCTAACTTTATCTCACAATTCTGACTTTATATCACACAATTCTAACTTTATCTCACAATTCTGACTTTATATCACACAATTCTGACTCTTTTTATCACACAATTCTGACTTTATATCATGCAATTCTGACTTTATAACTCGCAATTCTGACTTTATATCACAATTCTGACTCTTTATCACACATTTCTGACTTTATATCATGCAATTCTGACCTTATATCATGCAATTTTGACTTTATTTCACAATTCTGACTTAATATCACACAATTCTGACTTTATCTCACAATTCTGACTTTATCTCACAATTCTGACTTTATATCACACAATTCTGACTCTTTTTATCACACAATTCTGACTTTATATCACACAATTCTGACTTTATATCACACAATTCTAACTTTATCTCACAATTCTGACTTTATATCACACAATTCTGACTCTTTTTATCACACAATTCTGACTTTATATCATGCAATTCTGACTTTATAACTCGCAATTCTGACTTTATATCACAATTCTGACTCTTTATCACACATTTCTGACTTTATATCATGCAATTCTGACCTTATATCATGCAATTTTGACTTTATTTCACAATTCTGACTTAATATCACACAATTCTGACTTTATCTCACAATTCTGACTTTATCTCACAATTCTGACTTTATCACACAATTCTGACTTTATATCACACAATTCTAACTTTATATCACAATTCTGACTTTTTTTATCACACAATTCTGACTTTATCACACAATTCTGACTTTATATCACACAATTCTAACTTTATATCACAATTCTGACTTTTTTTATCACACAATTCTGACTTTATATCACAATTCTGACTTTATATCACAATTCTGACTCTTTATCACACAATTCTAACTTTATCTCACAATTCTGACTTTATATCACACAATTCTAACTTTATCTCACAATTCTGACTTTATATCACACAATTCTGACTCTTTTTATCACACAATTCTGACTTTATATCATGCAATTCTGACTTTATAACTCGCAATTCTGACTTTATATCACAATTCTGACTCTTTATCACACATTTCTGACTTTATATCATGCAATTCTGACCTTATATCATGCAATTTTGACTTTATCTCACAATTCTGACTTTATAACTCGCAATTCTGACTTTATAACTTGCAGTTGCGACTTTATCTCACAATTCTGACTTTCTCAGAATTGTGTGATATAAAGTCGCAATTACCTTTATTTTTTTATTCAGTGTCGGAAACCAGCTTCCACAGTTAGTAGACTTGAAGTATTAGAAAACTTTGTCATCATCTGTTTTCTCTGCAACAGCTGGCCTGCTGACCGCTGATCCCAGGATCAAGGAGAGGAAGAAACCAGGGCAGGAAGGAGCACGGAGAAAGTTCACATGGAAAAAGCGCTGAAGGAAAGGGGGCAATGCAGCACTGGATTCCTGAGAGACACAACTGCTCTCTCACTGGATTATTGGCTTTTTCCATGGACAACTGCTGATCAGACTTAAATCAGCCCTTTCATCAGTTAAAAATGATCAAATATATCGCTGTTGGACATCCGTGAGCTGAAAGGAAACCTTTCTGTTGCCGACATTTAATTGTCCTGTTCTGTGCGTCGTGTATATTGATGTTGTTGAAAATGTTAATATAAACAATTTTCAATAAATATTTTTTTTCCTTCAAAAATGAAGATAGTTTAGGTTGCAATGCTTCTAATCACCACAAGAGGGCAGCAAAAATCTTCTTTTGAAATTAATTCACTTTGATACATTTTGCTGTTTTTAGGTTTTTGATTTTTTTTTGGCTAGGTGCTTGATTTGATACACTTGTGGCAATGAGTCTGATTGAAACACCTGAATTCACAAATTAAAGGGTGCGTCTCAATACTTTAAGGTAAAAAATTTGTATATAAAAATGATTCATATGGAGTGCTTAATTTATTAGACCACCACCCAATGTAATGTTTGTGCAACAGTATTAGTGATTACCAACATCATTTATGTTTCTGAAAAGGTTAATCCACACCAGTATGTGTAGGCTCTTTAGTTTCTAAAGCAAAAGTATCATTTTTGTTAGGATTTAATGGATTCAAAGATAGATCGCACAAAAGTTTCAAACAAAGCAAGTCTCTGGGAATAACTAGAAACTACTTGGAAGTCAACAACAAAAACACTGCCAGCAAGAATGCAAGCTGTTATTGAGGCCATACACAAAAATTATATCTTTTTATTTTTTTATGTGAGACTGAATTAAGACTATTTAGTTGCATGATAAATGAAAAAAAAAAAAAAATGTTTTAAACCGATTCCTAAAATATGTGTTTTCTCTTTATGACAGGTGATATAATAAATTTAAGCATATATATATATAAATATGAATCATATGTATAATTAGATTTTTCCTCCATTCTTCAGGCTGCAGCATCAGTCAGTCACATGATGCTTCCGCAAACATGTTGGACTGTTAAACAAATGGAACAGGGCCAATCATTTGGCTCTTCTGCCTTTCTATTAGACTCTATATGAAGTACATCATCATAAACAGTGCTCTATTCATGTAGGCATAATCATTTATTAAAATGGACGTCTTTACATTCTGTACATTCCACCTACACTGCCA
The DNA here is from genome assembly GCF_024489055.1 of Chanodichthys erythropterus. Classification (NCBI taxonomy): domain Eukaryota; kingdom Metazoa; phylum Chordata; class Actinopteri; order Cypriniformes; family Xenocyprididae; genus Chanodichthys; species Chanodichthys erythropterus. The sequence continues at coordinate 2,777,955 of NC_090241.1, read as the reverse complement.
TTGATTTACAAAGCAACAAACAGTAATTAATACAGTATGTACACCAGTATCCATGTATATTTATATGTATAAAATACTTTAAGTGGATATAAAGAGACGTAGCAATGTAGAGGGTTTCCATTTAGATGCACAAGCTGAAAAAGTTCATAGTCTCACTTCAGACAGACGAGGAGGAGGAACGATCTGGTTGCACGGATGAAGAATGGAACTTTTTCTGGGAGAAACGCATCAGCAAATCAAAGCAAAGACCAAACAGCGCACATGAACTTCCCTACGCCGGCATTTCAAGAGTGGAACTTGTGCTGGATCCACAACCTAAAATATTGTGTGCAACAGTATTTCAATAATGTGTAACTATGGGACAATTTTGTTTGGATACAACTTAGCATTATCCCTGCAGCCGTTGACCACTATAATAAATGTAATAGTTTCACTTGTTAAACCGTTTCTGTGAAAGCATCTCAAGGCAACTAGTAATCCATACCATTCCCTGGTTATAGCAGAGGTCATTTTTAGTATTTATTAAGTAGGCAGTGTTTATTCTGTGCTTTTTTTCCCCCCTTCACTTATTCCCCCTTTCACAGAGAAAATATTTCAAATACTTATTCAAATATAAGGTTAGAGATTATTCTCAAGCGAAACCCTCTGCTACCATGCTTCCCTAAAAACCACACAACGTAATTGATCATGTTAAAATATTTTTTGATCTTTAAAATCACAGCTTAGCAGTAAGACATGATGACTCGTATCCACATCACCACATGCATATGAGAAAAACATTTTGGATGTCATAAGCAACTTTAGCATTTCATTATAACATGTACACAAACACAGCCTGAGTCCATCGGTTTGTTTCATATGGCTACCGTTTGACTAAATATCACTTTGTATCTTAAACTTGACTTTGAAGGAAAAGCCAAATCAAGCTTGGGAAAGAGGGAATATTTCTCTTGGGTTGTGCCAATTAATCATAGACTTTCAGTGCAGAATTTTACACTCCAGATCAGAAGATGAACAAGGGAATTCTGGAAAATCTTCCCTTTTTATCTCAGAAAATAACGAGTTTAAACGAGCTATGATGACCAAACCATATTCAAAATCATTTTTCTTTTTAAGCATTTCTCCCTTATATTAAAAGAATCATGACGCAATCAATCACTTAAGGCCATAACCCGTCAGTCTCTGAGAACAGAGCAAGTGACTTTGGTGTTTAATGAAAACTATTGACCGGTTGAAATTGCATGAACCAATTTTTGATAATTCCGCTCACAGGGAACAGATGGTCGAGACACTGATATTTTGACCTCAAATGGTTTGCAAATAATAGTTACCATGGATACCACCCATTTAAAAGCGAAGACAACCACTGGACCAGTCATCATAAGGCAATGCTAAAAAGATCAACCAGCAGACAATGTCAGGTTTTTTTGGATTTTAGTTTGACGCTCATTAAAATGTTCATATTCATTGTCAGTGTTGTGTGTATGGAATAAATAGCATCTCAATTGCCAAAACACGTATTTGATGCCCGACTCCCTCGGGTCCCGTTCGCATCAAGTGCTCTCGCACGGGCTCCGATGCACTCAGCCTTCTCACGCGTGCGGTACAGGTGCAACGCCAGCATGTGTCTCCTGCCCCACTGCACTGATCAGCTTCATGTGTGGTTGCTGTGGTGGGCGTTTTCATGTTGGCGCTCTATTGGGAAGTCCCGGGCTTTCTTGGCGACACAGTGAATGTGGACCGGCGTTCCTCCGGGCAAGCAGGCGCAGTCTGGCTCACTGAAGGTATTGTGGCACAGCTGGCATCCCTTCTTTTCAGACACTAATACTGGGCCGCCTCGATACTTCAGCTGTGAGACACAGAACGCGGTGGTTAGTGGGTCAATGACATACACTGTTAGAGTTCAAGTATACACTGCCCTCCAAAAGTTTGGAAACACCCCTGGCAAAGTGTGGTTTTGGACGTTATCAGCATAAATCCTTATTTTTTGGTGCAAATACATTAAAGTAACTTGACTTTATCATTGATATATATATATAAAGTTATCATTCATGTTGGTTGTTTGATTTTGAACAACAAAAATGTTCAAAAGTTTGTGGTCAACATTACATTTACCAAAGGTGACAGTAAATAAATTGATTTCTATTTCAAATAAATGCAGTTCTTTTCAACTTTCTATTCATCAAAAAGTCCTGAAAAAAATCTATCCGTTATTAAGCGGCTGTTTCTCAAGCACCAAATCAGCATATTAGAGTGATTTCTGAAGGATCATGTGACACTGAAGACTAGAGTACCCAAAGGAAGCATGTTTCCGCCACTGAATAAAAAATAAAAAAGGCTTTACTTTTTTCTCGCAATTGAGTGTTATAAAGTCAGAATTGGGATATGTAAACTCACAAATGCAAGGAGAAAAAAAAAAAGTCAATTCTGAGATAAGTTGCAATTACCTTTTTTATTTTTTATGCAGTGGCGGAAACAAGCTTCCATAGACCAATCATTTTTCAAAAAATATTTAAATATTTACTCATTTTATACAAATATCATGAATTATGACATTAATTAATTAATTGTGGGGGTCACACCGCATGACATTTATTGCAACCTGAACTAACTGATATTTTATTATCTGATTATTTTATTATCTTTATTATTTCTATTATCTGATATTTTAAGCAACTTATTGACCTTGACCCAGTCATTGGATCTGCATGATTTGACTACTTCATATGATTGATTTTTCAAACAATTTTTATTTTTAATTTTTATATTTATATAATTTTTATATTAACAAGCAGTTAAATAAAAATGTTCCCCCCTAAGAAATAATAATATAAGACTGTCAAACTAGTATACTACTATTTAGGTTCTCTTTTCAAGAATTTTATTCTTTTAATGTTTTTTTTTTTTTTTCTCTCTCTTTTTCTCTGATATCTAGACAGTTGTATCACCCTGGCATTTTTGACTTTATGCCCTGCAAAAATATCAAAACAAAATTTGATTCGGAAATCATCAGAAACTATAGGTACAGGGGCACACCTTATTAAAAATTGTGCTTTTCACTACTCCCGTAGTGTATGATTGCAGAAAAATATATATGTTTTTTTATTGAACATTGATGGAGCAACACAAAATTTTGTGTGAAAATAAATAATAAAAGTGGTTTGTTTTGTTTAAAAATCTTATAAAATGTATTTGGTGGAAAGACACAAAGTATTAATAGAAATGCTTAAGCTAAAGTAATATGTTTTGAATACTAAATTAAAACTTCTTCTAAATGATCACTTTAGCAAAGTTTGTACTGTTTTCTGTTTATTTTGATGAAATAATTTATTTTTGTTCAATAAATATACTGTCTGTCATTAAAATATGTTCATTTTAAAAATACAGAAACAAAATTCTGAAAGCATTGAAGGAGATTTCATAATAATTTAAATAATTAATATGATATGATTAATATAATTTTAATAGGATGATTTTCTCCAAGGTGGACACCCATCTGATTCTAACCATGTGATGTCATCAAATGGAAAAGTCATTTTATCATGTTAATTACTGTGCCTTTAACCCCAACAGCAGGTGTGCATTTTACCTCGAATACCATACTTCACTTATTCTTCTGTTATTGCTTTAATTACCATGAACAAAACTGAAAATCATTAACAAGACCTTTGTCTCAAAATATAGTTAATAATTTTATCGATTATCATTTGCAACATAAATCTACAACATTTTTAAAAACATTAAATATTAGATCAAATTAGAGCAGAATCAACTATATATATGATTTAGGAGAGGACAGGATCAGGAAAGGTTCCCCAAGCCGGGACGTGAACTCACCCTGTCATGCTGAAGCTGAAGGTTTTGTGCCCGGGCCAGCCCCACTGCAACCTGGGAAGTGCAACGTGCATGAACACTAGCCCTCAGCGCCCCACACAGGAAAGGACGGAGTAACGGTAGAGACCACTCCTCTGGGAGGAGCTTTAACACACGCACCGCATCAAAATCTTCAGCATGTCGGTTAAGCAGGTCGACTGCAGCTATTGTCTGTGCCCCTCCCGGTAATTCCGGGTCCAAGTAAACGCTCAAGAGTTGGTGGAAAAGGTTCTGACGGAAGGACCGGTCCTGAGATGCAGAGGCCCAGGAGCAGTATTCCTCAGCCGCAGGAGAGTCTTTGAGCTGGTGCACTAGAATGTGCAAGGCCTTGTCATGTTCCTCTAACTTCCCATGTAGTGTAGCTCGCTCATGTAGCAGCAGCTCAGAGTCCTGAACTTTACCTACAAGCACACAAGCAGAGGTAACCATATTTTAGCTCTCAACACTATGCATACACATATACCGCAATTTCAATTTGAACTGTGATATGATAAATAATGTTATTATACCACTGGTTTCAAAGACAGGGCTTAGCCTAAACCCGGATTAGGCCTTAGTTTGATTAGGATATTTAAGTAGCTTTTATAAAAGTACACTAAAAAAAAAACATCACTGGTGCACATTTTGAGACAAAACAATGGCACCGACACATTTTAAAGATAAGATATCAGTACGTATATAAGTTGCTTTCAGTTAAAACAGCTCAAACATGCATTTTAGTCTGAGACTAGCTTAAGCGTTGTCTGTGAAATCGGGGGAAAAAATAACAATCGGTGTTCATTTTGATTTAATTTGATTTTTTTTTTTTACAGCAAATTTTTTATTTAGTTATAGTCAGTCTTTTGACTAAAATGCCATTTCGTTTTAGTCATATTTTAGTAATCTGAATCGTTTTAGTTTTAGTCGACTAAATATCATATACGATTTTAGTCGACTAAATCTACAGCAGATCTAAAATCTAATGGTTTTGTTTAAATTATAATGCATTAATTAAGAATTTCTCTAAAATTTCCAAACTCATTATATACTCCTGGAGAAAACCTCTATTAACCTGCTAATATGAATGAAATTCAAATTTGAACATGCAATACAGACACACATTTAACTGCTGTGACATAAAAAAATATATTATCTTAAAAATAAATACAACCACTTCTCCTAAAGAACATAAATGCATTATTTATAACAACTTGCATAGCCTACATATTTATTTAAATATAATTAATCCTTATTAAAGCTATTAATGAGCAGTGAGTGATTTACTTCTGTCTTTTGTTGTTTGATTAATATTAAGGGTGCAGACGGTAGCAGGTTAATTAGGCTGCTGGCACTTTAAGACTGAATGCTGGGATCCAATGCACTGATGCAATTCCGATATTCTCACAACTATTAACATTTCTTACAACATAACCAACCGTTTACGTGAATACTTCCCAAAACAGACATTCTTACATAATGTTCTGTGTATTTGTCCGTTTACCGAAAAGATGAAAAAGAGAACTCGATTTAGTACTCAAACACTGACGTATCGAATACACCCTTTTTGTGCTTTTTGAGATTTATATGTCTGCTCTTCTCTTTCTCCCAAACGTTTACTTTATTGAACATTTTATGCAACAAGTGTATGATCTACAGCGTAGGACTGGATCTCTTCCCAAATCGTCCCTCCCTAACATTTTCATCTCGTTTTTATTCATTGACGAAATTGTCAATAGATCTTCGTCATAGGTTTTGTCACTCAAAGCTGGTTTTGATTTAGTTTTTTCATCTGTAAAAAATGTCATTGACAAAAATAATGATGAAAATTATTCCTCAACGAAATAACAATAACAATCAATGTTTTTTTTTTTTTTTGCCCACACTCTGCTGTCAGTTAGGCCCGTCACAAATAACCAATGTATCAACTTATCATGCAATATATGTACATGACCTCAATAATTTTTGGTGATGCAATCTATCACCCATTATGTTTACATGATAATGAATGTCACCAACATTTGTTCCGGTGCAAATATAGTACCTTTTGTGCATTTGCAGTTTTTTTGTTTTTTTTTACTTTGCACTTTGCAGATATTTACCATTTATTCAAGTTTTTTTTATTTAGGATATTACATTTTTTGATCCCTCATTTCCATGATCTAAAGTTTGAAAGTGTGTAGGCCTACTTGCATTATTATGCTGTTATATTATGATTATATATTCAGTGGCATAAAATGGTCTTAAAATGACAATAATATCATTTATCACAATTATTTCTGGAACAATTTATCGCACAACAAAAAGTAGTTATCCTGACAGGCCCACTGCCAGTAAACGCAGTAACTCTATAAGCATGTTCACACGTGTAAAAGCTGCCCTTTTTGCCAAGGGGAACAATTAATTGTACTGCAATCAAAGAATTAAAAGTCCTCATAAGTCTATTGGAGAAAAGGCACAGGCACGCAGGTACCGGGTACCTACCTAGCAGTAGCTGGACTCTGTAGAGATTGGACTCTTTCAGCAACCGTTGTAGTTTCTGGCGGGCAGCAGACAGTTGTTCCTCATTGGCTGATGATCGTGATATCAGGCTCAGGACTTTGTCTGCATACAGCACGGCCAGATGTGTGTGATACTTCTCTTTCTGACGGAGACACAACACACAGAGTTGGGAAACCTTTAGCATAGGTACAGCCCTGGACTAAAGAATCAATAATGCTCTGGCAGTGGTGCTCTTACCTGCAATCTCTTCTCTAGCACCAGGTGTTCCAGGTAGAGCAGAAGGGCTTGACTGTGCTTCTGCAAATACGTAATCACGTCATCTGGGTTTAACTGCCCCATCTTCTCCTCTGAGGTAGGCCTTTTGGTGAAGATCTGGACACCAATCTGTAGGCAATTCAAAAGAGAGAGTCGGCCACCTTTAGAATATTCTGTAGGTAAACGATAGATCTAAAATAGTTAATTTCAATGAGGATGAAGTACACACCTTTTGATCTTTCTGTAGTGCCCAGTCTGCATGTCGCCACACGAGGTCAAGTTTGGTGCAGAAACTAAGAAAATCCACGACATATTCAAACAGATCCGGTCGTGTTGAGTCTTGGAGATCTCCGTTGACAATCTTAACCCACATCTACAACAGGACAGGACCCAAAAAATGCTCTTAATCATCCATTGCCTGAGAGTATATCCAATGGACTATATGCACAGAACGTTCTTAAGGATAAGCCAGCTGGAAAACTTCCGGTCAAATGTCACTCATTGATGTGTCGGCATCTTCATCTTCCTGAGGTAGCTTTAACAGCATCAATAGTGTAATACTTAGTTTATAATGAGAATATAGTCACTTAAATAGTCAGGTCTAGTGTTAATTTAGTTACTCAAGCATAAGACAAAAGAGACACGTCCCTCAATGTTCCTTCTCCGCAAAATTCAATCTGACCATCAGTTTTCACACTTTTGTATGGGGAAAAAAAAGCATTAACACATTGTAAATTAAAGATTTATTGTGCACTTTAGTTAGATTTATTAAATAAAATGTGAGTTTTCACAAGTGTGCTGAAATCATTGATCTTGTTCTGCTCTGACTGACAGCTTCAGTGATTATAAGAGAGAGCGCGGTGATCACTTTGTGTCATTCATTCACAAGAAAAGTTTTTGTGAGTTTTGTGAGTACTTCATACTTCACCTTGACAAAATGTATTTTTAAACCTAGTGATTGTATAATTTTTAATATTTATTCAAAAGCAAAACTGAGTGAAAAAATATTACAGCTAATATGAGCCTATAAATGGTCCTCTGCCGCCATCTGCTGGTTATAATGGTAATTAATGTCTTTTTATTTTAAAATAAAAGTGTTTTCTGTCAAATGTTGGATTTCCTACATCTTGAAACATTCGGTTTTTACAAAAGGGGACAATCTCAGAAGAATGAACAGATAATGTTTTCGGTCATCACATTAAAAATAAAACTGCTGAAAAAAATGTTGCATGTCCAATTACAGACACTGGGTTTCTTATTAAAACGTTTGCAGTAGCTTCAAATCTTTATTGCAATCAATAAAACTGGTTTACTGGCAAATTAGTTAAGTGTGATCACTGCATTAAAATATAAATACAGCATTAAAGAGTCAACCATTGATGGTTTTGTACAAATTTATATCTTGCAAATGACTTTCTCGCAATTGCATGTTTATATCTTGCAATTGCGTGTTTTTATCTCTTAATTCTGACTCATATGAACTCGCAGTTGTGAGTTATAAAGTCCAATTCTGAGGACTTTATAACTGTACAGCGAGTACAGAATGACAACTAACAGTTCACATGGCCAAACTGGCTTAATGAAAACCAGGAAGTAACCGAGCATATGGTCAATTGCAAGGTTCTTAAATAGAACTGCATCTTGCTTAAAGGGTTAGTTCACCCAAAAATGAAAATTATGTCATTAATTACTCACCCTCACGTCATTCCACACCCGTAAGACCTTCGTCCATCTTCAGAACACAAATTAAGATATTTTTGATCAAATCCGATGGCTCAGTGAGGCCTGCATTTCCAGCAATTGACAATTGACACTTTCAGTGCCCAGAAAGCTACTAAAAACATATTTAAAACGTTATGTTTTGAAGCGACAAGAATACTTGGTGTGCATAAAAAAAACAAAAAAAAAACAACTTTGCAAATATCTAGTGTTTTTAAAACACTGCTTCATGAAGCTTTACGAATCTTTTGTTTCGAATCACTGGTTCGGAGCATGTATCAAACTGCCAAAGTCACGCCCCCAAGTGGTGAACCACTGAAATTTCGAAACAATTATTACGTAACGAAGCCTCGTTTACTGAAATCACGTGACTTTGGCAGTTTGATACACGCTCCGAACCACTGATTCGAAACAAAAGATTCGTAAAGCTTCATGAAGCAGTGTTTTGAAATCACTCATCACTAGATATTGTCATAAAGTTAGTTTTTTTGCCACACAAAAAGTATTCTCGTCACTTCATAACATTAAGGTTGAACCACTGTAGTCACATGAACTGTTTTAAATAATGTGTACATTTAAGTTTAATGTCTTTAGTAGCTTTCTGGACCTTGAAAGTGTTAATTATCTTGCTGTCAGTGGAGGCCTCACTGAGCTATCGATTTTATCAAAAATATCTTAATTTGTGTTCTGAAGATGAACGAAGGTCTTATGGGTGTGAAACGACATGAGGGTGAGTAATAAATGACAGAAATTTCATTTTGGGTGAGCTAACCCTTTAACATGAATGTTCCAGGTTAAATACACATCACAATTTCCATATTCCTGTTTACTACTGAGTTATTACTACTACTTTTTAACTGATCATGACACAAACTGAAACACTGTATATACTGTATATTTAGACAGACAAGATTTTCAAACAATTTTAAATCACACCAGTCTAACTCAGATAGACCGATACATCATCCAGACAGATTAACTGGCCAATACATGGCCATTAGATTATCAGTCTAAGCCAACTTCTGCATCAGATTTGCTGATTAACGGAAGCATTTATCCACACAGTTAAATATCAAGTAAAATAAAGCCTTATCAAATGGATAGTGCATTCTCTACATCTTCATTGTGTGTGAATTTAAGTAAATATAGCATGAAAGTGATCATTAAAGTGTTAGTTCACCCAAAAATGAAAAAATGTCATCATTTACTCACACTCAAGTTGTTCCAAACTTGTATAAATTTCATTTTGCTGAACACAAAGGAAGATATTTGGATGAATGTCATTAGCCAAGCAGATCTCGCATCCCATTGACTACCATGGTAGGAAAAAAAAAATACTATGGTAGTCAATGGGGGGCGAGATCTGCTTGGTTAATGACATTCTAATGACATTCTTCCAAAGATCTTCCTTTTCATTTTTGGATCAACTTTTCTCCTAGGGGGTTTTTTCCACCCCTGGAAGTCAGCCGACATTGGCTTAATGTAGCACCATCTTGTATATGTTACATATTACCACGCTTGTTTGTACAGTTTTAACCACTTCCCTTTTTTTTTTCTGTGCTTCTAATATGTAAAGCTGCTTTGAAACAATTACCAATTGTAAAAGCGCTATATAAATAAATTTGACTTGACTTGACTTGACTTTGTGTTGGAACAACTTGTGGGAGAATAAATGGTGACAGAATTTTCATTTTTGGATCAACTATCCCTTTAAACTCTGCAAACCTGTGTTAAGTTTATTTGCCGCTATTAGATTGTATTTATAGATATGATATGGTATGGATATGATTTCATTTTCCACTGTAGGGCTGATAACAGAGCTCTTTGGAACGTAATACAAATGCGTCAGTGGTTGCCTTGGTAATGCTAGAGTTTACAGAAGGTATGAGATGTAAATAGCGACTGCGTTATGGAGGAAGATCAGATATTTCTATTATTAACTTGTGTTTACTTCACTCAAACAGCACACATGGACAGCTACAGAGAAATTGGTAGCCAGGCAACAGACAAGAAACAAGTGACCAATCCTGAGTGGTGACGTCAGTACACGCATTTTGTCAGCAGTTAGCCAACAATTCTGGGCCGAGAGCGCTTTGTAATCGTGCCGAGACCAAGCTCAAATGAAAATATAACCGCAACCGTTCCTAGAACCGTTCTGACCGACAGTGGAAAAATGCATATGGTTTTCCGCAAAAATATTTAGCAGCAACTGTTTTTAACATTATAATAGATGTTAAAAGAAATAAAAAGACAAAAGAATATATAGTTATATATATATATATCAAACAGCACATCAGGAATCAGATCCCACCTGTAAAGCAGCAGAATCCTGACCATTGTAGTGATAGAGAAGCCCAAGAGCGTAATACCTGAACAGAGAGAGAAAACACCATTAACAGTCAAATCACACACACATTAAGAAATGTAGCAAGTCATTCAAACACTGTCATTTATTAAAGATTTAATTAATGCGCTGCCATGACAACTGCAGTGATTAAAAGGACAGAAGGCATTGATGATTAATGCATCATGATGGTTTACAAGACAACAACCAAAACATGAAGCTCAACGAAGGCATCAGTTTATTCTTGCAAAAATAAACTGGACTGAATCTTTATTTCAACGGCTACTCAAAGAAATATAAAAGCGAGTACCCACTTGTGATGCTTCTCGAGCCAGGGGGCGCTGTCTGCCAGGAGACAGGCATTATCTGAGGCCAGCAGGTCCAGAAGACTCTCGTGGCCGGTCTCTGCGTACAGCTTCAGCAATGCCGTATCTACGTCTTCACGGAAACCATTAGCGCTGTCGCTGCTGCGCACCTCGTGTAGGTAGCTAATGAGAAAACGTTTGAAGCGCTGTACCTTCTCCTGGTCACCCTGCGTCAAGTGGTTCAGGTCAGCAAATTCATGAAGTGGTGGATGGCACCGTGTGAAAGAGGAAGAAGCGGGCAGGAGCAGCGGATAAAGAGAGATCAGCTCCCGTACGTCCAGCTGTCCCTTCCTGAGACGGGCATCAGATAAAGCAATGTTGTTATTATTATTATTAATTATTATTACTACAAGGTTTTTATTTTATTAAAAGCTTATTTTTATGTATTATTATTTAAAAAAAAAGAAATTTTTATTTTGCTGTTTTATTAAAAACAAAATTCAGCCATATTAAAATAAAATTAACATTACAGCGGAATCCTGTGTTGTTACTGTTAATTAAAATTAAAACTACTAAAATTATTTTTGTTAATTGAAATAAAATATAAATATTAGATGAAACAAACAAAAATTAGAAATGACCTGAAACTACCTAAAATACAATAAGTTTAAGCACTACAATGTATGGAAGCTTGTTTCCGAGATAGAATTGTGAGAGAAAAGTTTTTTATTTTTTATTCCGACTTTTTTCACCCTCACAATTGCAAGTTTACAAAAAAAATATGTGATATAAATCTGCAATTGTAAGAAAATCTCAGAATTGCTTGCTGACTTTTTTCCCCTCAGAATTGGACTTTATAACTCATAACTGCGAGTTCATATTTCACAATACGGAGTCAGAATTAAGAGATATAAACGCGCAATTGTGAGATATAAACACGCAATTACGAGAAAAAGTCAATTGCAAGATAGAAATTTGTAATTGAAAGAAAAAAGTCAGAATTGCGAGATATAAACTCGGAATTGCAAGAAAAAGTCAAAATTGAGATATAAACACGCAATTGCAAGATATAAACTCAATTGCAAAATATAAATACATAATTGCAATATCTACACTCGTAATTGCAAGAAAATCTCAGAATTGCTAGCTGACTTTTTTCCCCTCAGAATTGGACTTTATAACTCATAACTGCGAGTTCATATTTCACAATACGGAGTCAGAATTAAGAGATATAAACACGCAATTGCAAGATATAAACATGCAATTGCGAGAAAAAGTCAATTGCAAGATATAAATTTGTAATTGAAAGAAAAAAGTCAGAATTGCGAGATATAAACCTGTAATTGCAAGAAAAAAAGTCAGAATTGCGAGATATAAACTCGGCATTGCAAGAAAAAGTCAAAATTGAGATATAAACACAATCGCAAGATATAAACTCAATTGAGAAATATAAATACATACTTGCGATATATATTAACTCGTAACTGCAAGAAAAAAGTCAGAATTGCGAGATATAAATGCGCAATTGTGAGATATAAATGCGCAATTGCGAGAAAAAGTCAAAATTGAGAGATATAAACAGTTGCAAAATATAAACACGCAATTGCAAGATATAAACTCAATTGCAAAATAAATATATAATTGCGATATATACACTCGTAATTGCAAGAAAAAAGTCAGAATTGCGAGATATAAACACGCTTTTTCCCCTCAGAATTGGACTTTATAACTCATAACTGCGAGTTCATATTTCACAATACGGAGTCAGAATTAAGAGATATAAACACGCAATTGCGAGAAAAAGTCAATTGCAAGATATAAATTTGTAATTGAAAGAAAAAAGTCAGAATTGCGAGATATAAACTTGTAATTGCGAGAAAATTCGGAATTGCGAGTAATAAACTCGTAATTGCAAGAAAAAAAGTCAATTGCGAGATATAAACATGCAATTGCAAGATATAAACTCAATTGCGAAATATAAATACATAATTGTGATATATATAATCTCGTAATTGCAAGAAAAAAGTCAGAATTGCGAGATATAAATGCGCAATTGTGAGATATAAACATGCAAATGCGAGAAAGTCAAAACAGAGATATAAACACGCAATCGCAAGATATAAACTCAATTGCGAAATATAAAGACATAATTGCGATATATAAACTCGTAATTGCAAGAAAAAAAGTCAGAATTGTGAGATATAAACGCGCAATTGTGAGAAAACGTGAGAATTGCAAGATATAAACAAATTAAAAAGAAAACTGAAAATATAGAAATCAAAATGTTAATAAATACTATAATTAATAGTAAAATAACACTGGTGGTCCATTTGCTCGATCCTATTCCAGGTTTTAAAGATAAAAGGCCATGTTTTTACATAGTAAATCATTCCAGATGCACCTCCTCGTGGTCATATGAAATATTACAGTAGTACTAGCAATCCTTGATTCAAAGGGGTTAATAGTTCTTGCCGTTTGACAGACATAGCAGCTTAAAATACATGCTGAATGGTACATCCGCTGATATTTATGACAGCCATTTATTCAGTTATCAGACAAGTTTCTGTTCTCCATCCATTAGCATACGGTGATCAGGGTCAGGTGCGCAGAGGGATAAGAAGCAATTAGCAAAGAAGTTAATTAACTCCATTCAGTCATCCTCTGAAACATCTGGGCCTGAGCAGCAATTAACAGTATTAATTACATGACAAAATGATGCACTTCACCTAAAATGCTCTTTTGCTTCTAAAAACTGAAGCTGGCCAAATTGGATGAATCCTGCTTGTTGGAGAATTCTTTTGTGCAATATCTACAACACAAAAAGAGAAAATGATCAATTAAAATCCTTTCTCCAATTGAGAGAAACACTCTTGTATCTCACCGTTTTTAGAACAGTTCAGTGTACCTGATATTTTTCTTTGGGAATGTTTCTCTGTGCGGCCTCGGTGAGGGTCAGGGCCTCTTCAACTCGATGGCTCGCCAACAGGTCTTGGATCTGACGCTCCAGAGGGAGAGGCACCAGCATATACACCGCTTTTGATGAGGCCAACACCACCTTACCTGAGAGAGGGCACCAGAAATAAAGAGATTAGAGGCTCTTTATGTTTTATTCTCATTTTAAGCAAGCAATACAAAAAAAAACTACCCAGCAGGTTGGGCAAACAACTGCTGGATTAAAACAACCCAATTGCTGGGTTTGACCATTTTCAACCCAGCATTTTTAGTGCATAGAGTTGCAATGTAATGTGGAACATTGAGTGGTGTAAAACCAATAAAAAAGCCACATTCATGGAAATAAATGCTCTAGAATAAAGTACAACACATTCATAAGACATGAGAATGTGTGAGGGATGAAGGTTGTAGATGATTAAACAGCTGAAAAATAAATCAAGCGCTTTTGATCTGCACAATAATGAGTTTTTGATGCGGGCATATGGTGAATGACCTGATCTGAGCTTGTCATAACACATTAAATCAGGTGTTCCTGATTAAATTGCCTTGACTACATTCTCTGCACTGCTTGCTTTATTAAATGCGAATGTGTCTGGTTTTTGCCAAGCCGTTTCAAGCACTATCAAGCTTTAGCAAGACTTGACAGGAGAAAATTTCCTTGCTGCTTTGTAGGGAAATTCACCTCAGCACTTCAGAGAAATCAATACTTGTAATGACTACACTGCAGCTCTAGCAATCTGAAGGAATACCAACTAAGACAGTGGAGATCTTTATTTATAACGGCTTAAATCAGTGATTTTTCAACCACTTCTTTATCGTGTTTCCAACAGGATTTTGTATCTTTCACTAAATGTTCTCATAAAAACAATTAAATCAGTCAGACTTGCAGCTTTAACATTGCTTTCAAAAACAAGTTATTTGCTCATTAAGTGAGTCGGGTGCGAGCTGATTCAGTGTGGAAATGAGCCGGTTCAGTCCGATGACAACTGAGATTGAGAATGATTTGGGGTGAACGTGTATTTCAGTGAAGAAAAGTGGCACAGATATACATTTCTGCTCAGTTTACATGTCTACTGCAACATTTTTGATTACGAGGGATCATAAATATTGCTTTTTTTTATTGAAGCTAACTTTTCCGTATGAATTATTATTTTGTAGAATATACTTAAAGATGCAGTACAGGAGGTCGGAGATGTTATTTCTGACTAATGAGCAACATTATCAACTCAATAGACCATTAAAAGAGGCAACCATCTGAGGAATCATCCACTGTTAAAACAAATAAACCTTGTTCAGTGAAGATCATTTGACTTGATGTAGTTGAAAATGTGGTTATGAGAATTTAATTTAGGCATTTACTCACACGTAAACACTGATCTGCCAACATAAGCAGTAGCTCAACCGAACGTGAATGAGGCACAAGATCTAACCTCTTTCAGAAGCTCAAACATGCTGCGTGAAACATGAGAATGAACCTCATTGGTTACGAAGGACGTTTGAGCTTCCAGAAGAGGTTTGTCCTTGTGCATTATTCATGTTCGGTTGAGTAAAAGCCTAAATTAAAGGATTAGTTCAGTTTTAAATAAAATTTTCCTGATAATTTACTCACCCCCATGTCATCCAAGATGTTCATGTCTTTCTTTCTTCAGTTGAAAAGAAATGAAGGTTTTTGATGAAAACATTCCAGGATTATTCTCCTTATAGTGGACTTCAATGGTCTCCAAACGGTTGAAGGTCAAAATTACAGTTTCAGTGCAGCTTCAAAGAGCTTTAAACGATACCAGACGAGGAATAAGAGTCTTATCTAGAGAAAACATCACTCATTTTCTAAAAAAAAAAAAAAAAAAAAGTAAAATTATATGCGTTTTAACCATAAATGCTCATCTTGAACTAGCTCTCTTCTTCTTCTTCTTCTTCTTCTTCTTCTCTATTTGAATTCCAGCTGCTAAGTGTATTACTGCCCTCCACAGGTCAAAGTTTGAACTAATTGTTATATACTTGCACAAGCATATTGTATATCACAATTTGGTTCAAACTTTGACCTGTGGAGGGCAGTAATACATTTAGCAGTGTCTACACTGCTGGAATTCAAATAGAGAAGAAGAAGAGAGCTAGTTCAAGATGAGCATTTATGGTTAAAAAATTATCGTTTCTCTAGATAAGACTCTTATTCCTCGTCTGGTATCATTTAAAGCTCTTTGAAGCTGCACTGAAACTGTAATTTTGACCTTCAACCATTTGGGCTCCATTGAAGTCCACTATAAGGAGAATAATCCTGGAATGTTTTCATCAAAAACCTTCATTTCTTTTCGACTGAAGAAAGAAAGACATGAACATCTTGGATGACATGGGGGTGAGTAAATTATCAGGAAATTTTAATTTGAAAGTGAACTAATCCTTTAAATCTTTGCACTATAAAAAGCGATCGAGCCTCTTCAGAAAAAATTGGACTAAACCGCTCGATTCATATGGATTAGCAGTATGATTTCCAATCACTTTATGACCTTTTTGAAGAGTCAAAGTGTTCATTGCAAAGGCAGTCAATAGACTGACAGGCATCTCTCATATTTCATCAAAAGATCTTCATTCGTGTTCAGAAGATGAACGAAAGTCGTACGAGTTTGGAACAACATGACGGTGAGTAATTAATGACAGAATTTTAACTTTAGGGTAAACTAACCCTTTAAATACGTCATTACAATGAATACGTTTTTCTGAGATGTTATAAAAGGAAGGAATCATTATCCCATTAAAACTGGCATGGCAAACTTACCTTAATATTTCAAAGGATGTTCTTCTTTAACCATGAATACAAAAAAAAACAAGTTTTTCCATTCCACTGCACTACTTTTGCATTGTTTTTCAATGTAAATGTGCTAGATGGATGTCTTTAACCGTTGCACTCATATCGGGAACATATTGCAAGGTCTCGTGCATGAAACAGCTTTCTAAAAACTAAGTTAAAAGAAGTTCAACTTTTAAAAAAATGTGCCGCTAGACCTTTTTTTCGTTCCCCACGTCTCGCGGTTTTCTGTGAGAACTGGCCTTAAGGGTGCAATAATGCTAAATGTATGGGACAGCACTCTTACCTTCAAAATCCTGCAGAAGGTGTCCATCTCTGAATGACAGCGTCTGTTTGAGCTGCTGGTCCAACATGCTGTGAACAGTCACAAAACCTTCATCCAACGCGACCACATACGGGAAACACACAGCCGCCGCAATCACGTTCTCTGACCAGCTCACCGGAGCACGCTGAGATATGCCTTCAGCGTTAGCAAACATCCCTGAGAGATAAAGATACAGAGAGATGCATGACTCATCACAAATGATCACCATGACTACAGTCACAGCAGAGAAGACAGATTCATAGCTCTCGTGGGGTGTGGCTGAACTTATAAAAAGCACAAACAAAGAAATAACAGACAAACAATTTATGATACAGACACCTCAGGAGTGGCATTTCCTTCAAAACATTTTGGTTTGCAAAAAAGTGATTTGCATCTCTTGTCTTATAGAGCGCATGACATTTTTTTGTAGGCCAAAACCAGGAAACAAGCTCAATCATTCTGAAATCAATCAACCAGTGTTGAGCATTACAAGTAACGTGACTTGCATAATTACTTTTACTTACTTTTTTTAATTAACCAGTAAATTAATGCATTACTTTTAATTTTACAACAAAATATTGGTTACTTTTTTAAAATAAGTAATGCAAGTTACTTTATTTTCCCATTTATTGACTGACTCCTGTGCCCATGTTGAGAGAAGAGGTGTTGTGTGTGAACATGATGGATATTGTAGTTCTAGACTAAATGTGAACATGCATTTACTCATCTCATTTGCACAGAAACAGATTCAGTATGCCTCAAAATAAATAAAAACTGTGAGATGCAAACTCAGAATGTTACAAATCTGCATTAATTAAATATGTTAAACAATACTTTATGTATTTAATCTCACTTTATTGACCAATGTATTTGCTACGGACCTTCAAAGATCCAATTAAACCATTGCAAAAATTACTTTAGATTAAAGGGTTAGTTCACCCAAAAATGAAATGATGTCATTAATGACTCACCCTCATGTCGTTCTACACCCGTAAGACCTTCATTCATCTTCGCAACACAGTTTAAGATATTTTAGATTTAGTCCGAGACTTTTCTGTCCCTCCACTGAAAATGTATGTACGGTATACTGTCCATGTCCAGAAAGGTAATAAAAACATCACCAAAGTAGTCCATGTGACATCAGTGGGTTAGTTAGAAGTTTTTGAAGCATCGAAACTACATTTTGGTCCAAAAATAACAAAAACTACGACTTTATGCAGCATTGTCTTCTCTTCCGGAATCCTTTCCATTGAACTGATTCCATTGATTGATTCCATTGAATTGATTCCATTGAATTGATTCCATTGAATTGATTCCATTGAATTGATTCCATTGAATTGATTCCATTGAATTGATTCCATTGAATTGATTCCATTGAATCCTTTCATCTGTCGGCGTTGGTAATGCACTTTTGCGTCATTGTTTTTGGTGATTAGGACATCCGCGACATGCACACTTACGCACCATTTTAAAAAAAATAGTAATACCAAAATACAAACAATGTAGAATAGCTTGAATACAGGGTGCGTCTCCCTCAGACTGTAAATGAAGCTCGGGCGCACCGGATAACACGTCAGCAGCGTCTTATGTCAGCAGTGTCACTGCAGTGTCGTGAACCACACTCCGGAGCTGAAGGGGGCAGTAATCCATAAAACAGGAAAGAAGAAGAAGCCTGAACGCGGCTTGACAACAGACCCGGAAGAGAAGACAATGCTGAATAAAGTCGCAGTTTTTGTTATTTTTGGACCAAAATGTATTTCCGATGCTTCAAAATGTCACGGATGTCCTAATCGCCAAAAACAACCACAGCGACGTAAAAGTGCATTACCAACGCCTACAGATGAAAGGATTCAATGGAATCAATTCAATGGAATCAGTTCAATGGAAAGGATTCTGGAAGAGAATACGATGCTGAATAAAGTCGTGGTTTTTGTTATTTTTGGACCAAAATGTATTTTCAATGCTTCAACAAATTCTAACTGACCCACTGATGTCACATGGACTACTTTGATGATGTTTTTATTACCTTTCTGGACATGGATAGTATACTGTACATACATTTTCAGTGGAGGGACAGAAAGCTCTCAGACTAAATCTAAAATATCTTAAACTGTGTTCCGAAGATGAACGGAGATCTTACGGGTTTGAAATGACATGAGGGTGAGTCATTACTGATAGAATTTTCATTTTTGGGTGAACTAACCCTTTAACATCACATTTGTGTTTCTTTTTTGTTTTTTTATTGCTGACAAAAGTGTGTTAAACTTTCTTTTCCTGCACCCTATTCTGCTGCAATTTAGAATAGCAGCTGAGCTGAAAGGTTTGCTCTTCGCTAATTTTTGTCCAAAAAGTTTTTGTTTCGAATTTTTTTACTGGTACGAAACCTTTACCAAGTTTTGGCACTTGCTATGTGAATATATATGGATATGATTTGAAAAGGTTAAATGGTATGGGAGACGAAATTCATCTAGTGAAAACTTTTGGTACAGCAACCAAACAAAATCTTACTGAAAGCTCATTTTTGTGACATATCAAGCTCAAATTTGGAATACAACTTGTTTAGATTTATGGCTTTGATTTTCCTGCAGTTTTAGAGTAAAACATGTTTTTTAAAAAATTATATTTTTCATATAAAATTTTAATAGTATTTTTGTGCATTTGTCTTAACAATATAAACGTAAAATTCTGTAACTTTTTAAACTTTTCACTTCATAAATAATTTTCCAAGTGTCCTCTTTAAAAAGAGACCAACATTAAGACTGTGCTCTAAAGCATTCAAAATGTATGATGCTGGAAATTTCATTTTCAGGTCTATGCTCAAAAAGTAAATAAATGGATTATAACTACAGCATAAATATTATTTAGTACCATAAAATACAAAATATTAAATAAAAAACATCTTGACAACCCTAATATTTATAGAGACATACATTTATAATTTATATTAATATCCCCTGAACTATTAAATCACATCTAAACATTCAGCCACAGATCTGATCCAAATCCTCCAAATTAAGTGTAGATCCTCTGAATGTCACTGATGAAATGCTTCAAAAGGGCAAAGAAAAACCTCAGCTTGGGGAGGAAAAAATGAACACATGCACTGGTCAGTGTTGCGTTTGCTCATTTAACTCACCAAGCCCGCCTGGGGCAGCCAGGAGAAACTCTTCCCGGCCGATCCTCTTAACAATGGGTTTCCTCTCTTCACAGTCGTAAGGGAACAGGTCCTGAGAAGCTCCTGTGCTGTAGTTCAGAATCATGTACTGTGTGGACAGCGCCAGACAGATATTGTACCCGTCCAGGCTCAGGGCACAGGGCTGCTCTGGTGTGGCCACTTCCTTTAACATTTGCACTCTGTCCTCATGGACCGTACAGATCTGGACAGCCCGCCTGCGTGCGAAAACCACTGCCATTTCCACACAGAACGGGTCCCCCGTCACCGGGTTCTCGTTGATACAAAACGCAGTCACACCTTTGAGTTTAGTGCCCCCGAAGGGCACAGGCTCCAGGGTAACCATGTCCACAACAGTGATGGTTGAATCACAGAGGACGATTAGACGTTCCAAAGCAGAGGCGGCCTTCAGCTCTGCCACTGGCTTTTTCAGGCCTAGGTATTTGTGGAGGAGCTTCTGGGTATTGTAAGCCAGCTTACCTTTGGCTGTCGTGTGCTCCTCTAGTATGAAGTGATGGATGAAGCAGTCATTGGTGCCCAGGTACAGGTGTTTGCCACAGCACTCTACGCATTCGATGTTTATCCGCACTTTCTCGCCCATCACCTGCTCCCGCGCCACGGCGGGAACCAGCTCAAAAGCTTTCACACTCATTGTGCCACCCACATCTATGGAGAGAGAGAAAACGTGAGTTTAGACTGGAAACAAGTTTGAGTAATATTATGAAGAATATTATATGATATTATAATAATATAAAGAATAAAATTGCATCAAAAATAAAAGTTTGTGTTTACATATATAAACTACCATTCAAAAGTTTGGAAACATTACTATTTTTAATGTTTTTGAAAGAAGTCTCTTATGCTCATCAAGCCTGCATTTATTTGATCAAAAATACAGAAAAAACAGTAAAATTGTGAAATATTATTACAATTTAAAATAATGGTTTTCTATTTTAATATACTTTAAAATATAATTTATTTCTGTGATGCAAAGCTGAATTTTCAGCATCATTACTCCAGTATTCAGTGTCACATGATCCTTCAGAAATCATTCTAATATGCTGATCTGATACTCATTTATTATCAAAGTTGGAAACAGTTGTGCTGCTTAATATTTTTTGGAAACTGTGATACTTTTTTCAGGATTCATTGATAAATAAATAGTCAAAAAGAACAGCATTTATTCAAAAATAAAAATACTTTCTAACGATATAAATCACTTTTTTATCAATTTAACACATCCTTGCTGAAAAAATAATTAATTTCTTCCAAAAAAGAGAAAGAAAAAAATACTGACCCCAAACTTTTGAACGGTAGTGTATATTGTTATAAAAGATTTAATTTTTAATAAATGCTGCTCTTTTTTAACTTTTTATTCATCAAAGAATCCTGAAAAAAAGTATCACCTTATAAAAAAATATTAAGCAGCACAACATTGATAATAAATCATCATATTAGAATAATTTCTGAAGGATCATGTGACACTGAAGACTGGAGTAATGATGCTGAAAATTCACAGACATATAATAGAAAACCATTATTTTAAATTGTAATAATATTTCACAATATTACTGGGTTTTTTTTCTGTATTTTTGATCAAATAACTGCAGGCTTGATGAGTAGAAGACACTTCTTTCAAAAACATTAAAAATAGTAAAATTTCCAAACTTTTGATTTGAATTGTAGTTTATATATGTGTGTGTGTACTGTGAATATTTATTATGTACTTTTAGAATTCATATTATATATATATATATATATATATATATATATATAAACATAATAAATTTTTGTGTGTGTATTTATATATATTAAATATATACTGTACACAGATATTATGTAAACACAAACTTATATTTTGGATGTGATTAACTGCGATTAATCATTTGACATCACTATTATAAACATTAAAAAGACAAACAATAACAAAAGAATATTTCCTCTTTTTTGTTTAAAAAAGGTCTAAACTAAAGAATTTTTGTTTGTTTTCAGCAAGAGAGAAAACAAAACTTTCATTTTAGACTTATAAATTTGAGCAATATTATGAAGCTTATTATAAAAAACATTAGACAATCAATAACAATAATACAAAGAATATTAAAAAGATTAAAGTAGACAAGCAATATAATAAATAATATTTCCTTCGAATAATGATACATGAAAATCCATGTAAACAGAAACCAAAACCAAAACTGGTTTAATAATATCACTTAAATCATAAATCATCATACCAGTACAGTCTAAAGCAAGAAATCACAGCTCTGACAGTCAAGGTTGTGTTATGCACACATCAGTACTACAGACCTGTCCCATCAGCTTTCTCTAAAAACCAACAAGGCATTTCATTTCAGTATTAGAAAGTTATTTCCAAGACAGCCAGCAAATCCATCATAAGAAGATGCATCAACACAAACACTTACTCAATTCCTCTTCCAAGCACCAGCACCTGCTTCACATGCACGCACACAGCCCAGTTTAAGCACTTATATGAGCGACAGACAGTTCTTTGATCATGGGAGTGTTTCAAAACCTAGTGAGATGCCCATCTAGACAGCATTTTGTGGGGAGTTTTCCAAAACAAACGCACCTATTATGCCATAAAAGCTGTGTTGGAAGACAGCTAGCTAGGTTTTAAAACACAGCCTACGTGTTTGGTCGTGTGTGTGTGTGTGTGTGTTGCGGCATGCAGACAGCGCAGGTGACGCGACAGGTGATGTGAAAGAAAGCCGAGCGCATATCGTACCCCAGCCTCGGCCAGTGCGGTCCTGATTTGGGAGATGGCAGCGTTTTCACGGCCTGCCAGTTTCATTCAAGCGCCCCACTCCACCTCCCCTCTCTCTCTCCCTGCTGTAGCGCTTCCTGTTTCTCCGCCGAAATACATCCGGCCACGTGATGAGGGTGGGTTCTGGCGTTTGGGTTTGAAGGCGTTTATGAAAATTAAATCTGAACGCGAAGTGGGTTACAATTTAGGTTTTGCACTAATGTCGCTTGAAATGTTAGGTTTTACAAATATAGACTGTTAAAATCCCCATGTAGTCAATATTTTTATCCCTTAAAATCACCAATATGACATATTTAAACGTTTTTTCCTGTGGGAAAAAAAAAAAAATAAAATAAATAAATAAGTGAAATATATATATATATATATATATATATATATATATATATATATATATATATATATATATATATATATATATATATATATATCGTGCCTTAAAAAAATATATATATATATTATATATATATATATATATATATATATTCGTGCCTTAAAATAGCTTCCCTTACGAATAACCATGGTTTTACTACAAATAAATTTTTTTTAAAGAAAACATGGTTCTTGTAGTTATTTCATGGTAACCACGAATTATCTATGATTTTATTAGAAAAAAACATATATTTACTGTTTTTTGTTTTGTTTTGTTTTTGTGGTATAAATGGTGGTCTACGCCAGTTTTACAATGATAAAACCATTGTTAATTTTCGTAAGGGTTTAATGTAACTCTACACTCTTGCTGATTTAACACTGATCTATGAATATGCTAATTAACCCTTCAACGGCAGTTTGATTGACAAGCGATCTAACCAATCATAATACTGATTCCGCCATTTTGTCCGACAAAGCAGTCAGGAGTTAGAAGATTAAAGGGTTAGTTCACCCAAAAAATAAAAAAAAATAATGTCATTAATTACTCACCCTCATGTTGTTCCACACCTGTAAGACCTTTGTTGATCTTCGGAACGCAAATTAAGATATTTTTGATGAAATCTGATGGCTTTGTGAAGCCTGCATAGCCAGCAATGACATTTCCTCTCTCAAGATCCATTAATGTACTAAAAATATATTTAAATCAGTTCATGTGAGTACAGTGGTTCAATATTAATATTATAAAGCGACCAGAATAACAAAATAACGACTTATTTAGTGATGTCCGATTTCAAAACACTGCTTCAGGAAGCTTCGGAGCGTTATGAATCAGCATATCTGCATAGAGTATGTGTCATTGCTGGCTATGCAGGCCTCACTGAGACATCGGATTTCAACAAAAATATCTTAATTTGTGTTCTGAAGATTAACGAAGGTCTTAAGGGTGTGGAACGGCATGAGGGTGAGTAATTAATGACATTATTTTCATTTTTGGGTGAACAAACCCTTTAACTTCGGTGGACTTGAACTTGAAAAATGGTGTGTATTGACATCTTTCAGTGTTTGAAACAACATTCCTTCTGATGTTCATTCATGTTTATTTGATGCTATAAATGAACTAGTAGGAAGAGATGATCGGTTCACGAGCCATAACTAAGGGGGGCGGGTCTTTGCGAAGGGTCAATTAGCCCCGCCTCCACTCACTCGCACAAGCTCAGAGATCCACTCGGTCAACTTACTGAGGTAAACGCTGCACAATGGTATCGCTTTTTACAAAACTGTAATTAATATGATTAGCCTGTTAATTGACTACAAACAGCTAATATTGTTTTGCTAATGTTACACGACTCCCTTGCTTCAGAGCGGTTATAGTTAATAATATGCTAAAGCCCGGCTGCAGGTTGACATGATTGGTTATAAGGTAGTTTGTGATGTAAGAAACAATTTCACCGCATTTTTGAAACTATCTTTAGATCACTGCAGTTTTAAAGAGAAAATACTCAGCAATGGTTTTGACTTATGAATTTGTACACATTTTGTGTCTGTTTATAGTGTAGGAGGGGGCGGGACTTCAGATTCTAGAGAGCATTTGATTGGACCGAAGATTTGACGAGAAACTGAAGTGCGATGTGATGTCATGAAAATCCATGATCCATGCTAGCGGAAGTGAGAGACTGTAAGTTTTGAATGCTTATATCTCCTAAATGCGAATTTTGTAATTGTTTTGGAACACACTGACTTATTCATAATCTTAAGGCTAACATATTCATACTAAAAGCTAAAAAACTTCAATTTTGATTTCAGGGGAACTTTAAAAACTTGATTTTTTATATATATATATATATATATATATATATATATATATATATATATATATATATATATATATATATATATATATATATATATATATATATATATATATATATATGAGTACAGTCCAAAAGTTTGGAACCACTAAGATTTTTAATGTTTTTAAAAGAAGTTTCGTCTGCTCACCAAGGCTACATTTATTTAATTAAAAATACAGTAAAAAACAGTAATATTGTGAAATATTATTACAATTTAAAATAACTGTGTACTATTTAAATATATTTGACAAAGTAATTTATTCCTGTGATCAAAGCTGAATTTTCAGCATCGTTACTCCAGTCTTCAGTGTCACATGATCCTTCAGAAATCATTCTGATATGATGATCTGCTGCTCAATAAACATTTATGATTATTTTCAATGTTGAAAACAGTTGTGTACTTTTTTTTTTTTAAGGATTCCTTGATGAATAGAAAGTTCAAAAGAACAGCATTTATCTGAAATACAAAGCTTCTGTAGCATTATACACTACCGCTCAAAAGTTTGGGGTCAGTAAGAATTTTTATTTTTTTGAAAAGAAATGAAAGAAATGAATACTTTTATTCAGCAAGGATGCATTAAATCAATCAAAAGTGGCAGTAAAGACATTTATAATGTTACAAAAGATTAGAAATTTTCAGCATCATTACTCCAGTCTTCAGTGTCACATGATCCTTCAGAAATCATTCTAATATGCTGATCTGCTGCTCAAGAAACATTTAATGTGTACAATTGTACAAAATATTTGTGTACAATATTTTTTTTTTCAGGATTATTTGATGAATAGAAAGTTCAAAAGAACAGTATTTATTTTCAGATAAACACTGATAAACACTGTTCTTTTGTTCTTTTGAACTTTCTATTCATCAAATAATCCTGAAAAAAATATTGTACACAAATATTTTGTACAATTGTACACATTAAATGTTTGAGCAGCAAATCAGCATATTAGAATGATTTCTGAAGGATCATGTGACACTGAAGACTGGAGTAATGATGCTGAAAATTCAGCTTTGATCACAGGAATAAATTACTTTGTGAAATATATTCAAATAGAAAACAGTTATTTTAAATTGTAATAATATTTCAAAATTTTACTGTTTTTACTGTATGTTTAATTAAATAAATGTAGCCTTGGTGATCAGACAAAACTTCTTTTAAAAACATTAAAAATCTTAGTGGTTCCAAACTTTTGGACTGTACTGTGTATATATATATATATATATATATATATATATATATATATATATATATATATATATATATATATATATATATATATAGTTGAATGATTGAAAACCCATTAGAACTTCCAGAGAATTATGTTGAATTATGTTCTGACTTATGCACTCCCTCTGGAACTGGGTTTTAAAAAAAAATAAAAAAAATAAAAATGTTATTATTATTTAATTATTTTGTGTGTGTGTTTCTGCAAAATGTAATTTAAAATTTTAACACAAGGTGGAGCCATAGGCCAATTACTTTTATTCCAACGTCTGACGGCATCCACAATCTTACATTACTGCTGATTCATTCATTCAGTCATTTAAAAACACTATCTTTATTGTGTGACACCCAGTGTTGCCAACATTTTTCAGTTGAAAGTAGCTAAAACTGGTAGCTAAATGTCACTAGATGATAGCATAATGGCAAATGCATTGATCTATATAAATATGAATATTGATCAGTGGGCAAAATATGAATCTAGATAATGGTTTTATCCAAGAAGGTGCTAGATTTGTCCATAAAATTTAGAAAAAAGTCTCAAAACGGAGAGGGAAGTCACTAAATCCAGTGACAAAATCCCTAAATTGGCAACACTGGTGACACCATTTTTTGTTTGTTTGTTTGTTTGTTTGTTTTTTTACACATGTAGGCTATGTGTCCAGACTGGAGATGTTGATCTATGAAATTTTGTCCATATAATAAATTGAACCCTTGGTAAGAATAGATTTGAATACACTTACATTGCTTTTAATAAGCTACAGAGACAGATGCAAGATGAATCAGACCTTTGGGTTCTGTTCTGGGTTTCACTGAAAGATAGAAAAGAACAGCTGAGGGATATTTAGAGTAAATGTGTTGAATGTCAATCATTTATTTATTTATTAATTTTTATTATAGTGATCTGTAGTGAAGTACTGAGGCTTGCATTGATGCATTTTATTATGAGCTGCAACAAATTCTTCACACAGTCTATAAATTACATATTGAATGATGAGTTAAAAGCAAATATTAGTCACAAAAAGGTAAATAGGTAATAACATGTTTGAGCTTTATGTCTTTATATCTTAAAAAAGACCATTTTCACTCTGCATATGTTTCCTTAGGCTGGCAATATTTTAAACCCTGACCACAAGAACATGACACAGTATAATAGGCCTTCTCGGCACACACAGGCCCTTTAAAGTTAATAATCTAAAGAGAACTTTTATTAGACAAATATATTAGCTATGATAAAAGCTTTTATTGCTATATAACTTTGATAAAAGAATAAAATGTTAGGAATTGCAGTGCTGTGCTGTGTGATCAGATGTCTTTGCCACAGTCAGGACACAGGATGTCATCCCTCTCCGTCAGGAAGCCACGGCCCACCAAGGACACCATACACTTCTTGCAGTTGAAGCAGTCGTTGTGCCACTGTCTCTCTTCAAAGGAGATGTATTTGCTTCCTCCCAGACCTGTAACAAATCACAAATCATGGGAAATATGGCTATAATTTGCTAAAGTGTGATTGCTGGGAGACTCATACAGGTCCTGAGGTCAGAAAGGTCATTTCAAACCTGTATGATGTTCTTTTTTCCATTAAAAAAAATTAAAAAGATGCTTTTCATCAACATGAATTAGAAATGGAGCTGTCAAAAGCTCCAAAATGACAAAAATCACAACAAAAATATCATAAAAGTGATAGAAGGCATCAATTTTGGTCTGTTTCTCACATATTTACCATTGTAAGGCTTCAGAACAGCAGCACATTTCTCATATGGACTTCTTTTAGAAATTGCCCAGGTAAAAATAAAGTGTACTTGAATGCACTTAAAAAAAAACACTTAAATACAACCAAGTACATTCTTATTTTTTGTGCTAAAGTGCACTTGAAAAAGTATACTACATACCACTAATACTTAAACTGATTTTTAGTGCATTGAAATAAAGTATATTACTTTTATTTTGAATCAGTGGTTCAGAGTGCATATCAAAGTCACGTGAACCATTGAAATTTTGAAATGATGTATGATGCAATGAAGCCTCGTTTACTGAAATCACATGACTTTGGCAGTTTGACGCATGCTCCGAACCACTGATTTGAAACAAATGATTCGTAAAGCTTCATGAAGCAGTGTTTTGAAATCGTCCATCACTAGATATTGTTGAGTAAAGTTGCTATTTTGTTATTTTTGGCACACAAAAACTATTCTCGTCGCTTTATAACATTAAGGTTGAACCACTGTAGTCACATGACCTGTTTTAAATGTCTTTAGTAGCTTTCTGGGCATCTGAAAGTGTTAATTATCTTGCTGTCAATGCAGGCATCACTGAGCCATCGGATTTTATCAAAAATATCTTAATTTGTGTTCTGAAGATTTTACGGGTTTGGAACGTTATGAGGGTGAGTAATTAATGACAGAATTTTAGGGTGAACCAACCCTTTAATTGTGTTTATACTGATGCATAAGCTTGCATTTGGTTCCGATAAGCACCTTCCAAAAAATAAGGAGATGTAAATGTGTCAGTTGCTCATACCGCTAATAGGGGTGGTGCAGGCAGCACACTTCTTGGCATACAGATTGCAGAAGCAGTTGAGGCAATAGGGAAATTCATCACGAGAGGTGAAGCGTTGGCCAGACAGCTGCTGCTTACAGCCAGTACACAGGAAGCAGTCCTTATGCCATGGCTGGTCATGGTAGGTCACGCCCCCAGTGGTGATTGGCTGACAGGAAACAAATAAGTCGTGATGTCATTTAATACTTTTCATATATTCAAAGTGAAATGTTACATTTCAGCTGTTCTTACCTTCTTGCAGTGCACACACTGCAGTGCAAACTGCTTCTCGTAGCAGGGCACGCAGTAGTTACTGTTGTCTTTAGGAATGAAGCTCTTGGTTCCAATGGGCTGCTGACAGCGCTGGCAGGTAAAGCAGGTCTCATGCCAGCTGTTCCCCTTATGCTCCATCTTCCTGGAGCCTGAGAGACATAGAGAAAAATGCAGACAGACTTTTTATCTCATTATTCTGACTTTTTTTCTCTGAATTCTGAGATACAAACTCACAATTGCAAGTTATAAACTTAGAATTGCATGATATAAAGTCAGAATTTTGAGATATAATGTCAGAATTGTGTGATTTAAAGTCAGAATTGGCTGATATAAAGTCAGAATGGACTATATGCACGGAGCGTTCTTTGGAACTTCCGCATTAATATAAGCCAGCTCGAAAACTTCCGGTGAGATGTCATTTGCTGGTGTGTTGAGCATCAGTAGTGTAATACTTAGTTTATAATCAGAATATAGTCACTTAAATAGTCAGGCATAGCATTCATTTAGTTATTCAAACGTAAGACAGCATAGAAAATAAATAAATAAAGACTTACCTCAATGTTCCTCCTCGGCTAAATTCAATTCGACCATTAGTTTTCACACTTTTATGTGAAAAAAAAAGCTTCAAAAATGAAATATTTATTGTGCACTTTAGTTAGATTAATTGAATAAAATGTGTGTTTTCACAAGTGTGCTGAAATCATTGATCTTGCGCTGCACTGACTGACAGCTGCTGTGATTACAAAGGGAGAGCGCGGTGCTCGCTTTCTGTGTCATTCATTCACAATAAAAGTTATTGTTTTTCATAAGATTTTGTGAGTATTTCATACTTAACATTGACAAAATGTTTTTTCAAACCTAGTTATTTTATAATGTTTAATATTTAGTCAAAAACGAAGTGAAAAACGTTTTGAGGAAATGGCTGATATGTGCGCAAATAAATGCTACTTTGCCGCCACCTGGTGGTTAAAGTGCTAATTACTGTCTTTTTATTTTTAAATAAGTGTTTTCTATCAAATGTTAAATTTCCTACATTTTTAAACGTTCGGTTTAACAATGGGGACAATCTCAGAAGGATGAACAAACAATGTTTGTGGTCATCGCATTAAAAATAACATTTGAAGTGCTGGGGAAAAATTGTGTGTGCGTGTCTAATTACAGACAGGGCATTTTTAAATAGTCCCAATAGCTTCGTCTTTATTGCAATCAATAAAACTGGTTTATTGGCAAATTTGGTAAATGTAATAACTGCATTAAAATATAAATACAACATTAAAAAGTCAACCATAGATGGTTTTGTGTCGATGTACAACGACTACAGAATGAACAGCTAACAGTTCACCGGAAGTGCCCGAGCTGGCTTAACGACAACCAGGAAGTAACCCGTGCATATAGTCCATTGTGTGATTTAAAGTCAGAATTGGCTGATATAAAGTCAGAATTGTGTGATTTAAAGTCAGAATTGTCATATAAAGTCAGAATTGAGTGATTTAAAGTCAGAATTGCGAGTTATAAAGTCAGAATTGTGAGATATAAAGTCAGAATTGTCATATAAAGTCAGAATTGGTTGATATAAAGTTAGAATTGGTTGATATAAAGTCAGAATTGTGAGATATAAAGTCAGAATTGTCATATAAAGTCAGAATTGGTTGATATAAAGTCAGAATTGTGAGATATAAAGTCAGAATTGTCATATAAAGTCAGAATTGGTTGATATAAAGTCAGAATTGTCATATAAAGTCAGAATTGGTTGATATAAAGTTAGAATTGGTTGATATAAAGTCAGAATTGTGAGATATAAAGTCAGAATTGTCAAATAAAGTCAGAATTGGTTGATATAAAGTCAGAATTGTCATATAAAGTCAGAATTGGTTGATATAAAGTCAGAATTGGTTGATATAAAGTCAGAATTGTGAGATATAAAGTCAGAATTGTGAGATATAAAGTCAGAATTGTCATATAAAGTCAGAATTGGTTGATATAAAGTCAGAATTGTGAGATATAAAGTCAGAATTGTCATATAAAGTCAGAATTGGTTGATATAAAGTCAGAATTGTGAGATATAAAGTCAGAATTGTGTGATATAAAGTCAGAATTGTGAGATATAATGTCAGAATTATGTGATATAAAGTCAGAATTGAGTGATTTAAAGTCAGAATTGTGAGTTATACAGTCAGAATTGTGAGATATAAAGTCAAAATTGTCATATAAAGTCAGAATTGGTTGATATAAAGTCAGAATTGTGTGATTTAAAGTCGGAATTGTGAGATATAATGTCAGAATTGAGTGATTTAAAGTCAGAATTGTCATATAAAGTCAGAATTGTGTGATTTAAAGTCAGAATTGTGATATAACATCAGAACTGTGTTATATAAAGTCAGAATTGCAATTGCATTAGAAAAAGTTTCTCAGACTTTTTTCTCAGAATTGTGAGGAACTCACAATTTGCATGTTATAATGTCCAATTGTGAAGGACAAAAGTTTATATCATGCAATTCTGATTTTATGACTTGCAAATGTGAGTTTATATCTCACAATTCTGAGAAAAAGTCATAATTGCAAGTTATAAAGTCATAATTGCGTGATAACTTAATTCTGAGAAAAAAGTCAGAATTTTGACTTTATATCTTGCAATGGAAAGTTTAAATCTCACAATTGCGAGAAAAAAAAAGTCAGAATTGTGAGATAAAAAGTTGCAACTACCTTTATAATTTTTTTGATAATGCCTCAGTCAGGTTTCTAAAGGACTAAGAACATGTGAGGAGCAGGACAAGCAAATGTTTCACTTACCTGGCATGATTGTCTTCTTGCACTCAAAACATTTCGAGGAATACTCATTGGAATAACACTCAGTACACAGCAGTTGCTCGTCCTTGGTGGAGAATGGCTTATCCACCAAAGAACGGTGACATCTGAAGCAGTGGAAGCAGTCATCATGCCAGTGACGGTCTTTATAGGACAGGTCCTGAGGACAAACGCATGCAGGTAAGGACAATTTGAACCTCCATTGTCTCACATGCATTAAACTTGGGTTTAAGGGAGAATGTGCTTTGCTTCAGTGCTCTTTTTCAGCCTTTGAACTGCTAATTAGGGAGAGAGGGAGGGTAAAGGGTTCCTCAATGTCAGCTTCACAGCGGGTCACTCTCCAATGAGAGCCGCAGGTGCTGGCGTCTGCGACCAATCGCAGCGTGATCTGCCAATTGGTGAACATTAGTGAGAGTCTGTCCCGGGCTGTGAGCACACACAGCCTCAGGATGAGTGTATGACACCACTGCTTTAATTATCCACCAATTTGGAGAGCGAGAGTGTGTGCTCGTTAAATCGCTGGCCCAAGGTGCTATGAGGTCATGCTGATTGGCTGCTACTAGAGGGGGGAGCGGTGGCTAACTGGGCCAAGGACATGCCACACAGATGTGGCCCCACCCCAGGCCTGTCCTCAAGACCAGTGACAGCCTCCTCATCAGGACTAATGACCATGTAATGTGACACTAATGACAGAAACTCACAGGAGCCTGTAGAGAGTAGAGCACCACATGTCTATATATATATATATATATATATATATATATATATATATATATATATATATACATATATATATATTTATGCAGTTTTATTCACATATAAACACTGATCAATGCATATACAATGTCCTTTATAGAGTGACAATTTGGGTTGCGTGGACTTTCAATGGATGGACAAAAATGATAAGAGATATTAAAGGTACAATAAGGTGATTCATTTTTGTTATACTAGTTGAAAGTCTCCTCATATCCTGATAGCATCCTGATAGAATCTGCAGCAGTCAGGTACAAGCTCTCTAATAAGTTGTTTAAGTTCATTATTATAGTAACGTTTTGTGCTTTGAGACATGAGGTAGTTAACACCGTCTCTTGTGACGCTTTGCCGATGTCATGACAAATCAGGTCGTCCTTTGAAAACAGGGCTCCCCAAACTGTCAGTTAATGATTATCCTAAGTATATATGAATTATTTTTATTTAAAATGCCCATATAGCTTACTATATAATGCGTAAAAAAACAAATTAGTGCATAATAAATTAAATTAGTGCTCTCGCCAGAAATGCGATTGGACTAGTTGTGGGCTAGTTTTGAGTAGCAATCGAGCGGGTTTTGTTGTGAAAACCTGGCAACCCTGATTGCTAGCCTCTCCAAAAATGTCCTATTGTACCTTTAAAAATACTTTAATTTGTCCTTTTAATATGTTCCCAGAGTTCAAGGGTAAAAACAACAATAATTTTGCACCTTCTATTCTTGGTTAAGGGGTTAGTTCAACCAAAAATGAAAATTCTGTCATTAATTACTCACCCTCATGTCGCTCCACCTGTAAGACCTTCGTTCATCTTCGGAACACAAATTAAGATATTTTTGATAAAATCTGATCGCTCAGTGAGGCCTCCATTGACAGCAAGATGATTAACACTTTCAGATGCCCAGAAAGATACTAAAGACATATTTACACTGATTCGAAACGAAAGATTCGTAAAGCTTCGAAGCTTGTTTTGAAGTCGCCCATCACTAGATATTGTTGAATAAATTCGCTATTTTGTTATTTTTGGCGCACAAAAAGTATTCTCGTCTCTTTATAACATTAAGGTTGAACCAATGTAGTCACATGACCTGATTTAAATATGTCTTTAGTAGTTTTCGTGGCATCTGAAAGTGTAAATTATCTTTCTGTCAATGGAGGCCTCACTGAGCCATTGGATTTTATCAAAAATATCTTTGTTTTCTGAAGATGAACGAAGGTCTTATAGGTGTGGAACGACATGAGGGTGAGTAATTAATGACAGCATTTTCATTTTTGGGTGAACTAACCCTTTAATGTTAAATTTAAAAATGACATTTTGTCTTCAGTATTTATATTGTAGCATGTAAAGGTTATAAAAAAAAAAAAGTTTTAATTTGTCAGTGGTTCTGCCTCCAAGGTGAATGAGTGCTGGTAAATCCACAAAAGCTCATCTGGTCTCTTTGTTTGGTTTTGGACTCTTTCCTCAGCACTGATTTCCTGCTGGGTTCAGTCCAGAGAGCATGAGCAGGCATTCATACTATTCCTCACCGCTCTCCTGGTGATCTCTCAGCTTTCAGAGGGTCACATTAAGCTCCAAATCATTGTGTACAGTGTTACTAAATAAAAATGCTCAAACAGTCAGCGCTAAGACCATATCCCTCTGGATACTGAGCTCCGATTTGGTGCACAGTCCACTAGAACTGTCATTCTAATAGAAATAAGAAAAGTGCATATTTCTGGATAATTCCTGCTATTTAAGTTGGAGCACTCTTCAATTGCATTGAAAGTGCACATGTACTTGAAACCTTAAAAGTATAATGTAAAAGTACAGTAGTCAAAATTTGAAGTGGATCAAAAACATTCATCAAAGTTTAAAGCATATTATTTCTGTAATAAGTAAAGTATGCTAAAGTTCTTTCAGTTCTGTCTTTTAGTAAAACATTTAGTAAAGTAGAAACTGTGAAGATTGACATACTCTGCTGTTGCAGCCAATGGGTTTCTTGCACTCCTCACAGGTGTTGGAGTACAGGCTCTCATAGCACTTCACACAGTATGGATTTTCATCACGCAGAACATACTTCTTCCCAAACAGAGACTCCTTGCAGTAGTGGCAGTCATAGCGCTCTGCCATCTTGGGTTTAAACAGCCCCTAAAAGATAAACGTGTTTTAAATGGTGCAGACAGGTTGAGGGGGTCATCGAAAATGCAGTTCAGATAACAGTTTGGAGACATGTTAGGCATGAAACTTAACTATAGGCCTATAAAACCAGAGCTTAACCTCTTCTAGATAAAGGCTAACTATATGACGCAAACTTTCTAAAGCAAGAGTGGAAGGCGTGCCAGCGTATTAGTCCCAGCTGTTGTGTCTTCCTCAGAAAAGCCCTGCTAATATTCCTGCATTATCTCTCAGAACTGTGTCCAGCATTTGTGCACTCAAAGATTACCCGCTCTGAGCTCCACCAATCCTGTGGCTTATTTTCTCAGATTGCCTCATTCAACCACAACAAAAGTCTCTGTAAAGCTCATCAAAAATAACTTGCAACCTACATTAAACCCACACGTGAGATAAAAATGCATTTGCTGAAGCAACCATGCCATTTTAGCTTGCTTCTACGAGTCTTTGAGCTCTTATATCGAGCATCCTAAGTCGTGTTTTAATCAGTCTCGTACTCGAGCGCTCTGCTTTAAGTGCAATGCTGTACCAGGTGAGCTACAGAGCAAGTTTACACCATCAGAAAAGCCATACAAATGGAGCTGGTTATGTGATTGCGAACGTAAAATTGTATTAATTTGCAAATCATGTACTAGTAAAAGTGTTTTGAGGTTATTATAATGCGACCGTTCTGATCTCAGCTGGAAGCTGCACTGAATTGTATGAATAAGTTGTTGAGTTATTGTTGCAAATTGCAAAAAAGACAATACTTACAAAGCAAACTAAGATTGTCTTGCTCAGAAGCAATGGTGATAGTTATTGGCTCATTTGTCGCATGGTAACACTTTATTGTGATGATACCCTTTAAATATTCTGTTGACTATATGTTGCACCTACATTTCAACTAACTTTTAAGTATTAGTTTAAGCATTAGTAGTAGACTGTCTGCTTAATGTCTGGTAAGACTTTATTATGATGCTCCCCAACAGACAATCTACTGAATGTAAGTAACTTTGGAAGTACATGTCAACTTATTCTGCTAACACTAACAGTCTACTAATACTCTAATGAGAGTTAAGCTATGTTTCCACAGAAATTACCTGGAACAATTTGTCCCAGGAAATTTTCCCCCCCAGACCCATTGCTGTCTGCGTTTCCATCGTAGTTTAAAGTACCGTGAAGACTGTGCAAAGTAGTCGCATTCTGTGTACGGTCGTCCGCCGGAAGCAAGTTATTTGAATTTATAAAGTTTTAAATAGATATTTTTCATACAAAAATGCTTCACTTCGCTTCAGAAGGCCTTTATTAACACCCTGGGCCCAGTTTTTCAAAAGGTTTAATCCGGATAAAATTGATCCGGATTTAGTAATCCTTTTTTTGCGATCCGTGATCACGTAATCCAGCTTACTTTTAAAGCAACATCGGATTGGATCAATCTGATCCGGATAGGAACTTTTCAGGATCATTAAATCTGGATTTCCAGTGCTCTACGGAGGCCCTAAAGGGACATGTTGATAGAAAGAATATGGGTTTTGAATTAAATATATTTTTGTTGGATATTTACAGCTGTTTAGGGATTGTTTTATGGCACCAAAATGTCTTTTTACTTTAGAGTAGGTTACAGAAAGGCTAAATATGAAGTTTAAATGTCTGCATTTAATTTATTACTTTAACAGTTAACCTAATCAAGAGCAAGATAAAAATGTGTATGTATATTACATGATACAAATTTTGTATTTTTTGACTAGTTTTAAAGTTTTACTACATTTTCCTCCTGGAATCCACCTTGAAATCTGTTGGGATCCGATAATCCTGTTTTTTTTTTTTTTATCAAAATGATCCAAATCCTACAAAAAAGTTCTGAAAAACCCAAACTTAAGGTTTGATCCGGATCAAAACCAAGATTGGATTACATGATCTAATCCAATTATGTAATCCATTTTTTTTTCTTTTGAAAAACACATTTTCAAGATTTGATCCAATCCGTTATCCAAAATCCTAGTGGATTACTTTTGAAAAACCGGGCCCTGGAGTCGTATGGATTTCTTTTTTTTTTTTTATGGATGGATGCATTATTTTTGGCTTCAAAATGCAACTCCCCCCATTCACAACCATTATAAACTATGGAGGACTAAGGATATTTTTAAATATATCTCTGATTGTGTTCGTCTAAAAGAAGATACACCTAAGTTGGCTTGAGGGTGAGTAAATCATGGGATATTTTTTAATTTTTATGAGAACTATCCCTTTAATAAAGCCTGAACCTTGTCGTCGGTCCATCTGTCGTATTTTTTAAACTCTATTGTTGATTCGAATAGCAAACAACTCTCACTGCACGCACCGCAACAGACTTTTAAAAATGGTGGTTGAAAGAAAATGTCAACCAATCAAAATGCTGCATGAACTCAACCAATCAGCATGTTCGGCACCCAAGTCCCACCCCTGAAATTTCCTGAACTTTAAAAAAAAGTTCTACCTCATGAGCAGGGACTTTCTGAGGGGGAAATTTTTACCCTGAACTTCATTTAGATCCTGGTCCCTGCGGTCGAAACAGACGAATACCACCCAAAAGTCCCTAGGGAAAGTTCCTGCGGTGGAAACATGGCTTAATACTCAACTAATACTCTAATTAGAGTTAGTTAACATGGTGCAACATTACTTATATCAACCGAATGTCTAAAGGGAACCATCAAAATAAAGTGTAACTCTGTTCTGTTGACTAACCCTGAGCTATTCTGCCACACAAAAGTTAGGTCATGATCCCATTGTCTGTGACCTTCATTATAACTTCATAGACTCCTTCATGTTCTGTATGTGTCCCACAGAGAGGTAGTGGAGTCAGCTAAATCTGCACTGTGAACACTTGTCAGATCACACTGTTGTTTCTGAATGGCTTCTTTGATCTGTCCTCAGCCTGGCAGGCTGGCACCAGCACTGGGCACCAGATCAAGAGAAGTCTCTGTGGTTCCAGCTGTCCCCAGTGTGTCCCTTACTATCAGTAAAGAGACATATCTCTCAAGTCTCAAACAGACAGATATATACATACATTACCCAGGGATTAAATAAGACTGGCACAAGCAGGAGCTTAGCAGGAGAATCTTCTGACTCATGTGAATTACCTTAATGAAGTCCCAAACCAGCCCACTCATATTTTAAGTTAAACCATGAGTGATGCAGTGAAACGTGCAGCTAATTAAAGACTACAAGAGGGGCCTTAGTATGTGGAACCTTTTAGCCATAACTAGATGAAGGACTGTGGACATGCCTGACACATTTATTTATCCCCATACCAACAAGGACCAAAAAAAGGGAGCAAACAGTACTAGCACTTTTCAGGTATAAATCTCAAAACCTCAAAAACATTCCTTTAAAAATACAGACTGGCTCATCCTGGCATGCTCTTACATTTCAGTAATCATGTCAGCTTTAAAATGCAGGCTACTTTTTTTAGTCTGAAGCACATATTCCATCTCTAATATGCTTTGATTTAATAAACAAACCACCTTGAGCTATTCAGTGAATCAAATTTGGCACACAAGCATTTAAACTATATCATGCCTGAAAGTAAACCATCCGTACATGATAGGATAGTCAGAAAATAATTTACATTATAGTCAAAGTTACTCAGAATAGACAGGATAGACAATAGAAAGAGAATGCGATTTGAAGAATTTATGTACATTAAATACAGTATATCGACTGATAATGATAACATCACCAGAGAAGAGAAGAGAAGAGAAGAGAAGAGAAGAGAAGAGAAGAGAAGAGAAGAGAAGAGAAGAGAAGAGAAGAGAAGAGAAGAGAAGAGAAGAGAAGAGAAGAGAAGAGAAGAGAATTTTCTTGATGCCCAACTTGCCTGTCCTGTGCCGTGATGTGCTGTGCGTCTTTGGTTCTTGAAAGAGAGATGGAGGAGCGACTCCTGTGCTCCTCTTTATTGGATTACTCCCCCTCTGGAAGGGCAATGGGGTGATTGAAATGGGTTGGACACTTTATCAGTAACTATAAATACCACTAAGCCACGAAATCAACTGCATGCACCCCGTACTTGACCATACATGCTCTCATGTAACAATTCAGTAAATGTACATTTCCACTGAATGATTTAAGCCATTTACTGAGTCTAATGAATAACCTTAAGAGCAATGTGCATATAGGACACTCACAAAATTTGTCTTTCAAGCTGAAAAGACCATCTTAGACTATAATGATTTTCCATTGGTATTACCAACTAGCTTCTTAACCAACAAGACTTCCTTTGTCAAACTGCTCCATCTGAAATACCATACTGGATGATAAAGAAAGTCTTGCTGGTTAAGAAGCAAGTTCTAAAGCCTGTGGGGATGCCGACACACTTGCTTCCCATCCAAAACACAACATATGCTGATGACCAGCATTGCTGGTCTTTTTGGTAGTTTACACTGCAAAGGTCAGCATGAACATATGGGAAATCTGTATGTTCTTAATGTTTTTCCACCTAACATTGAACCAATTTTGTAGAAATTTTTATTAATCATCATTTAAAATGATGCACTTTTACATCAAATGCAAGGCATTACATTTGCACACAAGTAAATGAAATAATGTTCTGTACTGTCTGAGTTTGGGTTAGAAGTAGCAAAAATGTATGGATTATGTTTTATGTTTGGCATGTAGCACAAAAAAAAAAAAAACATGTACACAGAAACCATGTAAACTCTCAAATTTAAGTCATGCAAAGGCTGATAAGGCCATCATTGATCATGAAGATGTGTTGTAAGGTGATGATTAGGAAGTCTTAAATGGGTCGGATGTTTTTTTATTATTATTTTATAATGTTTCCCGAGGTGCACTTATAATGTTAATATGATTTTTACATCAAATTTAAAAATAAATGGCTATTTTCCTACCTTGATTTTAGCCCTCTTATTTGAAGGGGCGTGTCTGCTGTGAGACTTCAGTGTAAACGCCCACTGTTGTGATTTTGCACT
Source organism: Chanodichthys erythropterus (assembly GCF_024489055.1). Classification (NCBI taxonomy): domain Eukaryota; kingdom Metazoa; phylum Chordata; class Actinopteri; order Cypriniformes; family Xenocyprididae; genus Chanodichthys; species Chanodichthys erythropterus. The sequence continues at coordinate 2,738,066 of NC_090241.1, read as the reverse complement.
TGAAATAAGTATTACATGTGGAATTCTTTTACCATTTTACAATCATTTTTACTAATTTAGCTGTCGAGATTAATGAGTCGTGAAAAGTGTTGATTATTGCATAATATTTTATACCTATTCCTATAACATGGAAGGCTGCAGTGATTACAGTAACATTGATCAGATGTCATTGCAACTCAATTTCTGCACTCTCACAAGATGTTTTCACCATAACTAACAATGCAAACATGATTTAAATATAGTAAGAGATTCATTGTGTAGTGTAAGAGCGTCACTATAACGGGAGTTTTGGCAAGTGTTCAGATAAACTTGAGCTTCAGCCATTATAAAGGGAAGTAAAAATAGTAGGATTATTCATTATGAATTTAAGCGGGGTCCTTGCTGATTTCAGAACAGCTGATTTCTGATCTTTGTGCAAAAGTTTTTGGGCAAAGCCAGTCTCGTATTGCGACTTCTCAAAACAGTCACTGGTAAAACGTACAGTAAAACTATGCAAGTGACTAGGACATTCGTTAAAAATAAACTAAATCCATTTTTCTCTGACATCGGGATCCTTCGGCAGTTTATGCAACGATGATGTTTTTCCACAGCCAGGAACAGCACAAAGTCAGTGCAATCTTGTTATTATCACAATCTTATCCTAAATAACTACTTTAGATTCACTCGCTGCTCATCGACTGAACACTTGGTGGGTGGGGCCAACGATGTGATGATGTAAAAGTAGGCGTTGCAGGATGTAATAACAAATAAAAATTGATTTCTCATGTCATGACCTTTTTAAAAGTATGAGAACCACTTGAGACAAGTTTTACCCATTCTCCATCCAACCCACAAAGGTCATTATTTGGCAGATGCTTGTATCCAAAGCAATTTAAACTGCATTCAGTCCATGCATTCCCTGGGAATCAAATCCATGACTGTTTGAGCTACAACAATACTATTTTTTTCTTATGGAATACCCCCACAGAATGATTTATTTGATTTTTACCTCAAATTGTCCCGATCCCTCTGGCCACAGTATGAGCAGAGGCCTGTGTGCAATACTGAAAAGTTGCTTAGTGACAGACTGGAGGAATAGAAGGGAACTCTGGAAAGCTTTCGTCACTGTGGCTGATGGTTTACAATGAGATGGTGAGACCCAACACCTGTTTGCTCCAAACTTTACCCTCTCTCATCTGTCACTCCCATGGGTACTAAGATTTCCTTATGGCTAGAGCCGAACTCTTCTGCCAGTCATCAATTGACACTTGAATTCCCATGATCAGATTGCAAATGGAGGCTTATTTATCCCTGGCTGTGACAATTATAATTTCAAGGGGATATAATTAGGCTACAAAAAGCCATTACCATTCTATATCGCTAATGATAATGATTTATTTCATGTTCAACAAAACTGACATGATTAATTAGTATTAAACAATGTTATACAATCTCTCTCTATCTAATAAAAAGCACCACTGACAGAACATGCAGCTGAAAATTATTGTGAAGAGAAACGCAAATATCTTTCCAAAACAATCCAGTAGAAAATTGAAGTCATCCGAAGTACATCATGATGCATATTTCAATCCGATTTAAACTTTAACTCAGGACAATGTTAATACAAGCCTTGGTCAAATATAGCCTTAATGTCATAAAGCAATCAGAGAGATATTAATTTCAGTGATGCACTAACCGTTTAAGCATTTCTAGCTGATTGTTCCCTCTGCGGACCAGAGGGAAACCCAACTTCTTGAGCTTCGTGGTGATGATAGTTCATACCATGAATACAACACGAGAATGTGAAGACAGAACCGTTGATGGCACCAGAAGTGCACAGGCCAGGCTGATTAGCACACGTACGCAGGGCTGGCAGTGCCACACACCTCAGCCTCTCTGCCCAGTGATAAGGCCTTGGATAAATCCAGCAACTGTCTAGATTACAGTATGAGAGGTACAGCTCAAGCTCTATAAGGTCAGCAGTGATCCTCCTGGACCATCACACTGGCTGTAAATCACCCAACTCTGGCTGATCTGACCGGTCAAACAACAACTAAAAAAGATGTGTTAATGTCAGGATGGGATGCACTTTTATAGTGCAGTGTTATTTGGCCCATAACACATCTCTATACAATGTAACTCTGTGTGTATGTGCCCATTGTTTAATCCCAGTTCCCAAAACAAGAGGAGCTCTTCTGAGAAGAATTAATCTTATATGGTAGTAGAACAAACATTTTTGCAGCAAACCTACAAGGACGAGCGTCCTTGTTACATGTGTACTTTAACAGTAAATTATGCATGATTACATGTACACTCTAAAAAATGCTGGGTTAAAAATAAAGCGGTTGGGTTAAATGTTTGCCCAACATGCTGGGTAGTTTTATTTAATGCAACTATTGTTTAAAAATGACTATATGGCTGGCTTAAAATGAACCCAAAATAGGTTGGAAATTAAAAATCAGACACATAATTACTAGAGGAAACAATAATAATCAAAAGGTGATTATTAAATAATAAGCAATTTGATAAATGTTTATTGTTAAATTATTATTCATTCAACTTATTAATAAATGTAAAGGTTCATTTTAAGCAAGCAATACAGTCATTTTGGGGTTAAATAAAACTTTTTAACAAACATTTAACCCATCTGCTGGGTTACAACAACAACCAGTGTTTGTCCATTTTCAACCCAACCTGGATTGTTTTTAACCCCTTAGCATTCCTGTAAAATTAGCCTAAAACACATAAAAAAGGCATACCTAAAGTAAATTGCATGCTGTTCTTGAACCATTTGGAGTATATGCATGGTTTTGGTTTCTTTTGAAAGGTATGGTGGAACACCAACAGTTTAACCTGAGTGTAATGACAGTAAATCACTAAGAATAAGCCGACCCCTAACCTTGAACCTATAGGTATTATCGCTCAGTACTTATTTGTTTCATTACACAGTAAAAAGGTGCAATCACACCAACCATTTTGTCATTTTTTGACCTGTACTGTATGTAGCTACTTTTCTATGTTACACTCTTCTATGCTAAGGAATATCACATGTATCTTACAGGAAGTTCCCTTTTAAGGTTTTTAAGGTTACTATGGCACATATAATAAAATAACATCTAAAATGCCATCTAAAATCACCTGAAAGAAATCAACTCAGATGTCCAAACACCACTGCGCACCAACAGTGCAAACTTTGTCCATTTCCATTTGAATGATTTATGCATGGCATGAAAATCTTTTTATCCAATTTTGCTGTCTATTTTTGTGAGAATTCACTTTTAATGAATTCATTTATGATAACTGATGTTTAAAATCATGCAATCTTCATGCAATATGTGTCCTGAACCATGTGTTGTTGGGCTCGGGTTTGCCTCTTTGGCAACTGTATTATCTTTTATTTTGGTACATAATGTTGCTGCTCATCAGAGGTCTCTGACACATGAAATGAACCCCTGTAGAGACTTGATCTAAGAGTGCACTGGTGTCCAAACAGTCCAAACAGTGACTTTACACCCTTCCACAGCTTACAACTTAACAGGAGACCTTGATGCACACAGCATAACATCGTTAGTGACGTAGTTTTTCCCATTGACCTCGGGGTCCTGAAAAGTATTACACTGTCTGGAGTCAATGCAAATTAAATTAGGAATGGTTTAGTTGCTCATGACATTCCTTTTTTTTTTTTTTTTTTTGTCCTGAAACTTCATAGTGTCATGAGACTTTCGAATGAAACACATTTAGGCTTATGGATATTTTTTTATGCTCAGTGTCTTTTTTATTTTTTTACTTAAAACAGCAAATATATCAGCATAGACGATTTACCATGTAACTTCATTATAGTGATTTTAATAAGACATAGGATTTATTTTGGAACAAACCAAATTAATATCACCCCAACAACCACTGGTTACTCGTTAGAAACTAATTAAAAAGGTCAGTGGAACTCTGTTTTTCCATGCTAGCTCTAGTTTTTCTGTTTTTAGTCCACTCAATCTCATATTTGGATTTATTTTCCTGGAAGATCCATTCTTTAAAAATTATGTGCTTATTGAATGTTACTTAATTTATGCCATTAGAGTATAAGATATGAGTTTTGGGATGAGAGTGCTTGGATGTCTGCAGATAATTTAAGAAAACAAATGATTTTATAACATTATATTTTTAGGACCATCACAGTAAAATATTAAAGCCTTATTTTAACAGTAAGGAAAAAAAAAAAAAAAAAAAAAAAAAAAAAAAAGGTATTTTAAAAGGTTTATACATTAACACGGAAACATGTTTAGTAAGACTGAGAATGAATATACAACCCGAATTCCAGAAATGCTGGAGCGTTTTTTTGAATAAAATGAAAACTAAAAGACTTTCAAATCACATGAGTCAATATTTTATTCACAATAGAACATAGGTAACATAACAAATGATTAAACTGAGAAATTTCACAATTTTTTGCACAAAATGAGCTCTTTCCAAATTTGATGCCTGCTACAGGTCTCAAAATAGTTGGGACGGAGGCATGTTTACCTTGGTGTAGCATCTCCTCTTCTTTTCAAAACAGTGTGAAGACATCTGGGCATCGAGGTAATGAGTTTCTGGAGTTTTGGTGTTGAATTTTGGTCACATTCTTACTTAATATTCTGCTGAAGAGTTTGTGGTTGTGTTTGACGTAATTTTTGCTATAGGTGAAAGATCTGGACTGCAGGCAGGCCAATTCAGCACCTGGACTCTTCTACGATGAAGCCATGCTGTTGTAACAGCTGCAGTATGTGGTTTTGCATTGGCCTGCAAGGCCTTCCCTGAAATAGTCGTCATCTGGAAACCTTTATATACCTTTCAGCATTCATAGTGCCTCCCAAAACATGCAAGCTGCCCATACTGCATGCACCCCATACCATCAGAGATGCTGGCTTTTGAACTGAACGCTGATAACACGCTGGAACGTCTCCCTCCTCTTTAACCTTAGATTAACCCACGACCTTAGAACACTTTTCCACTTTGAAACAGTCAATTTTAACTGAGCCTTGGTCCACAGGACACAACGACGGTTCTGGACCATGTTCACATATGGCTTCCTTTTTACATGATAGAGCTTTAGTTGGCATCTGCAGATGGCACGGCGGATTGTGTTTACCGACAGTGCTTTACCATCCAATAAAGGTCTTTGGCCTTGTCCCTTACACACAGAGATTTCTCCAGTTTCTCTGAATCTTTTGATGATGTTATGCACTGTAGATGATGAGATTTGCAAAACCTTTGCAATTTCACATTGAGGAACATCCACAGTCTTTTAAGCACTCTTTCACAGTTTGGAGAGCCTCTGCCCATCTTTACTTCTGAGAGACTCTGCCTCTCTAAGACATCCCTTTTATAGCTAATCATGTAACAGACCTGATATCAATTAACTTAATTAGTTGCTAGATGTTCTCCCAGCTGAATCTTTTCAAAATGTCTTGCTTCTTCAGCCATTCGTGCCAACTTTTTTTAGACCTGTAACAGGCATCAAATTTGAAATGAGCTCATTTAGTGGATAAAAGTGTAAAATTTCCTTTAAACATTTATTATGTTATGTTCTATTGTGAATAAAATATTGGCTCAGGCTGTGATTTGAAAGTCTTTTAATTTTCATATTATTCAAATTTAAAAAACGTCCCAACATTTCATCCATTGTTAAGTTTAGGTATGAGGTAGGATGAAGGGATGTAGAATAAGGTCATGCAGAATAAGACATTAATATCTGCTTTATAAGTACTAATAAAAAGCAAATATCCTAGTTTGCATGCTAATAAGCAACTACTTAATAGTGAGAACTGGACCATAAACTAAAAGACAAATCCACAATGCTACGTTTCTTTTAATTTATTTTGAACAGTCTGAACAATGCGAATGCAGTCCTAAATGATGGTACTCGTACAGCTTTCTTTATCTTTAACCCCTTACAGTTTGACATATGATCTCAGATAAATGTTTACTTCCAGCTAAGTTGTATGTGCTTGGTATTCACTGACCTGCTTTAACCCATGATGTAATTTGAAAGCGCACGTTCTGTTCCTTCATTTAAAATATAAATGTGTACCTCAAAGATGTTAACTTAGTAATAAAATTACATTAACCAGTTCCTTGCTGTTCTGTGTGTTCATATTGAATTATTTGGGGGTGGACCACACTTATACTGACTTTAACAGAGACCTCATGAACTACTTAAACAACTGTGGTTAATTATTGATAAGGGCACATGATAGAGGGCAGAAAGTTAGTTTAAGTGACTTCTTTACTAAAAAGTAAAAGGTCAAAACTAAATAAAAAAAAAAATAGGAAGGTTTCCTATGTTGAATGCAAGGTCAATGATGAAAGACTTTCATTTGAACTGAAACTCATCTGTTGTTGTGTTAAGGTCACCAGAGTATTAACCAATTTTGCTCAAATTCAGAATTCAAATTAAATGACCCTAATCTCCTCTACATTTACATCTGTGCCCAAGACTTGTTAGATCTTTTGTTAAGATGATGTACAAAGACATCTTGTGTTTGTTACTTGTGCATATTATCCTAAGTGTTTTTCATTTAAAACTATATCTGTTTAAGATACTCATTGCTTTTGTAGTTAATAGCCTCTTTAATCAAGCTTTTGAAGTTCACTCAGGTCCTAATTCACAAACAAATCCCTGCTGACACCCTTTATACAATTACTCCATCAGAGGGTCTCACTCTTTTCACCCTAAACAACACTCCTCTGTGTTTGCGTCCTTTGACTTGTTACGCACTTGCATGAATAAAAGTCTTTCGAGGATCTGTGTCTCTTCTTGTTGCTACAGAATAGATGATCCAGTGTGTTTTGTATAAGTATTTAATTTTAGAATAGAAAATGCTAAAGTAAACTAGAACAAATTATGATACTATGGATGAAAAATCAATCAATCAATCAATCAATCAATCAATCAATCAATCAATCAATCAATCAATCAATCAATCAATCAATCAATCAATCAATCAATCAATCAATCAATCAATCAAACAATCATTTAATGTTTATTTGTAGAACACATTTAAACACAATTGAGGTTTACCAAAGTACTGTGAATAAAAAAAAAATAAACAAGCAATAAGCAATCAACAATATACAAAAGAAACCCAAAATAACATACATAAAAAAGTTAAAAGCCAGGGAGACTAAACATGTCTTAAGATAGTATGTAAATGGGTCATTAATTGATAAATTAACTTTTCCTTTGAGCTTTTGATATATACAAGTTCATAAGAATATCCTGCAAGTTTCAGAGCTGAAAAGTTCCTTGTTAGTCCAATAAAAGTTTTTATTGACACCAGACCCAGCAAACGACTGATCCCAGAATGTGCCTATAGGTGAAACCCCGCCTCCACAGAAGAAATCAACGCCTACTTCATTATTGTAATGTTAGCCCCGCCCACTGCCGTGTTAGAGAGATGAGGAGGAGAGAAGAGCGATACAGGAGTAAAAATAACATCACCTTTCAAAGGATCCTAATGCTAGGAATATGGTTATATATTTTCAACAATGTGAATGTCTCAGTTGAGCTTTATTTATTTGTATTTGGTACATTTCAATGTGGATTCTTTGGTAAATCAATTGCATTTCAGCACAGGCATTGCAAACAGACTTTTACGATATGGACTCAACAGTAATGCAACATGTCAGTAACTGTGTTAATTCTAATGAATCATTCATGTACAGTCAGATGATCTTTGTCCGTCAGTAAATCAAACCAGTGACCAAACAGTTAACTTCAAGTTGTTTTAGTAGGATGAAAATAATCTGTTATTTAAACGTTGATTAAATTATATATAGAAAGTGATCAAAGAACGCTCCCTTTACAATCGCTGGAGCTGTCAATCAAACAGTGAGTTCTGGACTCATGCTAAAACTCCCGTTTTATTCAACGAATCTCTTAGTTACATCAAGTTTTCTCTGTTAGATATGATGAAAGCATTCATTGGTGTTCAGAAAAAGCAGTAATCGCTGCTTTCATGCGCTCAACAACATATCTGTGATCGGCTACAATGTTCATCACTGCAACCTTTCAGCCACGATCTAAATATAATGCTATAATCAACACGATTAGTTAACCTTGAGAGCTGAAATAATAAAAACATGCTAAGAGTTTTCGAGAGAGTAATACTCAGCTATTCATATGCAATTATGTCAGCCAATCACAGCAGTGGGCGTTTCCACTGAAGTCTCACAGCAGACACGCCCCTTAAAACAGAGCGTTCAAATCAGAGGATAAAATCAAGGAAGGAAAAATGCATTTAATTTCTAAATTATGACAATTTTTTATGAAAAAATCACATTAATATTATAAGTGCACCCATATTATAAAACAATAAAACAATGCAGTTAATGACCCCTTTAAAAGTAGTGATGGATGGGCCATTTCTAATGTAAAGAGGAAGGCTATTTCAAAGATTTGGTCCAGCGGTAGCGAAAGCACGATGTTAAGTTTAACTCTCTTTAAGTTTAACTCTAGGGACAGTAAGGCAGCTGACTTGTTGCCTCACTGCTTTATCAGGCAGTGAGTTTATAGGCAGCGTTTGCATATGACAGACTTTGTAACGGTTTAATGATCTACAGCAAAATAGAGTGAGTTTTGGTGATAACTAAGTGAATATTAATAGTAATTTCTCGATTTGACATCAGATGTGGAAAATGCTGGCCAAAATGTACATTTACACACAAACTGACCACCAACTGCAACTTTCAGACACTTTATTTTTTAGCTCCACTGCCACAGAATGGAAAGCACGGGATTGTAGGATATCAAAGGTAGCGAAGGATATGCTGCCTTCAAAAATCAATCAGATGAAGGGATCTCAGGAGACATGAAGTTAAGCTAAATTTGTATTGGGACATGCCTTGATGCCTTCCTAGCATGTAATGCGTCCTCCGAAGGCAGCATTTTAAAGATTTCAGACGGAGCCATTGAATTAAATATGAAATTTTGTTTAGTATTTTCCTCCAAAATCTTTATTTATGACAAAAATCTTACAGTGATTGTGGGGATGTTTTGGAACATGCATGAATTCTGATAATAAACAAGACAAATGTTAAAAACCATATCATACAGGAGCATATTTGGGTGATGCAGCAAGACAGTGAGCCATAAGCAATTCTGCATCTGAGTGGCTTAAAAGAAAAACAAATGAATGTTTTGGAAAGGCCTATAGGCTTGGAGATGAGGTGCCAAGATGCTGAAAGAGCATTTCAGATTGATCACAATCTCTCCGGCAGCTCTGCAAAGAAAAACGGGTTAAAGTTACTTCAAGCATAAGCTCATTTTAAATTACATGTAGGCCCGGTTTCACAGACAGGGCTTAGCCTAAACCAGGATTAAACCTTAGTTCAATTAGGATATTTAAGTAGCTTTCATAAACGTACACTAGAAAAATAACATTTCTGATATGCATCTTCAGACAAAACAATAGCTCTGACATATTGTAAGATATGTCAGTACAAGTTGCTTTCAGCTAAAACAGCTCAAACATGCATTTTAGTCTTTATTTAGCCTTGAAACCAGGGTGTTTAGTTGCAGCTTTTCCTGCTGTCCAACTGGTTTAAGGGGCATTTACTTGTTCACAGGGGTGATTTGAGCCACTGTTATGATTTGCACTAAAAGAAGAAAATAAAACATAAAATGCATTGTGTCATTAGTAATGTTCCCTTCATGCAATATTGCATTTTGCTTTAGAATATACAACTAGTTCTCAATAACAGTGAATAACATGCATGCAGGATTTAATGGCATCTGCTGCATGTGGCCTCAAGAAACCTTAGTTCTTGGAAAATTCTTGATCTTCTTTCCTCAAATAGTCCAAATCTATTTGACCAATTAATCCCATTTGCATTGCAAGAATGAATGCTTGTCTCTGAGCCTTTGCTCAGTTACGTCACAGAGACTCACTCAGCTGTAAGTGAAAGCTTGAAAATGGCAAAATCTAATTCGATGCTAAACTAAATTCTTTCCCAAAATTACAACATTGGATTTTCACAGAATTTGGGATGAACATGGGAGGAGTGAAAACCTTGTTTTGTGTTTGATGCCAAAAAATGCTGTCTAGGTTCTTGAGTCTGTTCTAACTCGATAATGTCTCAAATAGAAGCAGATCTCGCGTTGGAAAGTTTAAGTAGGTGTGCATGCACATGTGACTGGATAAAATTGATTGCAGGGTGAATGTCCCAATGCATACTGAAAACCCCAGATGTTACAGAAAACTATATACTGTACTCAAGCTGTAAGAGACTTGTGTTGCATCGAAAGTAATGTGTCTCCTCCTGCTGGACGCATTGTGAAAAGCGGTTTGCTGCTGACCACGTCAAATGTGTGCGCCGCTTATGTCACAGCTGCCGCATGTTGTTGTTGAATCCTCACCGGCGAGGGGTTTAACCACAAACTGTTTTAAAATGACGGTATTTCACGACGAGGTTGAAATAGAAGATTTTGAGTATGATGAGGAAACAGAAACATATTATTTTCCTTGTCCATGTGGTGACAGGTTCGCGATAACGAAGGCAAGTTTTTGCTAATCATTTCCAGATTCATCTATTTTCCCATTTATATATGATTTATATGAAGAGGAATTATATTTGAATCTGTAATCGAAGAACTACGAGACATTAACCAAAGCTCCAGAGTGTGATAGTTTATCTAGTGGCAAATATCTATAGGTGAACTGAAAAATAGCCACTGTTTTGTTAAGATGAAGCTTGTGTTCTTCAGGAGGATCTTGAGAATGGTGAAGAAGTGGCCACCTGTCCCAGCTGCTCACTGATAGTGAAAGTAATCTATGATAAGGTAAGATGTTTAGTATGTTCTGATATCTGCGTAGAGCCAACTTGGCTTAGTCATTGATTTGTTGTTCTGAACTGCAAAAAAAAAAAAAAAAAAAAGCAATAATTTTAATAAACAATCTCATCAGAGTCCTCTTGTTTGATATCTTTGGCTATAAAATTAAAACTTACACTAAAAAAAAAAAAAAAAGCTTTTGAATTAAAAATTGAATTTATCTTGGCATAGTTGAATAACAAGAGTTCAGTACATGGAAATGACATACAGTGAGTTTCAAACTCCATTGTTTCCTCCTTCTTATATAAATCTCATTTGTTTAAAAGACCTCCGGAGAACAGGCGAATCTCAACATAACACAGACTGTTACGTAACAGTCGAGATCATTAATATGTACGCCCCCAATATTTGCATATGCCAGCTCATGTTCAAGGCATTACACAAGGGCAGCCAGTATTAACGTCTGGATCTGTGCACAGCTGAATCATCAGACTAGGTAAGCAAGCAATAACAATAGCGAAAAATGGCAGATGGAGCAATAATAACTGACATGATCCATGATATCATGATATTTTTAGTGATATTTGTAAATTGTCTTTCTAAATGTTTTGTTAGCATGTTGCTAATGTACTGTTAAATGTGGTTAAAGTTACCATCGTTTCTTACTGTATTCATGGAGACAAGAGCATTTTTTAAACACTTGCAGTCTGTATAATTCATAAACACAACTTCATTCTTTATATATCTCTCCAACAGTGTGTAATGTTAGCTTTAGCCACAGAGCACTATCAAACAGAATCAAATGTAAACATCAAAATAAATACCATACTTACGTGATTAGACATGCGGCATGACGAACATCTTGTAAAGATCCATTTGAGGGTTATATTAGCTGTGTGAACTTTGTAAATGCACTGTATTATAGTCGAGAGCTCGTGTGGCAGGGAGCGCGAGATTTAAAGGGGCCGCAGCCTGAATCGGCGCATTTCTAATTATGCCTCAAAAAAAATTAATTAAAAAAAATCTATGGGGTATTTTGAGCTGAAACTTCACAGACACATTCAGGGGACACCTTAGACTTATATTACATCTTGTAAAAAAAAAAAACGTTCGATGGCACCTTTAACACAAATGACGTTTACTAAAATTAAAAAAATGTTCTCTTTGTCCAAATGGCATGAAACTTTGTAAAGTGGTTAACATTTTCTAGATGTACAAATAATAATATAAAAATGGATTGATATCTTGTTTTTATGTTAGTGTATAGTGTATTTAACATAATTTTGTTTTTTTTTTTACAAAAAAAAAGTAATTTTACTCTGTTTATTAATGTTTTTACTTCATATTTGTGCAGTTTTTGGAGGAGTGAAAGACTACTGATTTTCAACACTTTTTTAAAGTTGACTGAAAGATTACACTGTTAGAATTACTTTTATGTGCTTTATTTATTTTACCTGTTTTTTTTTTGTTTTTGTTTTTTACCTCATTGAAGATTTTATTTTTTAAACAAAAACAGTTTAGTAACAGTGCACTTTTTATTTTTTGCACTTTCAGACCCCTCTATTTATTGGTGTATGAATATGATTTGTTTTGTTTTCTATGCAAGGAGGGAGTGATTGTTTAAATAAAATGGTTTGTTCAGTTCAGTGGTGTTTTAATCGTGTCAGAAGTATAACAGTAAATAAATATCAGTTCTGCATATCGGTTATCAGGCACATAAACACACAAATTATCAGTATCAGTTCTAAAAAATCAATATCAGTCGATCACTATTTAGTAGATCCATGTCGCACAGTGTGATTAAAGTAATGACCTTTATAGGACTGCTAAAATCGTGCAGTGTATCCCAGGCTTAAGACTGATCAGATCCTAAGTGGGTGCCTACACTTCCATGCATCATTCGTTGTGGTGTTCCTCAAGGCTCAATTTTGGGTCCTCTATTATTTAACCTATACATGCTTCCTTTACCTGGTGTAATTAACCAGTACAAAATGTTATTTGACAAGTATGCAGGTGACACACAACTCTGTCTTTCACTTGCTTCAGATGCCCACAATTCAATTTCCACACTTCTGGATTGGATAAAGAGCATAAAATTGTGAATGTCCCAGAACTTTCTACAGCTATCAAAGAAGTTAGGAATCATGTTTGACTGAGTTTAAACTAATGTTGACTGTGACCTCAGTTTAAACAAACATATTAGCATTGTTACTAAAACGGCGTATTATCACCTCCAGAGTATGTGACATTCTCTTTCCTTCCGACAATGAGAAACTTGTTCATGCATTTACGTCTCGACTTGACTTCTGCAATAGTGTTTTTGCTGGGTTACCAAAGAGCTCTATTAAACACTTACAAAGAGTTCAGACTCGCTCTAAAACTAGAAATCACATCACTCCAACACTCAGATCCCTTCACTGATCCCTGTATCATTCAGAATCGAATAATAAACCTTTCTAATTTTTTTGATACATATACTTCAGCAAGATCGCAAACATCAAATAGTAATTTCTAGGTTGTTTTTTTTTTTTTTCTTCTTTTGTATATTTCTATTCTGTAAAGCACTTTGTAAACACTGTTTCAAAAGGTGCTATATAAATAAAGTGTTATTTACCTACTAATTGTTTTAAAGTCATCATGAAATGGAAGTTGTGATAGTTTTTTCTTAAGTGTTTTCTACCCTATTGTGACACATATCTGAGTGAAACTACTTTTCGACTGCGGGACTTGATTTTGTCCATTGGGAATTAAAGGGTTAGTTCACCCAAAAATGAAAATTCTGTCATTAATTACTCACCCTCATGTCGTTCCACACCTGTAAGACCTTCGTTCATCCTCAGAACACAAATTAAGATATTTTTGATGAAATCCGATGGCTCAGTGAGGCCTGCATTGACAGCAAGATAATTAACACTTTCAGATGAGAGCTACTAAAGACACATTTAAAACAGGTCATGTGACTACAGTGGTTCAACCTTAATGTTATGAAGCGACAAGAATACTTTTTGTGCACCAAAAAAAACAAATAACAACTTTATTCAACAATATCTAGTGATTTCAAAACACTGCGTAATGAAGCTTTGAAGCTTCACAAATCTTTTGTTTCGAATCGGTGGTTCAAAGCGTGTATCAAACTGCCAAAGTCACATGAACCATTGGAATTTCAAAGCGTTTCGAAACACTTATGACATAGCGAAGTCTCATTTACTGAAATCACGTGACAGGTTGCCCCGCCCTCACGCCAGTAAACGCGTCATCAGGGAAGAGATGTTGCTGGAAGTAGGAGGGGAAGTTATTTTGATTAAAATTTACGAGAGAACTTTAATTTAAATAAACCATTTAATCATTTATAATAAATACTACACTATTTAATAAAAAATATGAATTGTCAATTATGATTCCATGGTGACTGTTTTTCAAAATCATGTTAATTTAAAATCTTGTGTTTTTGTTGTAGGAGCAGTTCATGTGTGGAGAAGTAATTGAAGCACCAAGAACATCAGAAAACAAACTAGAGCTGGCCCAGAGCTGAGATATCAACATGGACTTAATACACACATCTGTCGTTTCACAGTCACTCACTACATATGCAGATCTTTTGTGAGGAAACTGACTGGATCTCATTAACTGATACATTTTGCGCAAAGATTTTGCACATGAAGTACTATTCTGTTAAAGCTATTTATTTTTTTAAGAACCTTTTTAAAATATGCCCTGTTCTTCTTTGAAAATAAAATTTTCAGGAATTGAGCAAATACTGTAATACTGAATTAATTAAATGCTCTCTGTGTTTGGTTCTACTGTGTGTAATTTGGTGCTCTTTCTGCTCCATTTCAACTCTTTTTCACCATTTTATACAATTTTTGCCAGGTCTGTCTTTTTTTTCTTTTTTTTTTAGCATTTTCAGAAAATGCATGTCAACAAAAACATGCATGAACAAAACAACTCTAATAGATGATATGAAGACTTGCCCACACACTCCTAGAAGACAATGTTCTGTATAGAAAGGGTTCTGTCAGGCGCTTCAGTTATAGATCTTTTTATGGGTTCCCATCATGGGATCATTTTATGGATTTAGTTTCAATTAATTAATTTTATTTTAATTCATTTTGTGTTTTATTTGAATTTTATGAAGTAAACAACTTGTAAACACTTTTATAACTAGAAAAAAATAACTTGGATAACCCATTAAACATGAAAGCATTATGCATTTAAGACATTTCTCCTTATATAGAACCATTTTGGCAGAAAGGGTTCATTAAAATTGAGTCAAGAATCCTAACCTTTTTTCTAGTGGTGTGTAATGTTAATCATGCTGAGCTGTATGACAATGTGTTCTTGGTGTATATTTTTGGACACCAGAGGGTGCTGTTTGTTCAACAACAAAGATAAAACGTAGAGAAGAATTCCCTGTTTAACTGTAGGGTAGGTTCAGACATCAGAGACAGAATATGTATGAATTTGTTTGTAATTTAACACTGAAGTGGCTTAAGAACATAAGTCAATGCCCTGATGTCAGTCTGAATTAAAATCTGTACTTCTGTTCAACGATTGTGGAGCAAACCAGCAGTAAGCAAAACTTAAATACATAAATTCCTCAACTTAAAGCTGTCATTGCTGTAAAAAGTGCCTCTAAAGATGTTCTTAGGCAGTGCATTTTGATTTTTACAGAGTAATTTCTAAAATAATGTTAGATTGAGATCAATTTTGAATTGCATCTGCTTTTAAATAAAAAGAAAAATATTGGGACATAATATGAATACTGTTTGAATGCACAATTTGTGAAAAAATTCATTCTTTTATAAATATTGACACGACCAGAAACAGGGTTGAACATTTAGCCTGATTAAGAGCTCAGTAGTGGGGAAAAAAGCATACATTTAAGATTTATATACTGGATTTGCTAATAAACATTTTTCCATCCATTTGGATTACATACATAAATAAAAGTTCTGGACTCAAAAATGCCATACTATATTATTAACTATTTGCATCTATTTGATTATATATATATATATATTCTTTTTTTTTTTTTTTAATATGCATTATTTTCAAAATTGTATTAGTTTATAAGCAATTAAAATACATAAATCTTACATTTAGGCCTAAATATTTTGTGTGTGTGTGACTTGGTGTTTATTATAATAACTTTTTTTAATCACGGTTGAATGGTTGTCTATATACAAGGAACATGCAATTTGTAGCTTTATTTCTTAAGAGAAGTAACGAAACACCAATTTGCAACTGAAAGTGTACTCGTTCTGAAAGTTTTAAATCGAAACTCTCAAAAGTAAACTCTGAAAAGCTAAGATCCTGTAAGATGAGTGTCTTTTGCATGACTGAGTCGACCCTGGAACAATGCCATGAATTAATCCTTTTAGTGTTTCCATCCGGTATATTCACAAATCATAATTTGGCTTTCATTGATTTCCTGTCATCTAAATTATGTTATTTGGCTTGTCAGCAGCCAGCTGTGTGTGTGTATGAGAGAGACAGACAGCAGTTTTCTGTCCTTCAGATGATATTGAAAGGCCCATCTCTCTGATGACTGTGAGCAGCAGCGGGAGCACTGCACTCACTCAATAGCATTTCAACTCACTCTGCTGATCAGAGACTGGATATGGGCTGCCAGCCACACACACACACACACACACACTCCCCTCAGAGAGAATTTGTGCATAAAAAGAGTCAAAGTCAAAGATGATCAGTGTTCATGCAAATATTATTTCTATGTGGCCTCTTTCTCGCAAGCATTTTCGGTGATATTTCTGTGCCCTCCAGGAGCTTGCTTCTGCAAGTGAATGGCTCCTTGTGGTGCATCCCAAAATCACTTTCACGGACCTTTACCTGGGCGGATCCCTCCTGTGGAATGACCTGCCTGACTCAACCCCAGCTGCTGAGTCTTGAGACATTTTCAAGAAACAGGTGAAGACACATCTTTTTCATCAACACTTGAACCATTAATAGCCTACTAACTCCTCCAATTATATTCTATTTATATTCTATCTAGTTTCTATGTGTGTGTGTGTGTGTATTTTAAAAAGCATGTGTACTGTGCAATAACTAGGACTTGTCACATCTCACATATTGTTGTCCTGTTGTTGGTTAGATTTTTGGTTAGACTGTTGGTTAGACATTTCCTGAAACATATTCTCTTTAACTGAACCCAACTATAAATAAAAAAAAATAAATAACATTTTTTTTTTTTGTAATTCTATTTCAGACGTTGCTATCAAAGTCATACAGACGCACTGAATCAACTTTGAGATTTAAACTAATAGATCATTACCTTTTACTGCAATAAATCAGATTTATTAAGTATTTTGAATGTTGTAACATAATCATTTTATAATGTAAAAAGTATGAAGGTAAAAAGAGCAATGAAATTTAAAAAACAAGTCCTGAAACAATGTAGTTTTGGTTTTGTGTTTACA
Organism: Chanodichthys erythropterus; assembly: GCF_024489055.1. Lineage (NCBI taxonomy): Eukaryota > Metazoa > Chordata > Actinopteri > Cypriniformes > Xenocyprididae > Chanodichthys > Chanodichthys erythropterus. The sequence continues at coordinate 2,720,843 of NC_090241.1, read as the reverse complement.
ATATCGTTTTAGGAAAATGAAGCCTCATTTGAATTTTACCATTGGAAAAAAAAATAATAATGTAAATTTGAATGTGAGCAAACATCATCAAATGTCAAGAATAACCATGAATGCACTACTGTGAAGTAATCTGATGGAAAAATTGTTTAACAATTCCAAAATATTTAGCCAAATACAGTAAGAGAGAGAAAAACATGATGCATAATGTGAATTTATGTTGAATAGTAAGAATCTCTTAATGATATTTGTGACCCTGGACCACAAAACCAGTCATAAGTCACCCAGCCATTTTTTCAACTTTTTCAATTTTGGATTTATTTTTTTAGCCAGCAATATAGTAATATAGTAAAAGGCATGTTCTTACTCACCCCCAAATAGGGGCAAATTTGTGGGGTATTTTAAGCTGAAACTTGATCAGACCAGAGACTTATATTACATCATGTGAAAGAGGGCATAATAGGTGCCTTTTAACCCAACCTGCTGGGTTTGTCCATATTTAACCCAACTTGGGTTGTTCTTAACCCAGCATTTTTTAGAGTGTGGGTATATTTGTAGCAATAGCCAACAATACATTGAATGGGTCAAATTTATCGATTTTTCTTTTATGCCAAAAATCATTAGGATATTAATCACGTTGCATGAAGATATTTTGTAAATTTCCTACCATAAATATATAAAACATTTATTTTTGTGGACTAAGGACTTCATTTGGACAACTTTAAAGATGATTTTCTCAATATTTTGATTTTTTTGCACCCTCAGATTCCAGATTTTTATCATATATCAATGGAAAACTTATTTATTCAGCTTTCAGATGATGTATAAATCTCAATTTTTTTTTTTTTTTTTTTTTTTTAAAAATGACCCTTATCCCTCACACACACACACACACACACACACACATATTTTTTATTTATTTTTTTTGAGAGAGAGAGTCTGGGTTGGATCTCACTGGGTTTTTAAGTACATTGCAAACAATTAAAATGTCAAAGCATGTGAATCTTGTATCATCTCTTTCTGTTGGATCACGAGCAGTCCAGCCCTGGCAGCGGTGACGTCATCGAGCGCTAGGTTGAGCAGCAGCAGAGCCAGAGAGAGAAAGCGCGAGAACGCTGCGGCGGAGTTCCTATAGGGCCTGCGAACGAAGGACTAGGAGGACAACGAAAAGCACTCTGAACGGGATTTCCATCGCCCTCTTCTGCATGCACCCACACCGAAAGGCCGTTTCCAGCCGCATCCCTTCGTCCCCCCCCGGTCTGTCCACAGGCGACCTGTGAAGGTAAAGAACGCCGAGCGCGTAAAGTTGGAGCGTGAGCGTGTCTGGCAGCTTCACGGAGGTGTATTCGGTGTTTCGTGGCTCACTGCAATAGAGGCTGAGAGGGAAAAGTCTTGCTGAAAGCGAAAGCCTCATTTAATTCGCTCATAACCTCACATAAGACTCTTAAAGTCACACACAGTGATTCTGTGTTCTGAATTTGCCTCTGGTTAAATGCTGAATGAAGCTTTTGTGTGTCACTCCAGTACAATAGAAGCGAGGTCAATGCGAATCGAGTCTTTGAATCTTTTCTTGCGAATCAGAGCTCGGAGCTGTTTTGGTGGGACCGCAACCAGTTGACTTTGCGATATTGTTTGTTTTTCTACAACATCACATCACAGAGCACGTGTTTTTCTTGTCTTTCTTTTGTCATCGTAATATATGAGATAATCCTGCAAAGAAACAATCGCAGAATGGTGCAGTTGGGATGTTTTTGGATCACTACTGGGAGGCAATACCTGTGGGTCCTACAATTGTTAAAAAGTGTGTATTTCTTAAGAAAGTGTGTTTCTGTTTTTGTCATTTTAACATGTGTTTTTATAGAGAACACTTGATTTTACTTCAACAGGTATTGATAGCAATTCATATTAAGTGGCCAATATTATGCAGAACTAATTATTATGGAAGGACAATAAAAACATATGCATTGTTTTAAATATTTCATAATATTTTGCATTAACCTGTTAGGTTGCAAAGATCACTAACATTTCTGAAACTGTTGCTTACATTTTTTTTTTTTTTTTAATTTTTGCTTAGTGCAAACTATTGCCATTAAATTATGTAATTAGTCATAAAAGATTAGTTCACTTTGAAATTAAAATTTCCTGATAATTTACTCACCCAAAATGTTTGTCTTTCTTTCTTCAGTGGAAAAGAAATGAAGGTTTTTGAGGGAAAACATTCCAGGATTTTTCTCCATATAGTGGACTTCACTGGGGTTCAACGGGTTGAAGGTCCAAATGTCAGTTTCAGTGCAGCTTCAAAGAGCTCTACATGATCCCAGACGAGGAGTAAGAGTCTGATCTAGAGAAACCATCGGACAATTTCTGAAAAAATAAATAAAAATGTATATACTTTTTAACCACAAATGCTCATCTTGCACTGCGCCACGCATTACGTAATCACATTGGAAAGGTCACACGTGATGTAGGCAGAAGTATGGTGGTGAAAAACTCATTTTCTCCTCCAACTTCAAAATCATCCGACATTGTTGTTTTTCTTTTTTTGTAAAGGGTGTTTAGCTTAATCTTTGCATGTTCACTTTAGACATTGCTTCAGGACTTCCACTTATGTGACCTTTCCAACATGATTACGTAATGCGTGGCGTAGTGCAAGACGAACATTTGAGGTTAAAAAGTATATACATTTTTATTTATTTTTTTCAGAAATTGTCCAATGGTTTCTCTAGATAAGACTCTTACTCCTCGTCTGGGATCATGTAGAGCTCTTTGAAGCTGCACTGAAACTGACATTTGAACCTTTGACCCATTGAACCCCAGTGAAGTCCACTATATGGAGAAAAATCCTTGAATGTTTTCCTCAAAAACCTTAATTTCTTCTCGCCTGAAGAAAGAAAGACAAACATCTTGGATGACATGGGCGTGAGTAAATTATCAGGAAATTTTAATTCTGAAGTGAACTAATCCTTTAACACACCATATCATTAAATGGTAAGTCTCAAGCTCATCTAAATAAAATTATTGCTTTATAAGGGATAGTTCATCCAAAAATAAAAATCATCATCATACTCGGCCTCATTCCAAACCTGTATGCATTTAAACATAAAAGATATTTTGAGTAACATTTGCGCTCAAACATCTACGGATCCCATTGACTTTGATTTTAAGGATAAAAAAAAAATGTCTTTTGTTGTGTTAAACAAAAGTAAGAAAGCAATGCAGGTCTGGTGAATAAATGATGATTATTCTTATTATGGGGTGATTTATCCCTTGAATGGCAGTCAAATAATTTATGCATGCATGCAACACAATAAAATATTAAAATAACTTTTAAATAATTGACATTGCTTCCTGTTGAACATAAAATAGTGTTAATGCTGTTGCTTGGTGGTGTTGTTGTTGTTTAGAGATCCACCAGATGGAATTGATCTTTAGACAGTTGAAGTTGAAAGGTTTGAATATTGAATTACAATATCGGACGATCCCCCCTGTGATATTTCTGTGGCATCCCTGGCTCTCTCTGAAGCATTCTAGACAGTGTGCATGCCAGAGATAACGCAACTGGACTGTTTCTCTCAATCCTGTAGCTCTCTGTTAGCTACGAACAGGGCAAGTATAATGAACTGGCTCCATTTCCCTTGGTATTTTCATTCATGGGCTGCAGTCGATAGTGGAAATCCGGTTGGTCATACATGCATTAATAAGTACGTCAATATCATAAGATGAGTGTGCTAAATTGGTCAACTACAGCTTGGTAGAGGATATGAGATTCACCTTCTCTCACTCAGTGTCATCGGGGTCAGATGCCTTCAGCCTTCTTCCCCTTCACAGATGAGATTGAAGCTCGATTTAAATTTGTTTGTAAATGTAAAAATATCATAGTTTGATGTGCTTGTCATGTTTTGGGGGTAATAGTATGCTGTATAATCCATCTCTTGTTCAATATCGATATGAATCGCCGTCGATATTGAACGCGATATTGCGTGGCTTATCAGTGATCTACGGCTCTGTCTATTAAATGCCGCTTCATTTGAAAGCAGGTGATGGCGATTTAGCGGTAATCAGGGAACCGGCTTTACTGACGAAATGCGCGTGACAAAAGCATTCGATATATCGCCCAGCCCTGGTTTCCCCTATTAAATCCAGTCATGCAGCAGGCTCTTTTGCCACTCAGTCTGGCAGAGGGGGCGTGTTCTGGCAGGAAAGTGACATCATTGCATACCCTCTATAGCAGACTGCATACACAAATGTGTATAAATATCAGTTGTCACTATATGTCTCTCAGTTATAGGCCTATGTCTTATAAGATGATATTTAAAGGTGCCATCGAATGAAAAATTTAATTTTCCTCGGCATAGTTGAATAACAAGAGTTCAGTTCATGGAAATGACATACAGTGAGTCTCAAACTCCATTGTTTCCTCCTCCTTATATAAATCACATTTGTTTAAAAGCCCTCCGAAAAACAGGCGAATCTCAACATAACACAGACTGTTACGTAACAGTCGGGATCATTAATATGTACGCCCCCAATATTTGCATATGCAAGCCCATGTTCAAGGCATTACACAAGGGCAGAACGTCTGGATCTGTGCACAGCTGAATCATCAGACTAGGTAACCAAGCAATAACAATAGCGAAAAATGGCAGATGGAACGATAAAAACTGACATGATCCATGTTATTTTTAGTGATATTTGTAAATTGTCTTTATAAATGTTTCATTAGCATGTTGCTAATGTACTGTTAAATGTGGTTAAAGTCCCTGTAAAGTCATTATAAAGTATGTGTTTTGAGCTTTTCACACCACAGAAAAATGTGTTATTAACCACCCAGCCAAATTTGAATGATTAAAAAAATCTGCAAGTAAATGAAATAAGTTATCAAAATCTCGAAAAAATAGGCAGCGCTCTTTGCTCTCAAACGCTAGGGGCGTGTCCGCTTTCGGTGCTGAAACCACACCCACTCGCGAGAGCTGCCGTCTCAACTTACTTGTCTAATGAGTCAAACATACTGATGCATATAAACAAAAGAATCACGTTTGAGGGTTGCACATTTTAGTAGAGTTACTGTGGACTACCTACTAATTATAACATACGCAAACTCAGTAACTTACACTCATTGGTGGGCACGTAGCCTACTGCCGGACTGTTGTCGAGTCGACAAATGACGGTGCCGCGAGATGGGAGGAAATAAGAAGACCGAGCTGTATTGTATATTATAACAACCATGTTATATGCATTTGCGTGACGAAGGCATTATTAGCTAAATGTACAAAGGGCTGTATGACTGTAATGACACTCGAGACCATGCTCGAGACACAGCGAGTGAACCGCTGTAGAGGCGGCGCCACGCTCGGTGCGTCATCGACAGTTATATAGTGTTAGGGGAGGGGCTATGCTCGGGGGACGATGTGCATCATTAGACCCCCGTTTTAGCTCCGCCCAAAAAATCCTGAGCAGAGACTTGGTGAAAAACTCTAACTTCACAATTAAGCATTACTCAATTCACACACTTGTATGTAATGTGTTTTAGCAATACATTTGTAACATTTATAAAGTGTTTAGAAAGAATTCTCAGAATTGACTTTACACGGACTTTAAAGTTACCATCGTTTCTTACTGTATTCATGGAGACAAAAGAGCCGTCGCTATTTTCATTATTAAACACTTGCAGTCTGTATAATTCATAAACACAACTTCATTCTTTATAAATCTCTCCAACAGTGTGTAATGTTAGCTTTAGCCACGGAGCACTATCAAACAGAATCAAATGTAAACATCCAAATAAATACTATACTCCCATAATCCGACGCATGCATGCAGTATGCATGACAAACACTTTGTAAAGATCCATTTTGAGGGTTATATTAGCTGTGTGAACTTTGTTTATGCTGGTTAAAGCAGTCGAGAGCTTGGGGGCGGGGGAGCGCAAGATTTAAAGGGGCCGCGCACTGAATCGGTGCTTATATAATTATGGCTCAAAATAGGCAGTTAAAAAATTCATAAAAAAAAAAAAATCTATGGGGTATTTTGAGCTGAAACTTCACAGACACCTTCAGGGGACACCTTAGACTTATACTACATCTTGTAAAAACTGGTTCTAGGGCACCTTTAAATACTTCATTTTATGATTGAATCTCTAGTTTTTATTGTGGGGGGCTAAACATGCAATGCGATACAGTGATGATTGAGAGATGTACAAATAAACATACCTGAAGTATAATTTTTGATTCACACATTGGAACATTATTATAACTAAAGGCCTTTTACTTGCTTAAAAAGTATAACTATCAATCAGACAACAACAACAACAACAACAACAAAAAATAGTAGACTGTATACAACACATTTTTAAGCAAAGATGTTGATAATTTAGAGAAATTTGCATATCAAATATGATACTTTAAACTTTAAAATGAACTGGGCCTTACATTCATTATATTCTGTCACTATCACCTTTGGTCAAGAGAGTGTGTGAAGATAATTATGCTTTCACTCTCTCCTGATGCGCTTGTTGCTGTTTCTTGTCTCTGTTGGGGTCAAGTCAGCCAAAAATAACATCCTCGCTCCAGGTTTGAACTCGGGAGTCATGCCCCATTGGGAGTTTAATTGCTGATCAAGAAACTCCATTTCAAAGCCTTCCCTATTGATCTCGATGATAGTAATGATAAAGCAGTCCACGCTCAGCGTTTATGATGATCCCACTCCAAACCCTAAGAATTTAATCAAATCTCACAGTGCAGTTTTTAATGCATTTATAGTATACATGACATTTTTGCATGTACTGTAGGTCAATGACATGACAATTTTTTTTGTCATAAGCTATTAATTAGTTCAAAAATACATGAAAATACAAATTAAACATACACTAACCTAAAAATGCTGCTGCAAAATATATGTACTTATATAATATATGCAATGTGCATTATAATCATTGTGCATTAAACTTAAGCTTTCACTTAATCAACATTAATATGGACATATATATTTATTGGAATTAATTAAAATGGAGTGAATCAATTGGTAGTGCAGGACTAACTCAATAGCATATTATAAACAGGATTCCTCATATAAAAAGTTAAAATATATAAATCAGCACTTAACAAGGTATTATTTGTTACCACTACTTGTGTGTATGGTTTTGAACTTGCTTCTTGTGTATGAAAAGTACTTGCACACGTGATGGGTTGCAAAAGCGCAAGAAATGCTTGACATGTACTGACAACTCTACATGGTTTAAGAGTATTCTGTTCGTTAGAATATTGATATTGGATCTGTTGTAGTAAAGTTAGTTTAATTTTTTAATGGTTCCCCTTTAAGCTGGTATAAAATTAATCAAGGCTATTTTCCCTCATAACCAGTAGTATAACAAGCCTAAATGTGCAAAAAAGATTGACTGTAAATGACTAGTACTGTATAGCAGCAGCAGTATTGTTTAGTCAACTAGTCTCACACATCCTTAGTTTTAAGCTACTTTTTAAAATTTTCTTTTAACATGGACACTCACTAGCAGTGTTGGGGAGTTACGTAATCAGATTACTTTTTTCAGTTAACTAGTAAAGTAACACATTACTTTTAAATTTAAATCTTTTTCAAACAAGTAATGCAAATTACTTTGTTTTCCCATTTATTGACTGACAGCTCTCTTGTCCCCATGTTGAGAAAAATTTGGAGTAAAGGTGCAAGAGGCGTTGTGTATAAATATGAGCATGTGACCGCTCTCTACTGTACAGGCATGAATTTGCATTTCCTTCAGCCTGAGGCTCATTCATTTGACTTTATATTTGCCAGAATTTCTTTTTGTTATTAAAAAACAAACAAGCAAGCTCAACCCAGGTGAGTAAAAGTAAGGCAAATGTAATAAAAAATTAATTACCTTCTAGGGATGTCTTGATAACACAATTTTGGCTTCGGTACAGTGCGGTACCACAATCTAATACCGTAGTAAATCAATACCATACACAGTAATTTCAACAATACTGCATCTCCCTCTCTATCTCAAAATGAGCAAATTGCTTCTGCCTTCAAAAGACATCTCGTTCGCTCTAAAAGCGAGCTACGACACTTTCGCTTGCAAAATCATACCGTTTGAAATAAAATATATATTGGTATTTTCCCCGTACCAGTATACCGCGCAACCCTATTACTTTCCATAAAAAGTAATGCAAGTTTTTACTAATTCCGCAATTAGTTACTAGTATTTTTTTAAGGTGTAACACAATATTGTAATGATTTACTTTTAAAAGTAACATTCCCCAATACTGCTTACTAAAACATTAGATTCTTGCAGTGTGTTGTTGAGAACTGTAAATTATAGTGTCATTAACAAAAATGTCTTTACAGTCTTATACTGTCTCCCATGCAGCGCAGGAACAGAGCAATTTGCAGCTCAGCGTGGATGATGCATATTTTATTAACAGTCTGGGAAAATGTAGCATCTCAATATTTCATCAGAGCACAGCTTGTCATCGGTGCCAGGAAAAAGTATGAAGCCCTCCAAAAATAGGCTTTGTTAAAAGTTACCATGAAGAGGACAAATTACATGAGTTGCGACTCCTTGTTTCTGACAGAGCATTATTAAAACTGGATCTCCAGAATGAGCCCCCGCTGAGCGCTGATCTCAGAAAAGACCTGAGAAAGGTACCTATAACTACAGGTACTGCTTGTGCTGCTCAAAATAAATGGAACAGAAAGAAAACTTTAGAGTGAAAAGATTGTTGTTGATGCACTTTGATCTGATTTGAACCTCAGATTCAAAATCTCAGATCATGCTAATGTAAAATTGACAGTGGCAATGTGTTCTGACTTTACGTGATGTGCATGAGAAGCATCATGACGGTGTACTCAATATATACGTCTTTGATCCAACATGACTGACAGTTCAAAGCATGTTATGAAACAGATATTTCTGATCTTTGGCCATTGCGCCACATATCCCTCTATTTTAAAATATTTATACAACCCTGTATGGTGTCCTCTGAACGTAGTGCCCAATTGCCCATGTGATTAATCCTGCCCTGTAGCAACATTATCTAATGTCAGAGGCTTAAAAGGACATTTTCTGGGTTTAGTACGATTTAAGCTCAATCGACGGCATTTGTGCCATAATGTTGATTACCACAAAAATAATTTTGTTTCTTTAAAAAAATAGAGTTTATGGCAAAAAGAACTTAATTGTGCCCCCTTTTTTTTTTATTTTTAGCAACAAAAATGTGAATCTTATCATTTTTTATAACACTTACATCTTGCCTGTAAACCCTGTAAATTAAGGGTTAGTTCACCTAAAAATAAACATTCTGTCATTAATTCATGTAATTCCAAACCCAAAAACATTTAGTTTATTTTCGGAACACAAATTAAGATATTTTTAATGAAATCTGAGAGATTTCTGTCCCTCCATTGACAGTCTATGCAACTGACATTTTCAAGCCTCAGAAAGGTAGTAAAGACATCATTACTAGGGCCCTATAATTTCTGCGATCACGGAATCGTGGAATCCAATCATAAAAACGGAATTTACTATATAACGCGGAATGTCACGGAATTTGTCAAATTTTTGATGAATGAATTATAAGCAGGTCAGTACATGTAAATTAAATCGCGATATAGACTAGTGTCTGTGAATATTAAACTGCAAAAAGACTATTTAAACATGAATCCTGTATTCCTGTGTGCCTCTGAAATGAATGATGCGGAAGCGCAGTTTCATTTCCCTCACACCGCCTCACACACAATCGCGCGGGCGCACGCACGCTGAAGCACGTGCGACGCTCGCTGTGTTTTCGTCCACTGTTGCCTCACTATATGAACGCACAAATTCATCTCCAGAGCTGCTCTGAAAGTCACTTCATCAGCATTTAACAGCTTTGTTTGAGAAAACTACCGTCATAAACACAGAGAAACTCAAAGCTCTAGGCAAACCGACAAAATAAAAGTTCGATTTAACTTGACAAACATATTAGCTACTGTTGTACAGTAGAATTTAGATAAATTAATTTAATAATAAATTATTAAAATATATTTTTAACAATAATCTCAGTGTTTCTTCCATGTTTTAATTTTAACAGTAAAGCTCTGTTGTGCAGCACAATGTTTGACAAAAAAGTTTAATTTCATGATTAAAAGATAAATTAAATGGTATGCCTTCATTTGATTGCCAGAAAAATTTAAATACACAACAGAACTTCTGAAGAAAAAAATAATCATAAAAATATATTTTTTTAATTAATTAATATTGTTGTTTTTTAGAATTCAATTAATTAGACATGCTTTTAAAATTGAATTAAACCATTAAAATGGAATCCAGAAAACAGAATTTGGTAAAAAATAAAATTTGAAGGGAAAGAATAAAACGTAAGGCCCTAAAATTTTTTTATTTTTTTGTTAAACTTTTATTAAATTGTTGGTAAATTGGGCAAGATTCATTATTTTAATAAAGTAAACATGCTTTTTGATATTTAACCATTAAAATGGAGTCAAAAAATAAATAAAACGAAAAAAAACGGAATCCAGAAAAATTAAAAAATTGCCCGGAATTTGGGGAAAAAATAAAACGGATTTTATAGGGCCCTATATTACAGTAATCCATGTGACTCCAGTGGTTTAACCTCAATTTTATGAAGTGCTGCGAGTACTTATTTTGCACACAAAAAAAAAAAAAAAAATTACAAAATATTAATCTCCAACACAAAGGAGTCATATCATGGATTACTTTTATGATGTCTTTACTACCTTTCTGGGGCTTGAAAGTGGTAGTTGCTTAGGCCGTGAGTGCGGAAAGACGTGCTAAAAAAGTATAAACTATCAATCAGATGATGTGGTAGATTGTTTAACAACACATTTTTCAGCAAAGTTTTGATCATGTTGATAATTTAGAGGACTTGTGTATCAAATATGATGCAGTATAGGTTTAAATCATTTTTACAGTCGTTTGTCTTTTTTATAGTTTTACTTTTGGCTCAGCCTCTGGTGTGAATTTGGGGTGGAATTACCCGTTTGTTTGAACAACATCAGAGGATCGACTGGTAGACATTTTTAAAAACAATCATAATTTTTGTGGTACCTCAAGCTGCTTTTTAAAAAATAAACTAATGTTGGTTAACCAAACCAACTGTTTGTTTGTCTTTGATGTGAGGAAGTGGTAATCTTCTCTACAAATTACAGGATTTATGTGAGATTTTTCAAGATTTCTAATATGACTCATAAACCATTTTAATTCTTACTTGTAAACGGCCTTATGCACAATGGAGACTGATCTAGAGATTAGAGACTTTTCAAGGTTGTAAATAATAATAAAGAAAAAATGTCTAAAGTCCCATTTCTGAGGGCAAACCTATCACATTATGGCACCTTCATTAAATTCCAGTTTACGTATTATATTGATTATTAAACAGAAGCTTTCTGTTTTGTATTAAGGGTTTGTGTGAGTTCAAAAGGTTATTGGTGTATCAGTTAACAGGAACAGCAGTCTTTAACATGCTTTGTTAGCATGAATTGATTGAATATAAATATCAATGTAGTGAAATATGACGACTGTTGTGATAGCTGTCAGTTGTCCTTGTAATAGCAACTTGGATGACATTGTCCTGTGGTTTTATCGCATGGTGATTACATTTACCATTCCTCATATTTCATAATAAGCCATATAGGAAGAAGACAAACTGCATGCTGCAGAGAGATGTTTAAGGGCAGAACAATTATTATTATTATTACAGCTGTAGACTAAACTGTTACACATTACTTTTTTTATATTAGTTATGTAATAATGAATCTAAAGTTTATATATGTTTGTGTGACCACTCAGACAGAGAAGCTCCGGGATATGACCTTGGAGAAGCAAGAGTTTCTTTCAGGTAGGGGCTGAAAAAGAGGTCCTGTCTGACCATAAAACAGCTTGTCAAACTAAATTACAGCTTGTCTCCTTCACTGGCTCTCTCTTGCTCTTTTCCCATTCCCTCTTGGGTGTTAAGTGTTGGCAGGCTGCTGACTCTTTAAATGACATAATTAAGTAAAATAACCTTTGCTGCTTTCAGTGAGAGGAGCACTTTTCAGCTGTAGAAGCATCTCAGTCTCTCTTGAAGAAGTTTGATAATGCAGAGGCCTGATCTGTGAAACTCAAAACCGTGAGTTATAAATTCAAAATTGAGTGATAAAAAGTTGCAATTACGTGTTTTAAAGTTCTGAGAAGTAAAGTCAGAATTGCGAGATAAAAAAAATCGCAATTATCTTTTCGATTTTTATGGAACTCCACACGATTGTGCGCACGATTTACTAATGCGTTCCCTTGATTTACTAAATCATACGCATGAATTAGTAAATTGTGCGCATGATTTAGCCTACTATTTTTTTCCTGCATGTCATGTCCGCAGCTCTATAATTTTTTTTTTTTTTTTTTTTTTTTTCTGTGGCGGAAACAAGCTTCCATAGTAAGTGGATGATCATACATGATGATTTTGCTCTTAAAAATACGAGATGCATAATAGTTACAATAGTAAGTATACGCAGTGCTTGAAGTGGGCTGGTACGCACCGCTAATCTGTGGTGTATAACCTCACTTTTTCTTCGGCTTCTCATGTGTTGCCTGGGTATATGCAATAGTAACTGGAGAGCCACAGCGCTGATGTGTGGAAAAAAAAATAGCATGTTTACAATACTTTTGGTAGAAAACCAATTAAAAGCAGTGGGGCTTGCTGTAAACAGCTCTAACTTCTCATATCGTTCACACATAATCTCTAAATGGTAAATTACCAGTAAAGACTGCATGTGTGAAAGGGCTTGTGTTTTTTGAGTTCTGACAGTGTAACAACATCAGTTGAAGCTACAAGAATCTCTTTGTCTATGGGCATCATCTTCCCATAATTATTATTAATATTATTATTATCTTTAATTTGGAAAATGTTTATTTTTTCTATTTATCATGACTCGCTTGGCCCTCCTTTCAAAGGAAATCAAGTTTATTTATTTATGATTACTTGTGTTACATGTATATTTTTAAACCTACACATAATTTCTAACAAAAATATTTTTGCAATATGTGTATTTTAGTCAGAATTACTGCGCTCCGTTTGTTTGACACGCATGCGCGCACCGTCGCTCGTTCATTGAAGGCAGTGAAGTTTAACAAGGCGCTTGTTGTCAGAATAGCTTGTTTGCAATCACATGATTGTGATGGAAATTCAGATGGAGGGCAGGAAGTGAAAAAGCATGGAGGAAAGTCCTTACTGGTTTAGATACTAATACAAGAGAGGTATTAACTGAAAATCACAACATATGTGGGATGTAATCCTTACTTATAAAGAGGAGCGATTTTTCTACTGAATTGGAATATTTGCCTGTCATCGAGACTGTAATCAACTTCTTCAGTGCCCAGTTGCGTAAAGCACCAAGTATTCCCTCAAGCATGAGACTTAAGTTGTGCTTTCCCCTTACCTATGGGAATGACTTAATGGTGTTGCATTTGCAGTCTTTGATATAATGCCTTAAACCACTAAGAGTTTCACGACAGCGACCCAGGTTTTGCCATGGACTCGTTATTTGTTGCTACATATAGGGTATGCTACGCATGTAATGTGATCAGTGTTTATGTGAATAAACGCTTAAATTAAAATGTTTATCATATAAAGTGGCCGATCATGTCTTGTAAGACTTGGATTGAACCTGCTTGCTCCGTGTAACACTTAAGGTGAAGTTTTCCAAAACATAAGTTATACTAAGGTGCTTTATGCAACTGGACACAGACATCCTTCAACTCCAGAAAACAAATGAAAGCATACAAAACTGTGGAGGCATGTTACTTTTTTGTTAGGGGTTGCATATGCAGGTTGTATTAACTTTTGACAAAGTGGTCCTGTACACACAAGCATTATCCGACTGTCAGATGGAAAGATGCCGTAAATGCTTATGCTTTTGTTTGAAGCGCTCGTAAACATAAAGCAAGTATGTTTCGGACAACTTGGATCACGTAACTTTCCCGGAGCAGCTCTCTCTGTGCTATTTTCCATATGCGTTTTGTCCATAGAAATCAGGACCCAAGCACCAATGGTGTGGGGACCCAATTGGTAATTGCTCGGTCAATTCTTCTGCTTCTTTGAAAATAATTTTTTAGCATGCTCAAACTCATGAAACTTTGCACACGCGTCAGAAGCAGTGAAAATTTTCGTCTGATTTGGGTTTCAGAATTAGGTGTGGCAAAATGGCTCAAAAGCGCCACCTACAACATTTCAAATAAGCGCCCTTCGCGCTACGTTTCACGTTCAAGTATGAAATTCGGCACACACATGTACTGTAACAGCCCAATTCCTACAAAAAAGCCCCTGTGAGCAAAATCTGAAAACCCAACAGGAAGTCAGATATTTAGAATGTTTTTGCCATTTCCAGATGTTGTACTTTAACGAACTCTTTCCAGAGGGTTTTTCTTTTTTTATTTTAGATAAACATCATATTTGGTCAGTCTAATCTAAAAGCTTGCAACCTTAACTTGCGAATATCTTGAGTTTTCGTTTCTTCCATGAAACAGGAAGTTTTAACTCAGGCATAAAATGTCCAATCTGCCTCAAACTTCACATGTTTGATAAGTGCCCTGGCCTGAAGACATTTTTTATACTTTTTATACTTAAATGCATATTGCTGGGTGGTGGTGGCACGGGTGCGAGGGCCGTTTCATTGCTGCTTGCAACTTCAATTCACTACTGTAAAGCGACGTCACTGGCTGGTGATTTCCGAGCACAGCGAGCAGACACAGCTAATCAGTAATTGAATTGGTTGTCAATTATTTTCATTCTCGATTATAATCAATTTTATCGATTAGTTGTTGCAGCCTACTATAAATAAATTATATAAGTAAAATTTACTATAAATGTTATATTTTACAATCACTTTTTATTTGATTACACCATTGATTACGCTAATGTTAGTGGGAGTTCACTACTATAGTTCTCAATTTTTTGATAATAAGAATTTCTCTGTTGAGTGCTGAAGCGTTTGGTAGCTTTTATCCTCTTCTCTGATTTTCAGATACTTTTGGTTTTGGCTTAGAATTCTTTAATTTGATTTTTTTTAATCCCTAGGAAAAAAATGGCTTCCAAGAACCAAGGCTGCAGAACCAGTTTCCAGTCACTGTTATGTTCTATAGTAATAGAATCTATATGGTTTCGGTCTCAAATGCCTAAACTCTTGTTGCAGTGTTAATTCCTTGAAGTATAGAGAAAGATGATGTGGAAATGAAGCAGGCAATGAGAGACAGGAACCTTGATGGATGACTGATGTTCTGATCACTGCGTTTGAGTGTTCCAGCAGTTCAGTGGTAGCTTTTACACGGCCATACTGCTGAATGTTGATTTCCCCCTCAGGCACCGTTGCTCTATTTTGACCTTCTTGTAAAGTCTTAGAATCCTTACTCACCCTTGAATCATTGTGCTGTTCTTCTTTCTAGCTCATTTTAACCAGATGATGACTTCATTAGTTCACATTAAGAATTTACTAGATGTAAATGAACAATCTTTTCGCGCATAATACATCTTTTCCTCCATTTGTGCCATTTTGTTCATGGGTCATACTTGCATGACTCATTCTGTACAGTTTTCTAAACGTTTACACATGTATTCTACATTTTCGGTCTTTTCTATGTGATCTCAGGCCATTTGTTTATTTTTTTCCCCTGTTCTTAATTGCTTTATTTTCCAATGGCTTTCTTGGCTAGTATCTCATCACCGTTTGGAACATGATGCAAAAACTTGTTGTTGCATGTGCCAATGTCAGTAAAAAGATCTATTTCAGCTCCAGAATGAACATGCTTAAACCTGTGCTCGACTGCTTTTCCGGCATGACTCGCTTTTCTCAATTGTTCTGTTAATAGCTTTCTTAATAATGAAACCACATGTTTTTTCTGATCACACAGGAAACAGAGGAGTGGAAGGAAGCCACGTTTTGTCATCAGAATGTGTGTGAGACACTTGTGTGTGGTACATTAGCACTAAACTAAAAAAAAAGCATGTGGGATCCATAAGGACACTGAGCAGACAATCAATATGGAGTCTAATGCATTTTTAATGTTATTTGGTGGCACTTTTCATGAATAGGATAGGCATTTAAAAAATAAAAATTGTTAAAATAAATATTATGAGCTGATTATTTTCTTTTCAATCTAAAAAGACTAATTTTTGTAACCTTATTACAAAGTTTTGGGACATTTGTTTCAAAATACAGGTTCAAACCCTGACTGATATGATTTTGCAATTTTCTATGAATAAGCATAGTTAAATAGACAAAATTCTTAATTATAAAAACAAAACTATTACAGACTTGGTAACCAGGTTACCAAGTTAAACTTTATAAATATGGATATGTTATCAAGATTGATAAATATTTCTCATAAATTAAAGAAAATATAAAAAAAAAAATCAAAGTTATATTAAAAGTAACCGATATTTTGAAGCCCAAAAAGCACATCCATCTATCATAAAAGTAATCCATATGACTCTAAGGGGTTAATAAAGGCCTTTTGAAGTGAAGTGATGGGTTTTTATAAGAAAAATATCCATATTTATAACTTTTATAGACTGTAATAACTACTTTTATGATTTATGGAAATGCTTTTTTGGTCTTCAAAATAGTGGTTACGTTCACTCCCATTATAAAGCCTTTAAGAGCCAGAATATTTTAATATAACTCTGATTGTGTTCGTCTGAAAGAAGATTGTCATATACACCTAGGATGGCTTGATGCTGAGTAAATCATGGGTTAATTTTCATTTCGGGGTGAACTATCTCTTTAAAATTAGGTACGTTTCATGCAAAGTTAATGTTGTGTTAAAAGTTTAACCTCTATGTTAATTCTCACTATAAAAAATCATTTGAGATTTTGCCTCTAATGCTTAAAACAATCATTGGACACCTAAATATACAATATTCATGGAATGTGCCTTTGTCTTTGGATTCAATTTTGGATTCAAATTTGGCACATCAGGCCGATTGAGAAAGATGTGTTAAACAACATAAATATGATTTTTGGTGGTTTGTTGCCCACCCCACCCCTTTCACTATCAGGCTTGAACTTGCTTATTGCATGCAAATGTGGTGCATTAGCACAACCACTAGTTTCTGCTATAATGTAACGGCTCGAGAAAAGTGCAAAACAATTATTGAACGTACAGTATCGCTCCAGATAGGAGTTATATACCTGCCTGACTATTTCAATACCTTGTTGGGTGATGATGACTAATGAATTATGAACTACTTCTCTAAATGTCAGCTCACAATGTGAATATCTGGCTGTCTGCCAGTGTTTATGGGAAAAACTTGTTGACGAAAGGTGGCATTGCCTAAAATGGACAACCATGTGTTGACAGGGCCTAAAATGATTGTTCTTCTTAGTCATCTCTCTGAAAGAGAGCTGTGACAACAGTCACAACATCTGACTCACACACTTTGTGCAATGTTTGAGGGCTCTGATGACCAGCAATTTAAAGGCAACATGTTCTGCCTCTGGGCTATTGATCTGCTTTTTTCCACTCTGGGACCAAAGAGGCATGCGGCTTGCATTGCATTCATATGCCATATATGATCTTGAGGCATTTGATGCTTTTTGAGAGGAGACTGAAGAGAGGATATCTATTTTGCTGCTGTTGGTTTCAAGCACTCCTGAGGAACAAGAAAATGTAGCTAAAATGTACTGAAATGCCTATATCAGTTCTTACATTACACCACCTTAATCACCAACTGCATTTCAGATTTGCTGTGGGAATGGATGTTCTTCAAAGCAAATGGTAGCAGACAATTCTGAACCTTCAAAATGTCAAACATGAAAAAGACATGATTGCTCTCTTTCACACTGTAGTTGCTGTAATGTTTACTTTAGCTTGTATTTTATGCAAATGTCAGGGAAGATTGCACATTAATTCACCCCTAAAGGTACATCAGAATGAGTTGTATTTGTTCAAATGAGCAAATTTACTCTAGAAGCTGTTGTGTAGATAAAGCCGCCATTTTCCATAGACACAACAAGGCAGTCAGTTCCAATGCATTCTGAGCATATTCTGTTAGCACAGCTGACATAATCAAATAACAAGTATAACCATTCTAATTTTGCATTCTTAATCACACTGTTAAATGAAAGCAGGTCAGTGTTTTAACACTGACTTAAAGGGGTCCTTTTCACTTTATCTTTAGTTAGTGTGTAATGTTGCTGTTTGAGCATAAACAAATAAATCTGCCATGTTACGACACTCAAAGTTCAATGCAAAGGGAGATATTTTTCTTTAGAGAAATCACTTTTTAAGGACTACAACAAATGGCTGGTAGGGACTACAACAAGCTTCTTCCTGGGTTGGTAACATCACAAACCCTAAAGTTCAGTAGTCCCGCCCACTGATTCAATCACGACAAGTAGTAGTAGGTAAATAACAGACGTGACACTAAAACTAGATTGAGTGACTAAGTGATAAACATGCCTTTGAAGAGTGCAAAATGTTGTGGAAAAACACAATAGCTGCTTTGGATTTGCAGGGAGCTTGAAATAAATAAAAAAAAAAACGATGCTGTGCCTTCTGTTGGATCCTACAGGAACGGCACAACACACTTATGTGAGTAAAAAAGTTTGTATTGTGTCACTATTGATTTTGATATGTACAGATAATGTGTACATGTCTAACCAAAATCACCAGTGAATTTGACCAAAATGACCAGTCATTTCTGATATGTAATGATTCATGTAGGCCTACAGTCAGATGTTTTTGTCTCAAAATCATTTATTGTCAGTAAATCAAACCAGTGACTAAAGGTCAACTTCACATTGTTTCTCTTAGTAGGATGAAAATAATCTGTTATTTAAACTGTGATTAAATTATATATAGAAAGTGATCAAAGAACGCTCCCTTTACAATCGCTGGAGCTGTTAATCAAACAGCACGAGTTTATCAGTGACATTCGCCCCAAAACTCCTGTTAGAATCAACAAATGTGCGTTTGTACATTGTGTTTGTGCTGTTAGTTATGATGAAAGCATTCGTTAGTGTGCAGAAATTTAGTTACAATGATGAGATCACTGCATTCATGCCCTCAACAACATGTCTGTGATCGGCTACATGTTCATCACTGCAACCTTTCATGCCACGATCTAAATATAATGCTATAATTGACACTTTCATGATTCGTTAATCTTGAGATTCTGTCATAGTAAAAATGAGAGAATTCCTCATGTAATACTTAGCAATTTCCATAAGCAAAGATGTCAGCCAATCACAGCAGTGGGCGTTTACACTGAAGTCTCACAGCAGACACGCCCCTTAAAACAGAGCGTTCAACTAAGAGCGCTGAAATCAGGGTAGGAAAAATGCCTTTTATTTCTAAATTATGACAATTTTTGATGTAAAAATCATACTAACATTATAAGTGCACCACAGGAAACATTATATAACAATAAAATAATGCAGTTCATGATCCCTTTAAGCAGGTCAATTATTTGAATCCGTTCAACAAGAAGGATAATTCACTGATTCGGTCAGTTTCTGCAGGTTACATTATGTCAGTAGGTTTGTCTGTGTGTTTTGTCATTTGTCATTGAATTGAACATTTCTCTTTTTCTATTTTTCCCCACAAGTGAGTCTTCTCTTCCCTATTGTGATGTATATCTGAGTAAAATGGCTTTCCAAACAAGAGTAACTTGAATAGAATAATTTCTTGAAGAATAATTTCTAACATGATTGTGGGAGGGAAGTTATTTTGATTTAAAGATTGATTTTATTTATTTATTTATTTTATTATGTGCATATTTAAATCACATATATTAAATACTGCAATATTCCATAAACAACAAAAACAAAATACAAATTTCAAATACATTTTCGTGGTGACTTTAATGGGAATGTTCTTGCATTTAGTAGGTGTGGTTCAGTGGCAAATAGTGTTACACTCTATTTGGTGGGACTTTTCCACTGTTATGATGAGCGAGTGAGTCAGAGAGAGCGAGAGAGAGAAGGTTATCAGAAGTGTCTATTTTAATAAGACACTCCTTAAGAAACGTACAGCTGTGGAAACGAGTGAAAGAGAGGTAAACCAGGCACTAATGCCAAGAGCAGTCAATGTCTCCGCCGTCCTTTCTCTTCTGTGCTGCTCTTCTGTTCTTTCTGGTTTCTCATCTCTCCTTCGCCCTCACACGAAATTCCCAATTGTGAGGATTTCTTATTGAAACGACTGGATTGCCTGTGAAAATTAGGCGAACAACAGTAAACGTGTCTGCAAATTTAAGAGGTAGTTCGCTTCCCGCCAACGCAAGTAAACCTTGTTGTAGCTTGTTTATACTTTATGGAGTATGGGAGAGAGTGTGTTTCATGTTTCCATTCTTTTGCTAATAAGATGCCAGCGCTCTCTTGTGTGATAGCAAATAATAACATCACAATTAATCATTAGTCTGCATTAGAAGCAAATAATGCAGACTAATGCAACTACAGAGTAAATACATGTTGTTCCAGCTGTAAAATGAGTGCAGGCTTCGTACCTGTTAGAATGCAGTGTTTCTTACAAACCTTTTTATAGTGATTGACAAACCTGTTTTTCAACAGAGGACAGGATTGTTCTTGGAGTGTGCCAAGACATGTTTTCATCATAAATCTCTTTGTGTGTATTTTATTTTTTGCCCCTGTAAATAGTAGTTTACTTTGTTATCCCTAATAAAAAGGGGAATATCTCTTTCTTCACTGAAGTTGCATGTATTATTGTAAATTTTATAGCCTGTTTCCCTGTTTGGGAGGTTTTTAGTCTGTCGCTATGTGCATTTATCCCTCCACATTCCAGTATTTTGGTTATAGTTTACAGTATTTGCATAAAGAATGCACTGTGGAAAGATTTATTTATACACCGTAACAGAAGCGGAGATATGTTTCTTTCTTTTCAACATGGAAAATCAGAATTCTCTATTCCTAATTCTAAAAGTGGAATAAAACTTAAACTATGCAGAAATCCACAACTCTGATTTCACTGAGATATGAAGGGGTCTAAATCCTAAATTCCATGGATTTCATCTTACGGCAAAAGTGAGGACCAAATCAGGATTTATAAAGGGAACACCTGCAGTGAAATAAACCAACATTGTTTATTAAAATGTATAGATAAAAAACCTTAAACTGAAATTAATTAATTATATAAATCACATTTTTCACAATTTGCAAACTGCAGTTAAGTGGGATGCATGTAGGAAACTTATGCTTTTTTAAAGGTGCCATAGAATTATGTTCTATGTAACAGATTTCTGTTATTAATATTAATATCATTAATATGCACACCCCCAATATTTGCATATGCCAGCCCATGTTCAAGGCATCAGACATCCAGTATTAACGTCTGGATCTGTGCACAGCTGAATCATCAGACTAGGTAAGCAAGCAAGAACAATAGCGAAAAATGGCAGATGGAGCAATAATAACTGACATGATCCAAGATAACTAGATATTTTTAGTGATATTTGTAAATTGTCTTTCTAAATTTTTCGTTAGCATGTTGCTAATGTACTGTTAAATGTGGGTAAAGTTACCATCGTTTCTTACTGTATTCACGGAGACAAAAGAGCCATCGCTATTTTCATTTTTTTTAAACACTTGCAGTCTGTATAATTCATAAACACAACTTCATTCTTTATAAATCTCTCCAACAGTGTGTAATGTTAGCTTTAGCCACGGAGCACTATCATACTCATTCAGAATCAAATGTAAACCTCCAAATAAATACTATATTCGCATGATCCGAAGCATGCATGCCGCATGCATGACCAACATTTTGTAAAGATCCATTTGAGGGTTATATTAGCTGTGTGAACTGTTTATTCTCTGTTTTATAGTCAAGAGCTCGGGGGCGGGGAGCGTGCGATTTAAAGGGGCCGCAGCCTGAATCAGCGCATATTTAATTATGCCCCAAAATAGGCAGTTAAAAAAATGAATTAAAAAAAATCAATGGGGTACTTTGAGCTAAAACTGCACAGACACATTCAGGGGACACCTTAGACTTATATTACATCTTGTGAAAAAACGTTCTAGGGCCCCTTTAAAGCATTTGTATAAACTTTTGATAACTGTCTGTTTACATTCAGTCTTCATAAATGAGGGCACAAGACACTTGTTGACAGGCAAACAACGGCAAAAGGAAAAGCAGTAGCCATTTTGGTTCCTTCTTCTGAGATTCAAGCAATGCCTTCATATTAGAACTATCGCAGATCCAACTATGAATGTAATGAATCATTAGAGGCAGCAGACAAACAGAAAACTGATTCTTGACAGCTGTTTGTATTCTGAATGCCAAATACAGCATGGTCTCAGATCTGAGTTATTTTCCCTCTGGTGCAGTTGCTGAGATTGTGACAGATTTAAAGTGCTCTCTTCCTTCTCCCTCAGAGCGTTTTGGATGGTACTGTGGTGTCAGCCAAATTTGTCCGTTTTTTTTTTTTTTTTTTTTTTTAGTTTCCTGTTAGCGCAACAGTTCTGCAAGGCTGTGTTGTCTGCACCTGCATGATGGATCAGGATGGGAAAGACACTGGCGCCAAGACACTGCAGCTGGACCTTAAGGGATCTGCGGTTTAAACTACCAGATTGGGACACAGTCAAGTATTAAAGTGGGGAAGCAGATTTTACATCCCTTGTGCATTAAAACCGTGGGAATTTGGAAAGGGAACAGTGGCAGAGAGAGATGATAGAGTGAGAAAGAGTTAAGAAGGCAAAGGCAGAGTGAGACAGAGACTGAGATACAGCAAAACACCAGTGATTTCTCACTTGATGTCACAAAGGCTATTTTCACACAGCTGCAGCAGACTTTTAATAACGTTATGTTTTGGAGTTTAGTTATGAAACCGACTGAAAGTCACATTGACATACACATGATATCAGTGTATCAGTGCATTCTTTGTGGGTTTTTTTTTAATGTTTGAAATGGTTATGAAAAGTAATGTGATTGCTTGGTCAGAGTAGGAAATTAAATTTAAACATCTATTACTTAAAGGTGCCCAAGAATGCTTTTTCACAAGATGTAATATAAGTCTAAGGTGTCTCCTGAATGTGTCTGTGAAGTTTCAGCTCAAAATACCCCATAGATTTTTTTTTTTTTATTAATTTTTTTAACTGCCTATTTTGGGGCATCATTAACTATACACTGATTTTGGCAGTGCCGCCCCTTTAATTCGCCTGCTCCCTGCCCCCTGAGCTCTCGACTATAATACAGTGCGTTTACAAAGTTCACACAGCTAATATAACCCTCAAATGGATCTTTACAAGATGTTCGTCATGCATGCTGTATGCATGCTTCGAATTATGTGAGTATGTTTAAAAATGAAAATAGCGACGGCTCTTGTCTCCGTGAATACAGTAAGAAACGATGGTAACTTTAACCACATTTAACAGTACATTAGCAACATGCTAACAAAACATTTAGAAAGACAATTTACAAATATCACTTAAAATATCATGCTATCATGGATCATGCCAGTTATTATTGCTCCATCTGCCATTTTTCGCTGTTGTTCTTGTTGGCTTACCTTGTCTGTGCACAGATCCAGATGTTAATACTGCCTTTCCTTGTCTAATGCCTTGAACATGGGCTGGCATATATGCAAATATTGGGGTCATACATATTAATGATCCCGACTGTTACGTAACAGTCGGTGTTATGTTGAGATCCGCGTGTTTTCCGGAAGTCTTTTAAACAAATGAGATTTACATAAGGAGGAAGCAATGGGGTTTAAAACTCAATGTATGTCTTTTCCATGTACTGAACTCTTGTTATTTAACTATGCCGAGGTAAATTCAAATTGATTCTAGGGCACCTTTAAAGGGATAGTTCACCCAAAAATTAAAATGATCCCATGATTTACTCACCCTCAAGCCACCCTAGGTGTATATGACTGTCTTTCAGCCAAACACAGTCTGGATTATATTTAAAAATATCCTGGCTCTCCAAAGCTTTATAATGGCAGTGAATGGGGGGACCGATTTTGAAGCCAGGAAGTGCATCTTTCCATCATAAAAGTTCTCCACGTTTCTCCGGGGGGTTAATAAATGCCTTCTGAATTGAAGCAATGGGTTTTTGTAAGAAAAAATATCCATATTTTAAACTTTATAAACTTAAATAACTAGCTTCCAGCAGGTATCTTTGCTTTATCAAAGTGATTTCTTTTTCCCTGTAATAAGGATAAAGTTTAAAGTAACCAACTCTTTTTTTTTTTGGAAAATAACCATCAGGTCATAAATTCACAAATGTATAAACTGTAAGAAATAAAACGCCACAATTTGAGACCAGAAGCATCACATAACTGTAAGAGTAACACTTTCTACCTGTGTTTTCATTGCATTTGCAGTTTTAACTGCATTTTCAGTTTAGTGAGCCATATGGATCAGATGATTGGTGAATAACGGTGTGTGTGGGCGGCCTGTGGGTTTGATGACTGAAAACCAAACCATAACATACAAGAAATACACACACACTGTTGAAGAAGTTAAACTTGAAGATGATTCATTTATGATTTGAACACTAGTTCACTCTCAGAAACCTCAGAAGGGGTTGAGGGTGTTGTAATATTAGGCTTGAAATAGGAATAGGAAGTTTATGGCTCATTTTACTCCTTAAAAAATATGCTGTTCTTGAAGGTCATCTCATCTGTCTTTCCCCTCAGCTGCAATAATGTGTCAGGGCAAACCAGAGCACTCCAGCTTGTGTTTGTCAAAGATATGGATCTAGCCTGCAGTAATTTCTTCTGTCTTATCTGTTGTGTTTGTACAAATAGGCTGCACTTTATAGTTGAAATGATGGTGTTGTCAGTGAAAATTGGTCCAATTTGCTATCATCCTTTATCATTCTACATTAGTCGAATTTTCCTTTCTACTAAGAAAACTGCAGTGCTGAGCCAAATATCCTGGCTGATCTCTTTCTCTACCCTAATTTCCTTAGTTAGTTTACCCAAGAAGTAGAAATTGTCATCATAATTTTCTACATGAAATTCTTTGTTGCATGGGATGAAGAAGTATAGAAGAATTTGCCGAATGCTCATGTTCTTTTACAGCATAAGCCTCACAGCGACCAGAAGCTATTAACCTTTAAAGAATGACCATACACGACTGTTCAAAAGTTTAAGATTAGTACAATTTTTTTGAAGATTTGAATACTTTTATTAAGCAAGGACACATTAAATTGATTAAAAGTGACAGTAGACATTTAGAATATTATGAAAGATTTATATATCAGGTAAATGTTGTTCTTTTGAACTTTCTGTTCATCAAAGAATAAAGAAAATGTATCACAGTTTTTGCAAAAAAATATTAAGCAGCACATCTTGATGATAATAATAAATGTTTTTTGAGAAAATATCAATATATTAGAATGAAGACTGAGTAATGATGCTGAAAATTCAGCTTTGCCATCACACGAATAAATTACATTTGAAAAGAATATATATCTTCAAATATAAAGCAGATATTTTAAATGGTTACAATATTACTTTTACTTAGGTATGCACCGATATGAACATTTTGACTGATACCGATAACAGATAATGCTTTAAATTTGAAAGCCGATAATCGATATATAGGCCGAAAATTCTAATTCCAAATTTTTATATAAGTTTGGAAAGCCTGATGACAAGTTTCACCATTAAAAGCCATGTCCCAAGCACACAATTATAATGTTCTCCTTATAATTTTATGTAGTCTAAATGACAAACTTGCGCTGTATGTTGTACTTTCCTTTTTGAAGTGATTCCAATCATATTTCAAGCAATTCATATCCCTCATTGCATACAGTGCACATCTGAAGTGTCTCAGCTGAAGGAAATAATCCATTATTTATCAGCTTTAATATATATCGGCCAGTATATATCGATAACATTAAAAATGAACATATATCAGCCGATACCAATATGGTGGCCGATATATAGAGCATCCCTATTTTTACTGCGTTTTGATCAAGTAAATGCAGCCTTGGTGAGCTTAAGAAACTTTAAAAATCTTACTGACCCCAAATATTTTAACGGTTGTGTAAAATTGACAATTGCCAATACGACATGTGCACTATATTCTATGTATTTTAAAACTATACAAAATTAAGTCACTATTTGCTGAAAATCTTTACAAGTGCATGAATGAGATTTTGAGAGGTAGTCTTGTTTTTTTTACACGCATGTATTGTATGATTTCAAAAGTCTATGGACTGCTTTTTATGGTATTTTATACAGCTTTTTTCCCATTTCAAGGGCTTGATAGCACCAAGTCCTCCTTCACATTCATTTAGAGTAGCATGAGCATTTTTTCAGAAGAGCCTTTTTCACGTGTAATGGAAAAACAGGAAGTTATACGGATTTGCCAAAATGTACAGATGTGTGAATGATGACAGCATTTTCATTCTTGGGTGAACTATAATTTTAAGGTCACATTTTTGACTTCCTGTGTGTCACAGCTGGCCCATGTGGCCTCACTATCCCTCTGTTTGCCTCTCTCTTTATCCCTTCTTCCCCTCAGGGTCAAGGCTTTCCCAGCAACTGGGTTACAAGAGTGCACAGTCACATGGTTCAACTTCATTGCCTGAGAGCTGATAAAAATAATCCAGAGACACTAGTTATGTTCATTAACACACACAAATATACACAATAAAGAGACTTACATAAACACACACAGAATATACTGACTGCTGTGAGAATTAATCACTACTGCCAGAAATGTACAACACCACCTCCCCCATTTCTTTTTTTCACTGGCCTGTCCTTCATCTCCTAGGGGATACCCCCTAATAGTCAACTAATTGTTAGTCGACTAGAGGCTTAGTCGACCAAACATTTTATTAGTCAGTTTGTAGCAGACCAAAAAAACCTTGTGGCGAAGTCATTCAGTCTGTGAGGCATAGATCGTCATTGGCGGGAAGGAAATCCAAACGTTTGCCTATCATTCCTCGACCTTAAATAAGGCTTATCATTTGAAACATGTAAGTAGTAGCAACTTTACATGGCTGCTCGCTCTTAACGTTAATCTACATAAATGTGCGCTACTATTAAGCACATATCTATGTGTTTGTGTGGAGTGTGAAAGCTAAAGTATAGTGCACTTACTACGAGACATGGAGGCGCCAGCGCGGTCACTTGCGATTCTTTGTGATAATGGTTGAAACAACTAAAAATACTCTGTCATTTTTGGCCATGCAGATAAGAGTAACACATCATTTGAAACTTGGAAAAAAAGAAGAAAGAAAAAAGGTCTATTTTTATTTGTGTAAACTCACAATAACAAGAAAACTTTGTTCCTTCTGTAAAATAAAGAAAACAAACAAGATGTGCTTTCTGGCTACTCGGTCTCCCTGAACTGGAGCGCGTCACAAAAATGAACTGAACATCAGCGTATATTTGCCTGACAGACATGAGAAATTAATCTATAGAAAGCTTGAAATGTCTACATTTTAGGGCCAAGCAATAATTAAAAAATAAAACCATCTAGAGATTGAAGTTGTTAAATTTCATTAAATTGCGAGAAAAAAGTTGAGATAAAATGTTGAGAATAAACATTAAATTATGACTTTATTCTCAAC
The DNA here is from genome assembly GCF_024489055.1 of Chanodichthys erythropterus. Classification (NCBI taxonomy): domain Eukaryota; kingdom Metazoa; phylum Chordata; class Actinopteri; order Cypriniformes; family Xenocyprididae; genus Chanodichthys; species Chanodichthys erythropterus. The sequence continues at coordinate 2,693,314 of NC_090241.1, read as the reverse complement.
ATTTTTATCTCGACTTTTTTCTCGTAATTTAATGACTTTATTCTCAACATTTTATTTCGACTTTTTTCTCGAAATTTAACAACTTTAATCTCTCGATGGTTTTAATTTTTTATTATTGTTTGGCCCTAATCCTCTTCCGTAACATTTAAACAAACCAATTCAAATCAAAAAGAAATACGCTGAGCTTATGCAATCTGTATGAAGGTTGCATTTCTCTCTGTGGAGATGAGTCAGCAGCGTCGATTTCATCTTTGCAACCGATGCTGACTCAGAAAACGCTAGTTTATTAATAAATAATGTCCGCTTGCTATTTTTTCCCCGACACATTCATAATCATTGCTTTTGCCGGTGCTTTGCGGTAAGCTTTATGCATGCGCTAGAGCACGGAATAGGCTATATTACGCCTATATATATTAAACACTCATTATGGTTTACCATGGTGGTTGGGACAGTTCTGTGGTAATACAGCGTGGATAAGATATTTCTGGGAGAAATTGAAACCACGTGGGTGAATGGTTCTAGTGGACCCGAGGTCAAGAACCAAAATTAACTGGAGTTCGGATTGGGGTTTAGTCCTAGAGCTTCCCCTGGCCGATTTTAGGCCAAAAAACTGATCTGTTTGAGAAGTCCAACAGATTATTTAGGTACCGGAAGAAATCCACGGAGAAAAACAACCAATATGGGGAAGTCCCAGAGCAAGATGCATATGTTGTGATTATTTTATGATTATTTTAATTCCTTTTCTATGTAAAGCACTTTTTTAGTTCTGTTTCGTATTTAGTACTGCTACTTTTAATAGTCTCAGTCACTACTCAAGTGTTGTCTGACTGGTAGGCAGCTATTTTCGAATGCAGTCATGTATACAAGCATGCATGAATGATCAAAAGTGTGTTTTGATCAAAATCTCCCTCTGGGTGAGGTATTAATGTAAACACCTCATAACCAGACAGGACCAAAAATTTGAAATGTTTACGATCTTCCTGAAAATATCAGATCTGTGCATTAATCTCTGCTACTGTCTGTTATGTTGTTTAAAATTACTCTTTTTTTTTTTTTTTTTTTTTTTTTCTGACTGTTTACTTTACTATTTAATTGACACACATAAAGCTACATTGTTCATTCAGTATTTATTTAATGTTAATATTTATTATAATATAATGAGTAATAATAATATACTATAACATTAGATAATATAATATAAAGTATATGTATATACATTTTTTTTTCCAGCAAGGATGCATTAAATTGATCAAAAGTGACAGTAAAGACTTTTATATTTTATAGTGTTTAAAAATAAATGCGTTTTTTTTTTTTTTTTTTTTACTTTCTCTCAAATCAGTATGATATCATTTTATCAAATTACATGGTTTTATAAAAATATTAAGCAGCACAACCATTTTCAGCTGTGATAAGAAATGTTTCTTGAGCACCAAATCAGCATATTAGAATGATTTTTGAAGGATCATGTGACACTGAAGGCTGGAGTAATGATGCTGAAAATTGCACCACAGGAAAAAAAAAAAAAACTTTTTTTTTATATTGTAGCAATGTTTCAGAATATTACTGTTTTTTACTCAAATAAATGCACTCTTTAACTTTACTTGCTTAATTATCTCATTAGCTTTAACTCAGCTTTAGTGTTACTTTAACACTATTTAGAAAGGGCTAAATGAAAAATTTAATTTCATTTTCATAAAAATGATTTTGGAGGATCACTAGTAATTTTGGCACACTGTAGCTATAGAAGCTTTTTAGGCTTTTACAACTCTTTTAGGAAAGAAATGGTTTCAGGACACACTTCCTTTTTGAACTCTCTTGCGTAAATACCAAGGTTTGGTGTTCACACTGAACATTTCAAAACTAGGTATTGATGCTCTTGCAGTGCTTTTAAAACAGACTGTTGCACAAATAGACCAATAATATCCTCTGTAAGCAGTTTTAGAGAGGTGGGGAGCTGTATATCACGTACAATTTTAAATTGCAAAGAATTTAAAATGTTTTTAATTAATGAAAAGGACCATGTATTAATAACATGCACTGTAAAAAAGAATTGTTGGTTTAACTTAAAAAAAGTAAGTTACCTGGTTGCCTTAATTTTGAGTTCAATTAAATTAAAAACAATATAATACAGTTAATACAATGTAGGCAATTGATTTAATCAACAGAAACTCAAAATATTATGTTATCTGAACTACATTAGTTGATTTGACAAAAGAAAAAATGTTGTGATAACAAATCATGAAAATATTTTTTACAGTGTGGTAATAACACTGTAACATCCAAAACTTTGAAATATTTGTTTTTAAGTCATTTATCGCATACAATATGGATTTAGTTAAAAAAAAAAAAAATTAAGTTATGACCATTTCATAAGCTCACTTTCCAATGCAAAATGTGTTGGCAGTTTTTGAACACATTAGGAAGGAAACACAAGACTATTTAAAATAAATTAGAGCTAGAGGGAACATGCAACTCATTGGCTACATGGAAGGGGCCATCAGTCTGTGCATTATTAGAAATAGTTTATTGAAAATATCAGACAGTTGTACAGATCTAATTTTATACAGTGTTACAATTAATACATTTCTCTGTGCTTTTCTTCCCCTCCTTTCACATATTTATCTACTGTATAAGGTAAATGTAAAGTTCAACAATCTGTCTCACTTCTGTTTCTAGCTGGTTTAGATGATATTTTCCCCCGGTTTCACAGACAAAGCTATAGTCCCAGACTAAACTTAATGTTTGAGCTGTTTCAACTGAAAGCAACTTGCACTGATAAATCTTAAAATATATCATTGCCATTGTTTTGTCTCAAAATGCATACAAGTAATGTTTTTTTCTAAGACACGTTTAAAAAAGCTACTTAAATGTCCTAATTGAACTAAGGCCTAATACTGGCTTAATCTAAGCCCTGTCTGTGAAACCGGGCCTTTATGTATTTGCTGTTATTATATAGCTGCCTGTCGACCATAAAAACATGGGTTGAGAAAACATGATGAATGCATTAATCTACAAATGCATTTTCTATTAAAATTGATAGGGTCATTACATGTCAAACCAAAAGGAAAGTTTAAGAACCAGAATCTAAAAGGATATTAAGATATCTTTAATACTTCTTGAGTTACAGGCATGCAAACTTGAGGGGAAAAAACACAATGCCAACAGTGACATTTTTGAAATGTCACTGTTGGCATTTAATGAAAGAAGTCAACATATTTTTCTAATAGAGCTACCAATCTATGTGTAAAAATAAAATAATGATGCTGCCATCTTTATAAAGTCTGGCTCCAAATCTCAGGTGAAAATTGTCATTTTGACCCCCTCTATTAAAATAGTGGATATTCCTCTGTGACATTTAATATCCTGGCTTTCATCACTATTTGTTTCTTTCTACACAAAAAAAAATATTAACAAAATCAAAAATTTGAGCTGGGGAAGTTTCTGAAATTTGGTTGACATGGAATGACCAGATAGGGATTTTTCATAGTTTCATACACGATTCACTGTCTGACACATGTCTCTTAACTGCTGGTTATGACTCTGACATGTAAACTGATTTTGAAATTACTGCTAAAAATAGTAGTTATGTAGTAACATCTTTTGCAGTCATGTGCTTATTCATACTGTAGCCCTGCCCTTCCTAGTACTCAGTCATTTGCACTGTCATTTAGTAGTGATGGAGATTGATTTTTAACCACTCCACCTCAATGTGAATGCTTTTAAAAAGTGGATTTTGGATCCATAATCATGTTGCATAACCGGATTATGATTTTAGACGAATGTCGCTGTATGTGCTCGCCACCATGGTTGAGTAACAGTGATATAAGGCTGCATTGTAAGCAGGAAGTGTCCTCTGTTTACCCAGACCCCATGCGTTGGGAAGGGTTTTATCGTACGTGTTAGAGACTCCAGTTTGACAGATGTCAGAGGAAAAAAAAATAAAAAAATCCCTCTCTGCAGGTTTCTTTTTCAACACCACTCATGGGATGGAAAGATCTAGGAGGAGGCATGCTTGTTTATTGAAGGGGAGATTTTATCCCTTTCTGTTTAAAATGCTGGCTGTCAGGAAGTCATTGTAATTGTATCGCCCGGTGTTGACACATGTGACAGCTTTATCTGTGAGTTGACAGGTTTCCCTACTCCACTGGGAACAGCAGAGAGTGGTTTTGGAAGGTTACTGCTGTGTTTGTTAGCACTTAAACTTCTAAAGTCTTTTGTAAGCTGTCATTTCATATCTGAACCTAACAGTGGTTAACAAAACCTGTGATTTGTGGCGTTACGGTCGGCCCACCTCTTTAACACGCTTGAATTTGGTAATTTTGTGCTGGCATTATGGATGAGCAGCAGGGTTTAATGATGGAAGTGGCTAGTGTTTGTGTACAGTATCATGAAGTGTCTGACTGGAGCTCAGCCTGCATCTGTGTTTGTGTGTGGCAGCTGTCAGAGTAATTGGACATCAACTTACTGAGTTTCCCTGGAGCAGAAATCAGCACTGTCACAGTGCCATCATGGTGCTATAAAGCCTCTTTCACTGCCACGCTCTCTCAAACACACATACGAGGAAGTCTGAGGGAATGCCACTTGTTTTTAAAGAAATAGCTTAACAAGTACAGGTTGATCCAATGGTTTTGGGCCAATAAGCTGTAGTTAAGTCATGAACCATGATTTGCTACTTGATAATCAGTGGCAGGTGGTGTTGAGGAGAAGTGCATACTTATTAAAGACAGCATTCAAAATTTTTTGATGTTGCTAAATATTTGATATCTTATACTTAATTGATTAACCTAGGAACTAGTTATTATTTTATCATTACAATACAGATTTGATTAAATAACTATCGGCAGATTCTAATACCAATGTTTGTCACTTGCTCACTTATTTTAACTGTTTTGATCATGTTTTAAATTAGCAAAGTTCAAAAACACATGCATGAAGGTATACTAGCTGCATTATCAAATCATTTTCACTGAACATGGATTGGATCCATTCAACATTTAGCAGGCCAACATTGTAAGAGAGGCACAAAAAAATAACAACATTGACAACATTATTTTACCCAGATAAAAACATTGGATTATGCAACAGAACTCTGCACTGGTAGATTTGTTTTTTGTTTTTTTCTTTCACTTTTATAAAGTATACTCACAACATGAAAAAATCTCCAAAAGTTTTTTGGTGTTTAGATCATGTCACTTAGTAATTTAATATGAATATGTTGCAAAATACATTTTATGTAATCTGTGGTGGAAAATTAGCCCACCCAACCATGCATATGTAACAGAAATGAAAGACTAAAATTAGGGCTGGTTGAGATGGCAAAAAAAATATTTTATTATTTTATTATTTTTTTTCTCTCGAAGTTTAACAGTCAACTTAAAAAACGTAACTACAATATTATTCAACTAACGTTCTCTTTATTAACAATCTGGTTAAAAAAAGTTGTATTCCAAGTGCACCACACCTGAAGTGATCAACATGGTGTAAATGTAAAACAAATTAAATGTTATTTGTTAAATATCTTTGCAGAAAATATGCATGAAATATGAAGGCAAATGTTGTACAAACTTATCATAAACATATCCTATTTTCTCAGAAATAATATGAAATAAAATAAAAAAATATGCTAAATATTTCTTAGCCAAAAAGTAATGGCAATAAATAACACCAGTAATATGCTTCATGCAAACATACGGTAGTAGTTCTTTACAGGTTTTGCATTCCATTGTACTATTGTTTTTATGTTATGTTTTTGTCACACTTGTGTCTTGCGGTCAAGTTAAAAAAAAAAAAAAGTTCAACTCGTGTTTAATAACT